>NC_140445.1:27350711-27556710 GCF_963576455.1 Neolamprologus multifasciatus | reverse complement strand
ATGCTTTTCCTTCCTTTTACTTGTAGCCTGTGATTGTGACTCTGTTGCTGTTTTTGCTTCCTACTCTCTCTTTCCAGTCGCCATTATTTCCCAAACAGATAGAAAAAACAGCAAGACGGATGCCTCCAAACACAAAAAGAAGATACAGGGAATAATGTTAAGTGAAAGCCTGAATATCTCCACTGCAGCTCCATCTTCTAATGCAGCAACGCCACAACCCTGGACCGCTGATGTGGAGGGCCGCGCTGGGCCTATACCTGTGCCAGCACCCATGACAGACACCGTAATTATTAGTGAGTATAAATTCATGTACTCAGTACACAACAGTGCCAAGGGGCCTGATGTTTGCAGCGAGAGGCTTCAAGAGGCTTCTCTGTGTACCCACAAAGGGAAAAAACACTTTTTCTCTGTTAGCAGGAAATTCAGGTTTCTGGTTCAACATTAGGGTGTAACCAGATAAAAATTGGGCCTTGTCTTTTTTCTTATCAAGCAGTTTGTTGCCTCAAAGCTCTAAGTTTGCCTTAGAAGATCTTATCACTGTTGTCAATGTTGCGCATCATTTTGATGTCCAATTATACTGAGCGAATTAGCTAACAGGTAATTAAATTAGCCATCATAAATGCCTAGCACAGTGGTTATCAGTCTCTCACTCACTTACTCGTTATTTCCCCCTAACAGGCTCTGTTCCCCTCTGTTTACCTCTTTCTTTGTATCAATTTGCAGTTATCATCTCTGTGTGTGTGGTGGTGGGAACGGTGGCAGTGATCCTGGCTACTGTCTGCTACATCAAGTAAGTGTGAATACCGAAAATCCGAAGTAATGCAAGAGAAAGCCGCTGAATGAAGTTTACCAGAATATGAAATTCTCATTTGAAATGAATTGAGTGCAACACAAAGCCAAATCTAGTGTGTTTGCAGCAATACAGCAGTTAGTTAATTTATATAAAAAAAAAAAACACGTAGTCTGCTTGGCCATGTTTTATGTCCAGTTTATTTTACATTTTGAAGTCAAAAAGAACTAATAGTTTACACAGTTACATGCAGTATAATCTATGAAATGTTTAGTCCTGTTTTGTTTTCTGCATTTAATAACTTAAAGTTATAAAGACACATGCTGTGCAAGAACATTCAGAAACTCTTTGACGTGGCTGTGAGATCAGAACCTGCTTAAATCTGCTGTCACCATAAGCTCTGAGGTTGTGTTTAAGATTGTTTTTAAGTGGAAAACCCCTTCAAGTATTAAAGGAAGCTGATGATGCCCACAGGTTTCAAAAAGAATCACATCTTGCCGAGAAGGTAGACTACCCTGCTTTTGGAGGGGCGGGTGTATCTGCCAGTGGTACTTCGGTAAGCGCCCATCTCTAGCTTTGCCTAACGGGTATTATTAGTTCTGTTTCTCACTTCTTCTTCTGCTTTAACCACAAGGTTTGTGAGCTGAGGCTTCTGTCTTCAAATGTGTGATCCACACTTCCTGCTTTTGTTTGCTCCACAGATGGGAGATAAGACTCTGGCCCAAAGTGCTCAAATGTTTCACTATCAACATCAAAAACAGCAGATGCTCTCAATGGGAAAGTAAGTTATTTGCTATTTTGTCTTTCTCTCTTTTTGCAACACCTTTGTTTTACTTTAAACCACATCCTTTCCCTGTGCCCTTTGACCCCATCACCTCCACATTAACTCAAGTGTCGATTTGTTTTTTTAGTCACAAGCCAGAACAGAAAGTCAGTGAAACTGAGGGCACATCAGATGAGGAAGAAGTGGGAGGTGACTTCACAGTATACGAGTGCCCCGGACTTGCACCAGTGAGTAAACACATGCATAAAGTCGCACATACACATATTTACAGCACTGATCATTTCTAATGTTTTATGACTGGCTGCTCATTTTCTGCGCTCTCTCAACAGACCGGAGAGATGGAGGTGAAGAACCCTCTGTTTGATGATTCAGCTGTACCTTATCAGGGGAATGCAAAATGAATTCTGAGCACTTTACAGTGCACGCGCACACACACACACACACACACACACACACACACACACACACACACACACAGGCATACGAGCCATTTTTCTGGAAGATGCCTCGCAATTTCACACTGCATGCATCGAAATGAAGGATTCTGGTAGAAGATGATGTGATAAAACTGACTTTTTCCTGTTCACCCTTTACTCTATCTCCCCCAGCACGGCTTTTAATACTACAAATGTGTGGTGGTTTCCTTGTTAATTTATTTCTGTGTCTGTTTCGAAGCCACTTTGTCTTTTAATGTAAGTTTGCATAACCCGCTAGGTGTTTGTCCTACCTAAATGTCAAACTCTAAGTTAAGATTTCTTCCTCTACCCTTGTTATTTTCCTAAAATTCTGCAGCTGTTTCCAAAGAATATGATACAATAGCTAAAAAGTGTACCATGCAGATACAAATAAATAAGCTGAAAACGTCCTAACAGTCGACAGCCTGAACAGATACCCAGGAAAAACTCCCTAACAAAACATAAGGTTTAACATTAAAAATGTTAGTGTTGTTGAGGTTTTTTTGTTTTTGTTTTTGTTTTGTTTTTTATCCACATAAGCTGCACATGAAGATTTTTAAGACTATAGATATATTGAATAGAAATGAAAATGAAGTACTCAGTGGTGTATTTTGCATGGTTTGATTGTATAGTGTTTGAAACATGGCAATGCTGCAATGAATTTTCTGCCTCCTGTATGTATGTATGCATCCTATTGCTGCAGGACAAATGTACAGTAAAAGTGACTTCCAAGCACTTGAATGAAATTTTGGAGACAGGCTGTTGTGATAGACGTGTAGGTGGTAATAATCTCTGTCTTGTATCGTCTTTCTTGCCTCTTAGCAGTCCCAAGTTAACCTCATGCTGCAAATTGTACATACAAAGAGTGATAGTGTTCACTTTTTATAGATATTTGTACATGCAGACTAACTACTGGAATTAAAACTTTTTACCACATGCAACATTGATGTTGTTTAGCCTTTTATTTCTGTGGATAACATTTGGTAATACAATACTGTGCAGAAATTTGTGCCACCCCTCAGTAATTTGCTTCCATAGACCTGGACTTTATTGCATTCTTTCTGAAGACATTTCTGACCATTTTCAGAGAAATGATGAATAATTGAAGCATCACTCTACACATAACAGAGAACTAAGGAAAACAAAACATTTTAAATAGTCTATTTAGAGACTTTATTATTAGACCCCTGCCCCTAAAACACATCATTTTTTACCATTTCATTACTTAAATTACCAGAAAACGATCAACAACAATGCAGTTTGACAGGCATAAAATAGCATTTTAGCCACAATTAGGTGATTCCGAAAGAGTTTTAGCACATACTTGGCACATATGTGCATGGTGTGCAGAGTTTTCTTAAATAATTTGAAGAAATTGGACAAATGAAGGAATAGATGACATTCTCAATTAGTTTTGACAGTTTTCATTGAAAGAAAATGGCAGATGTAATGGGAGACTGCAAGCTGGGGAAAGCTTCGGTGAGGACTGCCAGGAGTTCCTGGGCCAGGAAGAGGCCCAGGTACTAATGAGGGCTGTGAGAACTTGTGTCAGGTCTAAAAAAGCTATGTACAGCAGACTAACAGAATTTAAAAATCCTTAAAGCGGAAAAAATCCTGACACAGGATCTGAAAGGTGCCTCTGTCCCTTTATTGGATCCACTGTTCACCAGAGCCTCATCAGAAATGGTGTCAGTGGAAGAGTGTCTGTCAACAAGCTATTGTTAACCTTCCTGTCGTGTTCAGGAAGGGAGAAAACATGGAGAAAAGGCTAAGGTGTATACAGCTGCATAAGAACCTGACTAAAAATCAGCAGTAACAGGTTTTCGTGGAGTGATGAATCCAAATTTAAAAATTGGTTTCATTCATCAATATTTACAGATGATATCAGGAGACGGTGAGTGTCTACAGCCATCTGTGAAACATGGGGACTCTATCATGGTTTGGGTCTGCGGGGCTGATCAGACTTTGATCCATGCACCATGTAATTCTATCTAGAAAGCATCTGATTAGGAATACTCTCATTTTTCAGCGCGACAGTGATCCCAAACACACCACTTGAGTTGTGAATGTCCTTCGGGAAGCCTGGAGAACTATTCCTGAAGTCTCTTTAAAGAAATTATAAGAACATTTCCCTAAAAGAGTTCAAGCTGTGTTGAACAATGAAGGTATTCATACCAAATGTGTGTCCAAGGTGGTAATCTGCAGCACGGGGGCACCACAGGGCACGGTTCACTCACCTTTCCTGTTCAGCCTTTACACTTCAGACTTCTGTTATAATTCGGACGATTGCCATCTACAGAAGTTCTCAGATGATACAGCCATCATTGGATGCGTATCAGACGGGAATGATCAGGAATACAGGGGGGTCATCAGTGACTTTGTTGGCTGGTGTGAGACCAACGTACTCCAAATCAACACCGGCAAGACAAAGGAGATGATCATAGACTTCAGGAGGAAGTCACCCCCTACAACACCGGTGAACATCCAAGGGAAAGACATTGAGATAGTGGACTCTTATAAGTGGGTGTTCACCTCAACAATAAACTGGACTGGACTACAAATACAGACATCCTGTATAAGAAGGGCCAGAGTCAACTCCACCTGCTGAGGAGACTGAGGTCCTTCGGAGTCTGCAGGACTGTGTTAAGGACATTCTATGACACTGTGGCAGCAGTGGTTAGTATGCAGTGGCCTGCTGGGGGAGTGGATGCACGGACAGGGACAGGAGCAGGATTAACAAACTGGTGCGGAGGTCTAGCTCCGTGCTGGGATGTCCCCTGGAGTCTGTGGAGGTGGTTGGCGAGGGGAGGATGTTAGTAAAGCTGACATCCATCATGAACAACCTACATCACCCACTGCATGAGTATGTGAGTAGGCTGAGCAGCTCCTTTAGTCAGAGACTGAAATATTCTCGCTGCAGGAAGGAGCGCTTTCGCAGATCATTCATCCCAACAGCAGTTAGACTCTATAACTCCTCAATCACTATGTCA
The DNA here is from genome assembly GCF_963576455.1 of Neolamprologus multifasciatus. NCBI lineage: Eukaryota > Metazoa > Chordata > Actinopteri > Cichliformes > Cichlidae > Neolamprologus > Neolamprologus multifasciatus. The sequence goes on along the minus strand of NC_140445.1, from coordinate 27,551,691 downwards.
TAAGTCACTGGACACTGTGAACATCCACGGTCACCACTTCATGCGTAATGGACCTTCTGTGTGTATGGACATGTGCAGGTATATATGTATGTATATGTATACATATGTATATTTAGTGTGTACATGTGTGTGTGTACATGTCTATAAATAGGAATAGTAGTGGTACAATAGTTATGTCAAGCTATATAGTTTATGTCTTGCATATTTCCAACCATATCCATAATCACATACTGTGTATTCTACCATTGTATATAGTGTATTATCTTACCTTTTTTTCACTGATTGTACTTATTTGTATTTTTGTATTTCCTTTTGATATCTGTACCTGAGCTGAGGTGACGCAAAAAATTTCCCTGTTGTGGGATCAATAAAGTCTTATCTTATCTTAAATATTACCTTTCAAACTTGTTCAATAGAACATATTATTTTCCCGATTATCCTTGCATGTTTCAATTAATCGATCGACAGATTTCTAATTTTCAAGCAAAATAAATAAGATGTGGCTCAAACTTTTCTACAGTATTATGTATTTTCACAGGTAAAGCTTCTTTTGTGTGTTTGTAGTAAAGAAATTACAGGAAATTTAGGACAAAGATGCAACAGTGGCCCCTTGTCAGAATCATAGTAGGCGTACTAAGTTAAAGCTTCATAGTTACATGTTCTACCAAAGCCAGTGCATTATTTTGCAGTTTTAAAGAAAGTTATCCAGATGTTGATCAAATATGGGTCTTCTTCTTTTGTCCATTTCTTAAGACTAAGGATTTGTTTTTAAATTTGACTGGAGCAAGTCAACGAAACATCAAATCATAGAAAATACAACAACACATTTTTTCTTCTGTGATGACTTAGTATAACAGAAATTGGCATTTTGACTGTGCTCTTAAATAAAATGCCTATAAAAAGGGATGTTGATCTATGTTACCACCTTCTGGGACACTCAAAGATTAAAAAAAAATGAAAATCTGTGCAATCAAACAATACCGAAAGCCAACTTTATTTTTCATCCTAAATATTCATGAAATGCCACAAAACATCTAAATATTCCCTGCTGAACAACAACTAACCCATAGTCGACATAAATATGGAGAAATAACAATAAAATAACAAACTGTATAGAGAAGGACTCAGTTTAAACAATCACAGATACATTCTCCTTTAACCTGGCAGTATGACGCATGTAGTGCTGCCACTCTGCCTCAGTCCTGAGTGATCCTGTCTGATCTTGTTTTACCTTGACTACGCCCATAAAGTGTGTATGTGTGTGAGTGAGTGTGTGGTAGGAGAGAAAGGTTTGTGGGTTTTGTGTATGTGGTTGAATTTCCGTGTGTGCTCGGGAGGGGATGTGTCAAGTCCTCCATTGAGATGTATGTAAATGCCAGTAAACCTCTTTGTGCTCGCTGGTGGACAGCGAGAAGAAGGCTGCCATCAGCCCTCGGATGAAACCTTGAGTGGGTGGAGGTGTGTGAACATGGGTGTTAACGGCAGGGCTGTTAGGGGGAGAAATCAAAACGCCATCAAACTTGTTTGTGAGATGATAGTGATAGTGCTGCTCAACAGGAAGGGTGGATTTTAGGAATCCTACCAATTAAATCTGAAAGCAGTCCCTCAGAGTGAATATAAGATTGTAGGTACAGTCATTACATTTTTTAAGTTCTTTCTTACTTGCAGGAATTACACAAAGATCTTCCCAGAAGTGCATGTTTACTGTTAAGTGAGTCATTTTACACATCATGCATCTGCAAATAGAAAAGGAAGACATGACCAGAAAAAAAGCAAGTACATTTACTCTCACAAGTAAGGGTCATGAAACTCAAGTTGGAGGTGTTTCTTTCACAGATCTGATCAGTTGAGATATGCAAACACATTCACGCTGCCACCCTATCAGCAGGCTTTCTTTTATCTCTTACTTTCTCCCCTCCTCTGATTGTGCTGAAGGGCTCTGATGAGTCTTGAAGAGAACTAAAGGCAAGATCTGAGACATGTGGGAGGTGGGGGTGGGTGGGGTTCAGCTAAATCCTTGGATACTCTTCTCACACATCTCCTCCTCACTGTACTGAGCCATTCAACACTAAACCCTCCACCCCCTCTTGCCCCCAACACCACCAACACTCCTTTTCTTTGGACACCCTGAGAGCTCTGCGCTCTCTTGTCCCTTTCTCTCTCTTTCTAGCCCAGCCTATCTCTCTTGCTGTGTTTTCCTTTTGCATAACAATTATTCCCCCAAGTCCATGTACCCAGAACAATGCTTGTATAGCTGGTATTTGATGTCCTTCACTCCACTGACTTCTCTCCAAAAGTGTGTTATAATGCTGCTGGTTATAATGTAGTGTGATGAACTAATTTCAGAAGTTCCAAAAGAAGAAATTCTGTTTGTTTGCAAGAACGTCTTAAACTAGACTACATGAACCACCAAGAATATAATGACATGAGTTTGAGGTGCTCTATGTTTTACTGTTTTTTTTTTTTTTTTTTTTTTTTTTGTTTAAGGCCACAAGCCACAAGGGGACAGAATGTTACACATGGCATGGCATGCAACCTATATTCCAGCAGAACTTGATTATACAGCCTGCAGACAGCTTGACCAGTTTTACACCTTTAGGTCATATTGCAGTTAATGCCTGTAGTGGGACTTGCAGACTAGGGGGAAACTTCCATCGAAACTTCAGGATAGTGTCTCAGATGATGGGGGGTGTTGGGTGTAGGGATTGGAATCAAAGGGTTGAGGACTTTTTGTTTCAACGTGAAAAGGAGCTAATGGCCGACCATCGCATCTCGGGATCTGAAATCCCCAGGGTGCCCCCGGGGCCTCGTCGTACAATTGCACCCCCCACTCCCTTCCCGCAGTGCGTCTTCCTGCAGCAATCTGCGGCCAACGATTCGCGCTGGGGGATCGCATCTGTACTGGGCTTTTGAATAGCCATTGATAGGGGGTGAATGGGAGAAGTTCACTCGAGTGCTGTGGATTGTTTTATGGTTAAGCTTGTTTTTTTCCATTCCGAATGTTTTAATAAGCTCAATATAAAAAAGTAGCCGTAACCTTGGCAACTGTAGCCTTTTCCTTTATCCTTTTATCCCAGTATGTAAACTCTTATGGGTAATCACATATTTTATCTGTTTTTTTTAAACAATCATAAAAATTGTAGACTGTCTTTTATTTCAGTAACACAACCCTCTAATTCAAATACAGATTTGTAACTGATCCTTCTGAACAAAGTTATATTCAGTTGTTTTAAGATAATGAAGAAGAAGACAAAAAACAAACAAACAAAAAAATAAACAAGCGAAAACATACACTTTGTAAAAAAAAAAAAAAAGGTGCCACCGACATGAATAATTTCTCACTACTTCATCCTCGAGAAGCTTCCCACAACAAGATAGAACATGTCTTTATCTGCAATGGGTGGGAAAATTTTTATTTCGAGTAGCCATAAACCATTTTTATTCCATTATGCAAGTGTTGCCTAATTTATGAGCAATTTATGTTTGTTAGAGTTAAAAAGTACCCCAATGTGTTTACGATTACATTTGGCCTAGTTCATTAGGTTAATTTGTTTCATCAGTTACTCGGGATGACATTGGTATTTATTTAAATACATTGATTCAGGCCACACTGAAGCTTTTAATGTCAAAGCCATGCCATTAACGAGGAATAATGTAAAGAAACGCTGCATTATAATTTATGTATGAAATGAGCGAGTTAGGATGTTAAATTGTTTTTATACAGGAGCAGTGACCTGTGGTTTTTGAGCAGTGTTTTTTTTATGGTCTTCCAAGTAAATCAGTTTATTCTAAGCATTAGCTTAACTTTAAAATATATGTACTTCACATACATAAAGTATCAATACCATGCTAAAAAATAACTTTTTTTAAGTTCAGATGAAAAAAACACGCCCACCTCTTTGGGAGGAGTCAAGGTCATTTACAAAAGCACCTTCAGCTGTGCCCAATCAACTAGCCGACCAATGGGCGACGATTGGCTGTAAGACGATACTAACACTTGTGGCGCTGATAAGAAAAATCTTTGGAGCAGACACGCATTTGAGCCTGATGGTAGATAAGTGTTTGGGAGGACAAAGCTTTATTGACTAGGCCGTTGGGATATTGGTAGTTACGCTGCATTCAGACGAAGGCCTTCACGTTTGAACTGGTTTATTTATTTATTTTTTTCTCCTCCTTTGGATCCCGAAACGGATAAGACATTTTAAAATCAGTCACCGCTAGATCAACTTTTTCCCCACTTTCTGGAAGCGCGTTTGTTGCTCGGCCAGGTTTTTTTTTTTTCCATTTTTTGGAAGATGTCTGAAAGTCCTGAGGGCCACAGCCGGCCTTATGACTTCAGCCGCACCAGCGCTTGCGCGCAGCTTTTGGGTCAGGATGGTTTTGGTAGTAGTGCCTCCTTCCAGGTACCCCATGGTGTCTTGCCAGACCCGAGCCGCATTTACAACAAAAGCTGTTACAGTGGTATCGCATCGACTTCCGCTCAAGCCTTTTTCCCCTTCCCATCAGTCTCCACCGACTACAGGGCCTCTGAGCTACAGGCTGGAGACTTTGGGCAACCCAAGCATTGGTATCCCTTTGCAGACTATGCAGGCCAATTACCTGGTGTATCTACAGCAATCAAGCCTATAAACCTTAGCACCCCTGAAGCCGAGACGGCGGAGCAAATCAAACTACCTGAAATAAAGCTGGAGAAGGTCGCCCGCGAGGACTACTTATCCGAGATAAATGTTCAGCAGTACCTGACTCCACAAGCCTCCAACGATATGGCCCACGGATTATTCTACGCTAGGACTGGGACCTGGAACCCATCATTTTGGTCCTTTTCGTCACCTGGCAGCGGTAGTCAAACTCCCTCCACATCTTCGACATCTTCCCCATCGCTGTCCCCCTCACCCCCGAGCAACGGACTTCCGGGGAACGGGTATTTCAGCGTGAACACACCTCAGGTTGTCCCTGAGGCCCAGCAGCAGAGGCCGGCCACCTCCCGACGAAATGCCGCGTCCTCCAATCAAGGATGCAAGAAAGAGGTAAGTCCTCATCTCGTGGACCTTTTGCAAGAGCACTGCAAATGTGCGCTACCTATCAGCCAAAGATATTTCGCTTGAATTTTGTATGATAATTTTTTAATTTTCTCCTTCTAGCAGGGAACAGTTTCCACTGAAGAGCTGGAGCAGTTTGCCAGGGAGCTCAAACACAAGCGCATTACTCTGGGTTTTACCCAGTCAGATGTTGGCCTTTCACTGGGAAGCCTTTATGGTAAACTTATTCTTTTATCTTTACTTTAGCTCATCTGACTTTAGTAGATTGGATTGGCAGGTTTGGTAAATGTTGGCAATTTAAAATGGTTATGAATATTATATGCTCATGAAGTGTCTTCTGCAGTTTGGGGAGCTGGCTGTTGTGTGTCCGTCAAGTCTTTCTTTTATTTTCTGGAGCAGGAAAAATGTTCAGCCAAACTACCATTTGTCGTTTTGAGGCGCTGCAACTGAGCTTTAAGAACATGTGCAAGCTGAAGCCCCTTCTGCAGAAATGGCTGGATGAGGCGGAGAACTCTGAAAATCCTCAGGATGTAAGTTTCAAACAACCAGTTTGGGACCAGGTGATCGCCAAACTGGGCCTCCTTTTAATTTTAGACTAAGCCCAAACTGAAGCAGATATGTCAAATCCTCTAGTGATACAAATGTAGGTGCTTGAAGAGAACAATCAGTAACTCTCCATCCCTCTTACATGTTTCTGCTTCCACAGATGTACAAGATTGAGCGAGTTTTTGTTGACACCAGAAAAAGAAAGCGGAGGACCAGTCTGGAGGGGGCAGTGCGTGCTGCTCTAGAGTCCTACTTCATCAAGTGTCCCAAACCGAACACCCAAGCAATCAAGCACATTTCGGGTGATCTGGGCCTGGAGAGAGATGTAAGCATATCTTATTTCTCTCACCACAAGTCTCTTGTGGTTCACATTTTGTTGACTAACACTTTATTTTGCTCTTGGCAGGTGGTACGTGTTTGGTTTTGCAACCGGAGACAGAAGGGGAAGCGCTTGGCTCTGCCGCTGGATGAGGAATTGGAAGGCCAGCTGTATGAGCAGAGTCCTTCCCCCATTCCCAGTCAGGCCTACCCAGGGCCCAGTTTCAGTGGAGGCCCTCCTCCCACGCTCTACATGCCTCAACTTCCCAGGCCTGATGTCATGAAACAAGCCCTGAATCCTGGAGTGGTTGGGCACCCAACTAGATAAAGCCATAGTCCAACCAGAACCACAGATTGCCTTTCAAAAATGCCCAACTTACCTCGGAAGCTCTAGAAATGCAGCAATCAAACCATCTGATCGTATCTGAGTTGTGCGAGGGTGAAATCAAAGTGGTTTCTGGTTTCAGCTATGGTGATTGTGAAATGCCTTATGTCACTGTGTTCTGTGACCTTGAACTACTTTGACTTCATATAACAAAAGGGGATGTTGAGTTGCACATTTATTGCATGACTATGTATTGGCCAAAACTGGCCAATACATAGTTTTTGAGTTTATGTGCTGTGACTTTATGGACCAGATGTGGAATGAGGCTTGGTCTGTAAATGCTCGAGAGCTGGGGTGTTTTAGTTGTGCATAATTCTGGGTAGGCTTTCTGTGGTGCCAACAAGGGAAAAGCAAGGGAGGGACACCTCCTTAAACAGTATTCATTTTTGACAGTTTGGCCAATACTTGTGCAATACTTGTGTCATGTCTGTAGAGAGCATCTGTAGTATTTGTCTAAACTAGCACTGCAACAGAGCGCTCTTATAAGATTTGTCCAAATTTTTTACAAGGCTTTTATTCTATTTTTATTTGTATACCAAACTTGCTTTTTTTTCCCCTCCCTTGTTGTTAGTATTAAGCAAAAGGGGGGGGGGGGGAAGGCGCTTCAGTAGGTGTTAGTGTAATCCTTTGTAATCTGGCAGATACTACAACCCTTGTTCTATTCGTACACACTTTCTTTCTCAGATGAGTGACAGTAAATGTGACTTGTTGCCATCTGCTTTTAGAAACTCTTGTAGGATTCTTTTTCTCTTTATTTAGATTTTAATGTTGACCGACTACCCTGTCAACTTTTTTTTATTATTTTTAATTTCCTATGTTACAATCTACTCAGTGTTTTTAAAACTTTGAAAACAATGTTAAATGTCATTCCAGCTTCAAAATACACCAAGAAGTCCCTAGATGACAATAAAATTATTAGCAGTATCAGCTTAAAGTTGTCAAACAATATGTACTGCTGTAATTTATTTCTGGCCCCGGCTAGCTCAGTGTTAATTACAAGCTGAAAGGATCGACTTGGAGTTATTTACTGAGAGTGCAATCACAACTGTTAGGCATTAGCTGTTAGTTTTTAGCAAAACTAAATTGATTAATATATTGAAAATCTGGGATAGTGACATTTTTCACTTAAAAAAAAAAAGTTTGTAATATGTATGCATAATTATGGAATTGCGTATTATCCCCCAATAAATGTTATCAAAAGACAATGTATCTTTTCATGATAAACCCTCATAGGGTAAGCAGTAGTTTGTAGCTGAACTTAAACAGGGGAATTTTACCTGATGCTGCTAAGCTTGGGCATTAGTGTAGTAAGTGCATGTATGTTATATATTAAAGGAAGTGGTGTGTGTTTTTTTTTTTTTTTTTTTTTGGCCTGGATAGAAAGTGCAAACATGGTCTCTGTGAGTCTTTCAACATTTCAGCAATGAAAAATTACAATTTTAGAAAGTTTTCCAGGTTTTGCTTTGTTGTAAACACTGAGGCAGTTTGAGAACTGGAGTTTCTACCAGAGGCGCTGTGAACAAAACTCAATTTTAAATGTTGAATTATTTACAAACATGATCGAGACAATCAGCTAGCCTGGTTCTCTCTAAAAGTATGAAGCTGTCTTTCTAAGCTGGAGCAGTTGACTAGCTCACAGTATTATATATTCAGACAATATTGCAACAGCAGCTTCTTTAATAACCGAAGGTGTAAAAGTGGTAGCATAATTTTAATAAAACATCCCTTTCTTGCAACACAGGAAAAGGATGTTTTCTGTCATACTTTGTACAAAGTAGCACTTACAGTACAGTGTGTGTTTACAGACATTTCCATAATGCAAGAGGCAGGTTACACTTTATCCAGATATCCACTACATCCCTTTTCTAAATATCTCCACATTCTAGGTAGTTTTTAACCTTAGTGTACTGGAGTAAAGTGCTAGGGATCTCAGTGTAGCAGATCACTCGGTCATTGTTGTTAATGCATATTAGTTACAGTGCAGTTTAACTGGTGTGCATACAATCACATTTCTAAAATATTTTTTTAGATACAATTTTTAGATTTTTAAGTTTCACATTCACTCTGAACTGTTTTCAAAGTAATTCAGAGAATGATGTCATGATGTTTACAAATGTTGCAAAAAATACGGTAAAATTTGATCAAATGTTTAAGCTCGTGTTAGCATTGACCCACGCATCTAGGTCTGAGTAAACTTTGTGCTTAGGTAAACTGTTGTACTTTGAACAGATATTACACAGTCTTTCCCTCCAGTCTGTGTACCGTTTCACTTTCCACTGTTTCTTCCAGGTAAAATACTCACTGTAGCGTTTCTTATCCTCTGCAAGCTGTTGTAGATACTTTCCCATTTCATTCAGTGACGCAAACTCATCAACATGGATGAAAGAATGACGTGGAGCCACAGCTTTGTAATTGCCTAAAGGTGGCCCCAGGACAATGGGCAAAGCCCCTCCCTCGTAAGCATTCCTCCACAGCTTCTCCGTGATATAATCTTTAGCAAGTGAGTTCTCAAAAGCCAAATAAAAATAGCAGCGAGATATTGTAGGTAAAAGTTCTGAGGAGGGGAGGCGGTTTTTAGTCCAGCGCCCATAAACCGCCACAGGAACTGAAGCTCTGAGGTTGTTGTACACTTGGCTTCTTTTGTGGTGGCTCTTATAGTTGCTGATCACCCAACAAACCAGAGAGCTCTTGTTTACAGAGTTGTCTTCATTCACTTGTTCTTCAGCCTCCCTCCGTAGCAGCATGCCATAGGGTATGCTGACGTCAGCATCCCTCCTGTAGGTTATGGTCATGTTAAAGATATCTGCATACTTATGTAAGTTTCCATTGTGAGAAGGAGCCTCCAGGGACATCCAGGCCCACTTCTGGCTTGGTGGCCGTGAGATGTTAGTAGGCAACTTGTGGAGGCCCACTTGCAACTCCCTGTTGTGGAACACCACTACATCCGCAGAGGGGAAGTAGGAGCGCTCGTCCACCAGAATACAGTGAGGGATACGGTAGAGATCCCAGCAAACGTCACCCTTCAGGCTGAATGATCTGCTGAAGGGCCAATACCACAGCAGGACGGTCACATTTCTACTTCTGTTGTCATGATGTAAAGGTTTCACAGAGCTACTCAGCCACCCACTGAAGAGACACAGTGGTAAAAAACAGAGAAAAGGGAGGATGACTAGCCTCTTCACCAACTTGTGTATTTTTTTGGTGTGAAACCCCTGTGATAAGAAAAGAATGAACACATCAGAAACAGAAGTTTCCTGCTTCACTGTTTGCCTTGAGCAGATATATAAAGAAAAGACATTACTTGCATGTTTTTTTTTCTTGAATGCTGCATAGACTTCAAGGATGATCGGTTTTGTTTTACCTAAATATAATCCCTCACATTTTCAGTAAATGCATCCTTCTAAAGGTCCACTTAAATTGAGCATATTTAAATTCTTCCTCTTGCACTCTGCACAGTTCACAGGTTAAAAAAAGTGTTGCACGGACGTCATTATAAACTTCCTGAAACGAGACATGTTAGCACTTATCCCTTTATGTCATCTGTTAAGACACCAGAGGCTTCTTCCAGGAAACATGTTCACAAAACTCTATATTTAAAAAGTCAATCTAAAATGATTAATTCTGATAAAGTCTTTTTATCTTTTGGTTCCAGAGAGGCTTATCAGTGCTAAGTCAATCATCTCTGTGTATATTCAATTCTGTGTTAAGGCGTGCCTGACCAGAGGAAGAAAAACATCATCAGCAGAGTCGAGGTGGGAAAATCTGAATTTCAGTATTACCAATAGCCATGCTGGTATTGGTATCAAATTGATGCTAGCGTGATCAATACTTTGTTTCTATCTTCTAGGGTTCAGTATGTAGCCCACTAAAAAAAGAAAAAAAATATACCTCAAACCTGCACTGTGAATAATTTCTGAACCGTGTTCTTTTGACTTTCACGTCTGTTTAATTGCAGTATAGCACACATTACAACGGAGGTCATAGACCACAGATTCACCATCGCAATGGGTAAATAAAGAGCAGAGCCTCCGATTAAAACCCAGCAGACCGAAGGATGTGAATATGCATCAGTGTGGACAATGATGTTCATCTTAAAACTATGGTGGATACACTATTTGTTGCCATCTCAAATGAAAAACAAAAAACAAGTAAATAAATTTGCAAAAAAGTTTTTTGCTACAGTTTATCACCATTTTCGTTTTAATTTAAAGTAATAGTAAAACGATGGGATGTAACCAACTTACTTAAATGCTTAGTGAGATTCTCTGTGTAAATATTTCTAATCTGATCTAATCTCAACCTTCAGTGACAGATGATGGTTCTCTTACAGCCACAGCCTGGTCAGTGCTCTTTTTAGCGAGTCACAAATGGAGAACAATGGCAGTTCCAATGAAAAGTTTCACAGTTTACAGCTGTTTACGGTCACTGGCGCCCTTTTGGGGAAATCAAATTTGAGGAGGCATTCTGGTTTCTAATTCTGTCTGGAAACTCAGAAATTCAGGAGCGTACCATAAAATATCAGTGATGCTTATCTGTTTTAAATCCTGCTGTGCAAGTGGTTTTCCACCTGGTTTGCCAATGATACCTTCTACCAGAGCCCATTCTGGGTATATGCCTCAGTACACCTATGAACAAAGTACAACCTGAAATGTTCACAACACAGTCAGACTGCCTGCAACATTTAATGATGTTACAGTCTTAAAGTCATTTCGGCCTCATCTTCATTCAAATATTCACATCGAGATCCAACTGTGACAGGCATTTTTTCTCTCCTTCTCACTGACAAATGACTGATTAGTGATCAACGTCTTAAAGCTAAAGCTTTAAATAGAATTAATATAAACAATATTTAAAGATATTCAAATAATAAATTAGTGATGTAATCGCTGTCTCCATTCTATGGAAGTTTGTTTCAGCTAATAAATGAATGAATGAATAATTAAAAAAAACAAAAAGAAAAAACTATCAAAACCCAGACATGCATCAGAAATTTCTGTTATTATCTCCATTATGTGTTACACTACATTATGATTTATTATCTCAAAATTTCAACTGGCAAAAAATATGTTTTGATTTTTTCAGTGGTGAAAACAAGACTTCATACCATTGTTATTGCTGACTAAATCATTGCAAAAGTGCAGATGTTAAGTGCAAAAAATAGCAAACGTCTAACTGAGATTTCGGTCTTTGTCAACCTGTAAGCTTCTGGAAACGAAATTATATCGCTCTGAGGTTCGCCAGGGACTTGAAATGAAACATGCAGTCACTGATTCAGCTGTGGTGGTGGCGTGGCAGTCAGACAGAAATTCAGAGTTTGTTGATGAAAACCTGCCACTGAACAGATTTAGTTCACAGATTCTTTTAACCTAGTAACTGACTTTTTCTGGAGCAGAATGTTGGGGTTTTCTTCTTATCTGGCTTAACAATGTCAGAGCTAAACTTGCTTCCCGGAATAGAGCTTAGGTCTGTCATTAAGTGACCAACACCTCATCAAATTATGGAGAAACTGAAAAAAGAAGCACTTTCTTCACAAGGTAACTTTGTAAATTTATATGGAAAATCAGAAGCCTCTCTTAAAGTAAATAAAAGTGTGTTGTATTCAGTTTTGGGTAGAGTAGTGACTGTGTTCAGGACTCACCATTAGGGACTTTAACTTAACATGTGGCTTCCAGTATGAACACGATTTACCACCTCCTACACAGATCAGCACCTTGCCTGTCCTTTGCTTTAAATGAACAAAACAAAAAAATAAATATTACTTCATAAGAAGGGGAAAAATCTCTTTCAGTCAGTATTTGCATGTGTACAAAACACGTTGTCTTCCAGTTGTTATTTGGTTAATTGCTCCTGTCATTTTCAAAAGACAGAATCAAGCAGTTGCACAAATGACACAAAGTGAGTTACAAATTGCCTGGTGTAAGCTCGAACGAATGCAATTCAAATATTTTAGTTAATCCTGTTTTTGCATTGCATGACATTGCATATTAAATTCTAAACTAAAGGCCTATATCATTTAAAAGCTCTAGATTTCTTAAACGGTGTGGTCTTTTCTGTGGAACCTGTCTGTGTCTTCACAGCTAGCAGACTTAAGGAAATGGGATTTTGCAATATGTAAGACCTGAAACTACAAGGTTTCAGTTTGTTGAAAATGAAGAAGAGCAACATTTAAAATGACTTCCCACACTAACTCCTGAAGAAATATTTTCACAAATTTATTCCTTACATTTGCATGGTAAAGGAAGAAAGCACATGTTTGGAAAAACAAATAGAACAAATGAGCCTCCTTCATAAAAACATTTGGATATATCCTTAATACCTGAATATAATATTTTTATTCAAAATCTATGTCAACATGTGTATTAAATAGCAATATTCTTAAGAAACAGGCCATGTCTATAGTTCAGACCTGAAGATCAGCTACAGGATGCTGTAAAAGATTTTGTTGTTCTGTCACTGGCTGGTGACCATATACTTTTAAACCTGCATGTTTCTATTTATTTCTAGCAGTCAATGAAATGCAAGCTGGCAGATTAAATAAGCAAAGTGTGTTTTGCGCAAAACTTAACCCCCCCCCCCCCCCAAAAAAAACCCCAAAACAAAACAAAAACAAATAACGATTTAGCAAGATTTTGCTTTGCAAGAAATTTCTTTAGATGAACCACACTGACCAGAAAGACATATGAAAGACAAAACCCCAAACCTCCTCCACTAACCTGATGATGAGATGAGTGGTTTATTCTCTGTCTTCAATCACCACGAATATTGTTACGATGGTAAACTTGTGTTAGAAAACCAAAAACACAAAGCCTTTTAAAGAATCGGAGGTGTGGCTTTTCTGAAATCTTGCTGAATGTGTGTTTAGATAAAAAGGTCCACATTGTCCCACCCTCTTTCTAACGCCGCATTGCATTTAAATTCCTGCCTTCTGGTAAGTGCGGAACATTCTTTCTCTTTTATGTCTGTGGCAATCCTCACTCTATGAGAAAAAATGGAGCATGTTCAAGACGAGTTCGTTGCATGTGTGCACGGCTGTAAAAAAGAGGAAGTGTGGCATGACATATGAAGATGGGGGTTACACAAGGGAGCTCACACAAGACTGAGTTACAATCAGGGAAGCTGCTGTAGGGGGAAGAACACCAACATCGGTACTACTGTGCAGAAATATTTTGCAAACAAAACAAAAAGGGAAAGGGCCTGTATCAGAAACATCATGTTTCTGTTTGCATCACTGAGTGGTCAAAAGACAACATGCAGCAAGATGTTAGATATATTTAGAGTATTATTTACATATACATGCCTGGTTGTCACTGATGATCACTTGTGGTTTGTTAGTGCTAAGGAATGAATAAGCAGCGGCAAGAAGTGGTGAACAAGTCTGTATTTGATCCAGAATGAATTGCAGATAGTGTAGTCGTAGTTTAAAATCTGTAACAGTGTATCTTTGAATATGTAATTATGTGCACTGGTGTGCTGGATCTCCTGTGTTGCTGCAAAAAATTATTTTCCATCTTATGTAATCTTGAATTTGAGCAGTAGAGGTCATCCTTAGTCTTCTTGTGAGCAGATCACTAGCTCAACAAGCTTGTGCATGTTGGTGGCTCCCAGTGGGATTTCTGGACCCCATGGAGAAGAAATTATCTACCTCTTTTAACTACTAATTTTCCTTTACAATAGTCCCAATCACCCGACCCTTATCTGTGTATAAGCTTTAAATTGTCAAAGGGTACAAAAAATAGGATTTTAAAATGGTTGAAAGTATATTTAAATCTCATAGATTATCAAATACTAAATAAAGTCCATCTTTGTGCTTGTGCAACCAATTCAGATAAAGCAATGTGAGAAAGGAACATCATAGTCATAGTCATACCCTGTAAATAATGGTAATCGCATGTATGTTTAATATGCCATCTCTTTAGTAAAACCATGTTTTATATAACATATTTGGTTTATGTTGTGCTTATGTTAAACTGTTTTTACACCATATTCGTTGCACATATGACAATTTAGTTTCAATTGTTGAAGAATTTATTCAAAGAATATTTGAGCATTTCAAAAGCAGAACAACATCCTGTTCGATCTCGGACAAAATAATAGACTAAACTTCTTTCATTAACATGTATTTGAGTGCGTGAAATCAGCTTACGGAATTCACAGCACAAAAAGTCACAGATGACTGATAAAGACAGGTCACACCCTTATGATTTCCTCCCTCAGTCTTCCTCGCCTGTGGAATAATACAATGTTGTAGGGGTTGTGTCACAGCTACAGCAGTCTGCTTCTTTCTAGTGATGTTATCTCACTCATTCAGCTTTCACCATTTTTCTTCTCTTTACATCCTTGAGGGTGTTTCTTTCTCTTCTTGCCAACTGGAACACAAGTCTCGGTGGTGAATGCTTTGTTACACAAGAGCATTTTTATTCAGTCATGAATGCAGATCGACAACTAGAAACAGCTGTGGAAAATGTCCAATATAAACATATCAAACTGAATGTGAATACACTGGGTCTAAAAATTTCCTCAGTGCAACTGCTTAATTTATATCTGAAATGGAAAGAATAATGTGGCCAAAAAGAAAAGAAAAAAAAGAGTTGAATAATAAATTCAACAATGATATTTAAGATACATTATAAGAAGACAATATTTTGGATAGCCCTCTTTCCAGTTCCACTGTGAGGGTACCACAGTGTGCAAAATGTGACTCATCAGCTAGTGGAGAATTTTTCTTTATAGCATGGGGAAGCAGCCACAAGCAGTGAAAACATCCTTTGGAAAACTACTGCACCATGCTATTGATGTTACAGCAGCATGTGATATACTTCAAACTTTGCCCCATGAGATAACTGTAATTCCTTCCTCCAAAACATCAATATGTCCTTTAGAGTCCATTCCTCAAAGACGTTCTACCATTAATTAATGTTTCAGTAGTATGATCAACCTGTCTCTATTAATCAGAAACATACCACAGGCCTTCAAGCTGGCAGTAGTTAAACTGTTACTTAAAAAGCCATCACTTGACCTAGATGTCTTAGCTAATTATAGGCCAATCTCCAACTTTCCTTTTTTATCTTAAAAAGAAAGAGTAGTTGTAACAGAGCTAACTGATCATCTGCAGAGCAATGGTTTAATTCAAGAGATTCAGTCAGGTTTCAGAGCCCATCACAGTACAGAAACAGCTTTAGTGAAGGTTACAAATGATCTTCTTATGGCCTCTGAAAGTGGACCCATCTTTGTGAGTGTCCTCTGAGACCTCAGTGCAGTGTTTGACACTGTAATCCATAATATATTTTTACAGTGATTAGAGCATGCTGTGGGTATTAAAGATACTGCACAGCAGTGGTTTGAATCACATCTATATACATATTTGTTCACGTCAATGGGGAATCCTCTCTTCACCCACTGAGGTTAATTATGGAGTTCCACAAGGTTCAGTGCTAGGACCAATTCTGTTTACATTATATATGCTTCCCTTAGGCAGTATCATCAGAAGGCATAGCTTTCATTTTCAGTGCTATGCAGATACAACACATCAATTAGTTAAAGTGCACGAATATCTTAAAGACATAAAGAGCTCGATGACCTCAACTTTTCTTCTTCTAAATTCAGTTAAACCTGAGGTTATTGCACTTGGCCCTAAAAAAACTAGAAAGGTGGTATCAGACCAGATTCTTACTCTGGATGACTTTACCTTGGCCTCCAGTAACACTGTCAGGAATATTGGAGTCGTGTTTAACCAGGATATGTCCTTGTGCATATTAAACTGATATATAGAAGTGCTTTCTTCTATTTGTGCAATATCTCTAAAATTAGAAACATCCTATCTGATAAACTAGTTTGTGCATTTATTACTTCTTGGCTGGACAATTGAATTTGTTATTATCAGGCTGTTCTAAAAACTCCCTGGAAGCCTGCAGTTGATCCAAAATGCTGCAGTTAATTAAAGGACGGAAAGGGACTAGAAATAGAGAGCAGATTTCTCCTATATTGGGTTCTCTTCATTGACTCCCTGTTAAATCCAGAATAAAATTTAAAATCCTTGTCATCAAATACATTGTCTTGAATAATCAGGCCTGTGTTATCTTAAAGACCTCATAGTATTGTGTAATGCCATTAGAGCATTTAGCTCTCAGACTGCTGGTTTACTTGTGGTTCCTAGCAATAGACTGGAAGGCAGAGCCTTCAGGCCCCTCTTCTCTGGGCTTCCAGTTTGGATTCAGGAGACAGACATCTTGGTGTGATATGATTTGCAGGGGTTTTCCCTGTTTTTGATCTATTAATGTAGGATTTTTACTTTAAAATATAAAGCGTTGTGAGGCACCTGTTGTTGTGATTTGTGATGAATAAAGTTTAAATGAACTGAACTGAAAGTAAGCAAGCTTGAAACTATAGAAATAGTCCACTTTTTGATTACTCCTTTCTGTCTAACTGATCTTTTCTGCTAGATAGCAATTGACAAAGACAGACAGAAAGATTTCATTGACAGAATATGCTGGAAGTGAAGCCAGATCCAGATTTGCTGGTCTGACTGGTAACTCCAGAGGAGGTGTAGGCTGCCACTCAATGCTTGAGAGGTGTGGTGGCAGAACAAAAAACCCCAGAAACAGGTGAAGAGTAGCAATTAAATAATACAGGTGGAGGGAAGATAAAGTACTGCTCTTGCATCCAGTGCTAGCTGTGATCACCAGTGTGAGTATATCTTTCAGTATATGTACTTACTTTAAAAACAGAGAGAAAGAAACAGGTAAGGAGGTGTGTCAGAAAATTGCAAATTTCTTTACTTTACTGCCTTGTCCTTTCATCAGCAGTGACAGAAAGAAATCAGTTTGTGGAACCACCAGAGGTACGTGGACATCAGTGGAAAGACGGAGAGAAAGTAAGATGGCCGAGGAGCCAAAGATTGAACTCTTTGTAAAGGTAAGACATACAACAATCTTGACGTGTTACAGTCTAAGCAAAAACCCTGCTCATTCCCAGCTATTTGGTAACACAAGGTGACATTTTTCTGTTTGTTTACATCTAAAGTGACAGAAATGTGTCAAAAAAAGCTTTTAACTTTAGCAAACTACAGTATTTCAGTGTATTTAAACTGTAGTAAAACATATAATGCAGAATATGGCAGAGATACAAACCAGTATTACAATAATAGGCTTTTTAATCTGGGTGTGAAATTCCTTTGCAGTTAGCTTAAACTGCCAGAGCAGAGCAGGCTTGACGAGAATACCTGTGTAGGTGCTCCTGGTTTCGTTAGATCCTGATACCAGAACCCACGTACAATTGTGCAATTTTATGATCATAAAAGCTTGTTTTATACTCATCTGCTGTGACTGCAAAGTGTCTTTGTTTCTGTCTGTCAGGCCAGTTATGATGCTGAGAGTGTGGGGAACTGCCCTTTCTGTCAGAGACTCTTCATGATTCTTTGGTTAAAAGGGGCCAACTTTACCCTGACCACTGTAGACATGAAGAGGTGAGAGCACATTTTATTTGTTTTTCAAAAAGTCTTGTAGAATCTTTAAGAGCTGGGCACAAAGGAGTCTGGCTTCATACTGCTTTTTTGATGTAGTCTCAACAAAACTACTATTTACATTGTTTTTCACAAGTTGCATTCAAGGACAGAGAGTTGCATTTGTAAAAGAAATGGGAGGAAAGTCTGATTTACATTATAAAAGCCACCCAACAATGAAAATCTGCCAACACCTCACCCTCCACCAACCCCACTGAGTTCAGGAAAGGTTACAGGGACACTAAATGCTATGCAAGAAACAGCCACAGCAATAAAACATATAGGCAGGCAAATTATTTACATTCATACAGGATTCAGTTTTGGTAAAAAAAAAATAAAAATTGGTAAAAACTATTTATTATGTGAAATGGCAGATTACTGAACAGAAAAGACTGCTGCCTGGTGTAGGCCAAAGGGCTGAGATTCTGAAGCAGTCACACAAATGACCGCAATAGGTTAAGAATGATAAGATGCTGAAAACGAGTACAAAGAGATATTTGTTAGGACAGATAACAACATGATGCAAACAAATGTTTTACACACCTGCAAAGAAACACAAAAGCTCCACGAGATTCAAATCAATTACAAAATTTAAAAAAAAAAAAAAAGGGTTTGAGAAACACTAGTGAGAAAAACAAATGGTCAGCAAACAGTTAACCGACTCAAAAGTGGCACAAAATTAAAGCAAACAAGCTCAAAATAATCAGGTTTATATCTAAAACAAATCAGTTTCCATTCAATTTTTAAAAAGGCAAAAACACAAATGTTGTGTTCACTTGTTGACACTGCCCCCAAGTGTCCGTAAAATCAGGTATTGCAGGTTTAAGAAAACAAACACACACACGGGAAGCTGAATGACATTTACAATGTATGAGTGAGAATCAGGCGTAAGAAATACCAAAACCAACAATAAAAGAATAAACCCCCCACACAAAGGTTTGACATCAAATTTAAAGCTGTCCTTCTGATGAACAGGCAGCGGAAAGGGAGGGGGCAAGGAGCAAAACATGCTGCACTTAACATAAACAACATGAAAGTTAAGTATATAAAATACACCATTTAAATCATATAAAAATAGGAAGCTTTCATTCCGGTGTCTCAAAAATTCTGTAGGAAGGTGTTAAGATGGTTGCTTGTACTCTAGCAGTCATTGCTTCTTCATATTTTGCAAAAGGGGGAAATAATGAAGTCCTGTTAATCTATAACACAAAACAAAAGCAGCTCAATGGTTTCAAACCCGTGTTTGTATTTTTTTGTTAAACTTATCATGTCAGTCTATTTTTCACTCAGTAGGAATCACTACAGACCAAATTTAGACTGGTAAATGTGCATGATTCTAGAAGAACACTTGCACTCGTAAACTAATTCATAGCCATAAAACACATTTGGTACTGAGAACAAACCGCAGTGGATATTAAGTCTTTACCCCTTTAAAATTTATTTAGGAGTAATCCTTGAAGCTCTTTTCTGAATAGAGCAATTTTTGTCATATTTCAGGCCTACTTATAGAACAAAAACCACTGGGCATGCATCAGAAGTCAGCGAGGGTGGTCTCTACCTATGCAGCTACCTTGAAAAAAAAAGCCAGAAATTACTCTAATCATCAATGGTCATCATAGCATGGCTTTATTTATATATACTGAGGTGTCAAAACACATCATTAGAAAGTGATCCTAGCATGCTTTTCCATAGCATATGCTTGGTTTAGGCTGGGAAGTAAAACATTTTAACTTTCTGATCAAGTGTGCCAAAATAAGCCTTTACTGATCTGTTGCAGGGCTCCGGATGTACTGAAGGATTTGGCTCCAGGCTCTCAGCCTCCCTTTCTCATCTACAATGATGAAGTCAAAACGGACACTAATAAGATTGAGGAGTTCCTGGAGGAGACCTTAGCCCCACCACAGTGAGCAAAGGGCATCTTGATTCAAACATATGCACCACAGTGTTTTCAGTCCTTGAAACACACTGCATATCTAACCCATCACTGCAACACCAAACATTAACAAAATGTTTTACTTCATTAACAATAGGCACCCAAAATTGTGCTGTCGATACAAAGAGTCCAACAGTGTTGGAGAAGACATCTTCCGAAAATTCTCAGCATATATCAAAAATCCCAATCCTGGTTTAAATGACAGTAAGAATTTTGAAATTTTCATGTCACTTATGCTATATATATGATTGCATGATGGAAAGAGCCACCATGGGTTAACAGAAAGCCTGCAACTTCTTTCAGTGCTCGAGAAGAAATTTCTTTCCACTCTGGTGAAGCTGAACATGTATCTAGAAACTCCTCTCCCTCACGAGCTGGACAAAAAACCGGATCTTACAGTGTCTTCACGCCTCTTCCTGGATGGTGACAGCCTTACCTTGGCAGATTGCAACTTGCTTCCCAAACTCAACATTGTCAAGGTGAACAGAATTCAGCAATCCTATGTGTATACAAACCTTTCACTTTGTTTTGTTTTTCAATCCTGAAGAAGAGAGAAATTTTCACTGTTATCTGAATAGTAGGGATGATTTGAGAAATGTAATGAGTCATTCCTGGACTTATTTGTAAAAATCGCTCTTCCCTCAGGTGGTTATTAAGGAGTACCGTGACTTTGCCATCCCTGCAGAGCTCAAAGGTCTGACACGTTACCTAGAGAATGCCTACAAACGGGACGAGTTTCGCCACACCTGCCCAAATGACTCAGAGATTCTCCTCGCCTACCATTCTGTCGCCCAGTACCTAAGCAAATAGAGGAGTGAACTGAAACAGCATTCATGAAATTAAAGAAAGTAAAAACAGAAAGAGATAAAATGCAGAAGACTCAAATATACCATGTCGAAAATTAAGTTCTATATCTGTTTAAATTACATCTGTGTGGACAATAAAAAAAATGGCAGTTTAATCATTTACTTTCTATAAAAAGTATAGTTGTTACCATGACTTTGGCTCCCTCTAGTGTTTCTCGAGTGTTTTTGTAAATGCCGTGTACGTGCGTGTTTTGTGTCTGAACGTAATGTTAAGTGCACTTAATTCAAATCAGATTTTAAACTACACATTATTTTAGCATACACATAAAAAGATGAATGGCTGTACATAACTCCTCTTTACATATTTTTATATAGTGACTGCATATTAGCAGTGACCGTATGAGAATGGTTTAATTTAAATGCATAAATGCAGGGTGAAGGAAAGAGTATATCTATTTATATGGACATTATGGACATACATTAAAGGTTAAATATGAAAAAGTGGCTAATGTTGGTAAATGAATGTTTGTATATGAATTTATTAGCTAATAAATTTCTGCTTTAAAGTTGTCATGAGTAATCGTTTTTATATTAAAGTTGTATGGTGAATGCAGATTTTTCATCATCATGGAATCCAAAACATTGGATGAAACTTAATCAGTTTGTTAATAGCAAATGAATTATGGCAATAAAATTATTGATTACATGTCTATATGACTCTTGATGTATTTATTTCTATGGAAGCAGTATTTCATGCAATATAGCAGTAAAATTCACTTTCCAAATCTACCTGACCCTATATACAAAAGTAATTGCCCCCTAAACTTAATGCCTGTTCGTGCCAGCCTTGAAAGCAAGAACTGCAGTGAAGTGTTTACAATAACTGGCAATGCGTCTTTAACATCACTGTGGAGGAATGATAATCTCTGCATTGCAGAATTGTTTTACTTCAGCCATAATGAGAGTTTTTGAACTTGAACAGCCTGATTACGGTCATGCCAAAGCATCTCAACCTGGTTTAAGTCCGGGCTTTGGCTAAGTAACTCCAAAACCTTGTTTTTGTTTTGTTTTTTAAACAATTCAGAGGTGGACTTCTGGTGTGTTTCGGATCATTGTCCCTCTGTATTGCCCAACTGCTCTTGAGCTTCAGGTAATGAACTGATGGGTGGAGATTTTCCTTCAGGGTTTTCTGTTAGAGAGAGGAATTCATGGCAAGTCATGCAGTCATGCAGGGGTCTGTTTCAGAAAGCGGGTTTAGAAAACTCAGAGTTAAAAATGATACTCAGGGTTGAGTAACCCCGAACTGTCCAACTCGGAATATTCGGTTTCAGAAAGGCTGATAACAATTAGTTCAATCAACGCAGTTGCTTTAACCCCAAATTAAGCGCGCGCACGAGGATACGTAAAGCCCTGATTAGTGGAGCACAGATTAAGCGAGTCACCATGGAGACGGAGGGAAAGAAGGCGCGGTCAATGTATTTTACAGCGCTTGAGGCCGAAATTCTGATGGCAGCATATGCCGATAACATGCAAATTTTGCGGAAAAAAAGTAACACAGCCTCACCTGCAAAAGAAAGGGAGCATGCATGGCAAAACATAGCCGACAGAGTCAATGCGTGAGTGTTAATTTAAACATTGATCTAGGGATTTCCACCCATTTAACACGTTATTTTATTATATTATATTTTATTTTTTCTTTTATACATTTCATTTTGTGATGTGATGTGAGCGCAGGTGCAACCCAACAGGCCCCAAACGTTCCTGGCAGCAAGTAAAAATGAAATATAAAAATATAGTCCAAACAGGTAAGGTGTAATTGTATTATGAGCCATAGTGCTTGGTCTGTTTGTCCTATGTAAACCAATTGCAGTTAGAAGCTACATTAATTTTCTTTCTGTAAGCACTTATTGAAATTATCTGAGCACATTACAAGTACATATTTGCTTACTCTGTATGCTCAAATGTGACCCGTTATAGCCAACAGAAAAAAAGCGGAGGCCCGAAAAACAGGTGGGGGTCCTCCACCACCACCACTCACAGAGGCTGAGCAGTTGGCCCTCAGCCAAAACAGTGGGCGCCCTGTGGCTGAAGGCATCTCTGCGGGGACATCCTCTGAGTCAATAACCCCGCAAGACACAAGTGCCTACATAAGAGGTAAATTCAAAATAATACATCCTTTCTTCACAGTCACCTTTGCAGTGCTACTCATTCATTTGATAAACTCTTTACCATAATGAATTATTTTATAGTGAAGTTATTTTCCTACTGATTTTGCCTTCCCTCAGTCTTGGTTGTCTTTGAGAGCATAATGACAATGAAGTGTAAGGTGATTGGTATATGTTTGTTAATTGCCATTTGGTCCCTTGTAAGTTATAAGTGACCTGTATAAACCTCATATTCTATCAGTTGATGGTGATGGTGTACTGCATCTGGTGCAGCCTCCTGTTGAGCCAGACCAACATGCAGTTGTGAGTACTCT
The DNA here is from genome assembly GCF_963576455.1 of Neolamprologus multifasciatus. Lineage (NCBI taxonomy): Eukaryota > Metazoa > Chordata > Actinopteri > Cichliformes > Cichlidae > Neolamprologus > Neolamprologus multifasciatus. The sequence goes on along the minus strand of NC_140445.1, from coordinate 27,528,688 downwards.
TAATACTCCACAGATTATATGAGTTTACAGTAGAACAGCAATGTTGTTAATTTCTTTACTACAGGAAAATAATGAAGAAACATTGACAGCTGTTACAGAGGAGGAAGCAACAGAGACACTTTATGAGGTTTACATCTTACAATGGAAAATATAACAATTGAATAAAATGTGGTACTATAATAAAACCATGGACTTTCTATGTCTCTAACAGAGTGATGATGGAAATGAAGAGGGTCCAGCCACTTCTCCAACAAACCTTTCCTCAGTAAGATGTTCAGCACTGATTTACAACCAACGTAAGTAGGCATGTACTATGAATGTCAATGCTATTTCTGTGTTTCAATAGCTCCCTGTAAAGCAGCTGTACAAGACCTATTTGATCAAGAAAATAAAAAAAATGCGACTTGGAAATGGAACACTTCAAGCAGCAGATCCAAAAGACCAAGATTGAGATTTTACTGCTGGAACATCAGTTAAGGGTGGGTGAAGTGGTCAGAGATGGACGAATTATTTCAGTGTTTGAACAACATAATAATATACTTATTAATACTTTGTGTACAGGAAATACAGGCGACCAATAAAGCCAGTTGAACAAAAAATCTGTTTATTCTTCTTTCAACATGTTGAGGTGATGGGTCAAAGGAAATGATTGTGACATATGGTGTCTCTGACTGCTCTTCCATCTTGTATGTCCGTGGGAGGGTCAGGATGTTCATGGTTTGGATCACTGCTTATGTTTGGTTCAGAAGGACAGTGTTCTCCTCTAATTGTGGCAATGTTGAGAAGAATCACACATGCCACAATAATGTCACATGCCCTTTCTGGGGTGACCCTGAGTCTTTGAAGGCACTGGAACTGGGCCTTACGCATTCCGATAGTCATTTCAACTCTGGCTCTTGTCCTGCAATGAGCCAGATTATATCGCTGCTGTGGGCCCGGGTCAGGGTCAGGGTAAGGGGTAAGCAAATAGGGTAAACATGGATACCCCCTATCACCAAGCAAGTAGCCAGTGAACTCTCCTAAGACAGAAGGATACACTTCAGTTCAAATGTCCCAGTAGCAATTGGTCTTTATATATTTTAAAGTATTTTCAACTCACCATGTCCAAATTTTGTGCTCAGTGTACATTCACGAAAAATTTGTGAGTCATGAACAGAGCCTGGCCACTTGGCTTCCACATTTGTGATAATGTTGGCAGCATCACATATGATCTTCACAGTGCAGAGAACACAAATTAGCATCCATTACTATAATGAAATAATTTGTTAGTTTGAAATGCTACAGGGAACTATGTACCTGTACATTAATGCTGTTGAAAGACTTCCTGTTCACATAGTCTCCTTCATTTACTGAAGGAGCAATGATTGGAATGTGAGTGCCATCTATACAGCCAATCACGCCTGGGAACCCTGAAAATAAATGTAAAATTTAAGTAGTAGTTCAAGTATCACCACATCATGAATTAAGTTTTGTTCATCCTGATACCTGCAATTTTGTGGAATCCCTCTTTGATAAATCTTGTGGGTCTATGACCGGGGAACACCACAAACGAGTACAGGAGACGTTTCAGTGCAACTGTAACATTCCTGACTGCCCGACAGACGGTAGCCTTGGAAACGTGCTCAGCGTCACCAATATTATACAGAAAGCTCCCGTTTGCAAAAAAACGAAGTGCAATACAAATAATATGTACAGAACTGAGAGAATGTCCGCGATGTGTCACATGAGCAATATTAGGCCTGAGGATGTTATTCAAATAAATTAGAGATTGTGCTGAAAAACGGTAACGTTCACACAGAAAATCATCAGGAAATGATAAAATGTCCAAACGCGCTCTAATCACTCTCTCCCGGCGGAGAGCTCTGCGGAGAATTTGGGCTTCAACATCTACTGGCTCTTCAAGGAAGGGGCACGCCATGTCTGACACTTCCTACAGTCAGGTTTCCGACAAAGAGGCGGAGAAAGTCAGGGTTAGTTGAAGTAAACCTGCTAGGGGGCAGGTTAGCTTCACGGAGTGTGTCGTCATAGTAACTCACTCAGGATTAATCTAAACTCGCTTTGTGAAACTGAAAACCCAGAGTTTTCGTTAACTCAGGGTATACTTACTCAGAGTTTGCACTAAACCGGCTTTCTGAAACAGGGCCCAGGTCTTGAAGCAGCAAAGTAGCCCCAGACCATCACACTACCACCATGTTTGAATGTTGGTATGACGTTCCTTTTATCAAATGCTGTTTGTTTTATGTGGGATTTAACAGGCCCCAAGTCTTCCACAAAGATTGACTTTTGTCTTGTCAGTCCACAGAGTACTTTCCACAAACTTTTAGGGATGATGTTTTATTGACAAATTTTAGATGAGCCTCTGTGTTCCTTTTGGTTAGCATTGTTTTTTGCCATTGGATTTTTCTCATGGATGCCATTTTTGCCCAGTCTCTCTTTTTTAAATTGTTGAATAATAATGAACTCTCACTTTACCAGAGGCAAGTGAGGCCTACAGTTCTTTAGAACTTGTTCTGGGTCCTTCTGTGACCTTCTGAATGATTCGTCAGTGTGCTCTTGGAAGTTTTTTGGTATGACTGCAATGCCTGGGAAGGTACCCTACTGTTCCAGGTTTTCTCTATTTGTGGATAATGGTTCACCATGGTTCACCTGCCATTTCTAAGTCTTTGAGCTTAGAGAAATGGTGTCGTAACCCTTTCCAAACGGACATAAATCAATGACATTGTTTCTCATCTTTTCTTAAGTTTCTTTAGCTCGTGATATATTGTATTTTGAGATCTTTTAGGCTAGTTCACAAAGAAGTTCTAGGTTAAATCCGGACTGGGTGTGGCTAGTTAAAGCTCATTCAGCTTTCGTATTTTGTATTTACATATGTTATCATTGTCCAATATTAAAATGTATTTGATCATGTGAAGTAAGTGTGACAAATATAAATATTAAACGTCTGAAATAGGCAAAGGTAACTCGAAAATGCTATAGAAATATTAAGCACCATAAGAGACTGGTCGAGAAATAAACAAACTCCACTTCCTCTCGGATGTTTGTAGCCTTCAAATATGCTTTGTTAAAAACAGGAAGACGAGGATGTGCCTAGTCCGTTTCTGATTGGATAAATAATCTGAGCGCTACCAAGGTAACAGCGGATAAGGGCGGAGCTAAGCAAATGACAGCATAAAACTTTGTTAGCTTCTCGCTAACTTTATTCTAGCTTCTGTTTAGCTATGTTATCAGCTTGAAAACGGCACCCCAGGATGCTCGAAAAGTAAGCCTCGTGTCTTTTACACCCTGTCAACTTCACAGAGTTGGACTATCTTAGTTCTTCAAGATAACTTGTGAAGCAGCTACTCTCAGTCAGCTGGACAGCTGCTAGCGAATGTTATTTTAGCTAACGTTAGCTACTCCATTAAGACGTATTCAGTAAATCGTCTAAAGCTTGACGTCTATCGAAAGTTACTTTGTTGCTGGCTATTTATAACACCTAATCGTGTTTTGGTAATTTTATTAAGATGAATTAAGAAGGTGACACGACGCTACACGGCGAGAGTGGCTGCTAACATACAAATCCGTGTTCCCCTTCTTAATTTTTGCCTTTTCCTCAGCAACTTTTGGTTCCCCTCGATGGCATGTGATTTTTGGGCTGCAGACTCAGCGTTAATAGAGATTTGTCTTATAGGTTAGAGTGTCATGGAAAGGATGATGGAGACCTGTGCAAAATGGCCAGTTCAGTAAGCGCATAATTCCATTTAAAATTATTCCTAACTTTGTTTGAAAGGAGAAAAGTCAGTTAGTCGGAAGCTACCAGTGTTGAACATGTATTACTTGAATCTGTTGTTATATTTAGGTGGTAACGATGAGCAGAACTGATTTCCGTGCACGGCTGCCACAGTTTTTGGAGGAGAGGATGCAGACCAGCATGGTATGTAATGGAAATTGAGTGCCTGTGTTTTGTACAAGAAATGAAGGCCCTGGATACAGTGTTATCAAATCAGGCGGTTTTCCACTCCGTAGAGCTCGTTTTGCTTAGAGTTATATGGATAATTTAATTGTGATGCAAAGTTGGACTAAAAACAATAATTTTACAAACATGCTGTACTGTAACTGTGCTGTCATGTGATCATACTATTGCCTCATCAGTCTTGTTTGTCTTCTAGCTCACAGGTGTATTGATTGGAGCTATGGTTGCAGTTGTGCTGATTGGGATTGTGGTGCTCTTCCTTTACAGGAGATTCAAACATGCCCGTGAGTCATCTGACCTCTTGCTGAACTTCATATTTATTATATATATTATTAAATAAAATAATAATAATATTTATTTTATTTATAATAAAAAAATATATATATCCTTTTTTTTTTTTATATATATTCTTTTTTAACACACTTGCTGCAGAATGACATTTGTTGTTTATCTGCATTATATTTTTGGATTTTCCGACAAGGTAATCAACAACCGGGTGTACCTCACTATCGATTCAGGAAACGAGATAAAGTGCTTTTCTATGGAAGGAAGATAATGCGAAAGGTTGTCTTTTTCCTTTTTTCCTCCTCAGTTCTGTTGATGGCTCATACACACTCTCTTGGTATAGTCTAGTAGATTGTTATCTGCTCTATTAAAAACTAGTGAATTTTGCTTTTAATGCTTTTATGCCAACAGTTGATGTCCAAAAATACTTGATGTTAACATCTAGTTGTAGTTTCCAACACTACTAAGACTATAGTTTAACCCTAATACACAATGACTGAAAATGCCTTCAGTAGTTTGGCTTGATGATAGATGACAAACAGCCTTTCTATGTTTAATCCAGCAGTTTAAAAAAAAAAAAAAAAAATCAGTTTTAATATTTCTTAAGTAGAAGTACAACTTTGGATAAAATTCTTTTTCTGCGTGCAATAAACAAAATATATTTGAATATTGTTTTGTAGGTTAAGACACTCTCCTCACTTCCTTCTCCATCCCATCCCTCGCCATCAAAGCAACCACAGCGCATACGAAAAAGAACCAAAGTTCTGAACATAGCTCGCAAGTATGACGAAAGAACACATTTTTATATTCTGTGTACTCAAGGCTTTTTGTGAAATTAGTGTTTTGTTTTTAAAGTACATGTTCGTTTGTTTTTCTCCTTCTGACAGAATTCTGAGGATCCGGAGAGACCCTCCCACCCTGCAGCCCAAGGAACCCCCTCCCTCCCTGCTGGAAGCTGATCTAACAGAGTTTGAAGTGCAGAGCTCGAATCTGCCTTCTGAGGTCCTGTATATGCTGAAAAATGTCAGGTAGGCAAGTCAATTTTTTTTTTTGTGTGTGTGTGTGTGTGTGTGTGGGAGTGTGTGAGAGTGTGTGAGAGTTTTCTTTTTAATTGCTTTTGTTCTTCAACTTGTAGGGTCTTGGGCCATTTTGAGAAGCCTCTGTTTCTGGAGCTGTGTCGACATATGGTGTTTATTGAGCTACAGGAGGGTGAAAGCCTGTTCAAACCAGGAGATGATGATGACAGCATCTACGTGGTCCAGGATGGAAGACTTGAGTTGTGCATACAAGAGAATGTATGTGAATGATGTGTTGACTTCCATTTGTCTCTCTCTTCAGGCTAATTTTGAAACTTAATTACCTTTGGAATTCTATTGCCTCTTTCTTTTTATGCAAGTAATATTGTTTTTTTTTTAATTTTTATTCTTACTGACCTGTAGGGCAGGGCAATATGGCCAAAAATATAAACATTTAAAAGTGCAAGTGCAAATTCCTTGCTGACAGTTTAACCAAAAGGCATTTCCAGTACAAATTAGCTGACATATCCTCAGCATAACCATGTATAATATCCACAAAACTAAAAAAGAGGTTATACACACACACACAATGCGGTAATATTATGTTGAAGCACAGTACGTATTACTCCGCGAGGCTCCCGACTACGGTAGACATAATGCTCCGACAATCCATCAAGCGGTGCGGCTTCATAGCTTAGCAAAGTCGAACTAAAGCACTTTTGACAGATTTTTGAGCGCGGTGTACCACCTAAAATCGGTTTGGTAATAACGATGGCCTGCTTGCATGCTCTACCAAAAAATGTGCTTTGGAGTGTATCTGACAGATGAAAGCCCAAACCAGTTCCACATCATTGAAGTTGCACCAGCTTTACAAACCAATTCTGGTTTATCTGTTTCATTCAACAATCCGCTTTTGCCCTTCTCATTCTCTGCTGCCGCCATGTGCATATGAAAACAAAGGCACTGCACATGCGCGTTTACCCATATTTCAACCTGATATTTAATTTTCTTATCATTGCCTAACGTTATACTGGTATTACTGTGAATAGTATGATATGGCCCAGCCCTACTGACCTGTGACATTACATCAATTTATATAGAAAATGGTAAATTCAAAAGTTATATTGCAATTTTAACAACTGTGCCCACTGGTCATTATTAAAGTTCAGTTTAAAAAGTGTGATGCAAGGTCAGCTCCAAACTGTACCTAATTTAATTTACATTCATTTTCAGCGCCTTTTCTGTTTTCCAGTTTTACGTCTAATGATAAAGCATGAACACCAGAAGACAGTAGAATAAATAGTAACTACTTTAGTTTTGCCATCACAACAAGTGAGTGGCATCCCAATATGTTGTTGGCTTGCTTAAATTCTAATCATGTCCACTTAGCTGAAGTCCTACTTTCATCCAACTAGATGTCTGCAGATTTGTTTAGAAAGTGTGAAATATTTATTAATATTATTTTGTTGGCATCATGTCCTGTATTCTTCTTTTTTGTATTGCAGGATGGCACAGAATCAGTGGTGAAGGATGTCCTCCCCGGAGACAGCGTCCACAGCCTGCTCAGTATTCTGGACACTATCACTGTGAGCTCCTGTTTTTTCTCTCTCTAGGTTATGTCCTCATTTGCCTTCTGAAGTGTCTGTGTCAGTTTGATTTATTTATTCATTACCGTCATGCCCCTGAAACAAAATTAATGTACTTTGTATTTGCTGTAATTTGTTTATTTAAAGCTGCATCTTTTCGACTTTGTTTTTCTCTTCTTAAAATACATCATTGTCATCCTTTTCACACACTCAGATTAATGTTGTTTGGAACTGATTGTGCAGTAATGAACTCAAACCACGTATGTAATGTATAGACAAATCAGTTATTACAATAGAATAACTCTTTCATATCTTGTTACTTTGTTGCCATTGCATAGAAACCATTTAAACACTATCACACTTGTGTTATAGAGCTTTGAAGTGTTGACAGTTATTTAGGCCAGGTACACGTACAGGTCACGTAATAAACCTTAGAAAGTATCCTTAGCCCAATTTATTACTTAGAGGACAGTTCCAAATAGATAGCTGTGAAAGATGTGGATAAGATTTCTCTGATTCTTATCTTCGATTTTGCCAGGGTTATCCAGCTCCATATAAAACTGTGTCGGCACGAGCTGCAACTCGCTCCACCATCTTACGCTTACCTGCTTCAGCCTTCGAGTCAGTGTTTAAGAAATACCCTGAGACACTTGTACGCGTCATTCAGGTAAAAGAGTGCATGATGTAGTGTTTGTTTTTTCTCCAATTAAACATCTAAGTTGGAGCTACAACATACAACAATTAGCAGAATGTACTACATATCATGTTGTAGCTAGGGTTTTTTTTTTTTTTCCCCAGATAATTATGGTGCGCCTCCAAAGAGTCACCTTTTTGGCTTTGCATAACTATCTGGGCCTAACAACTGAGCTCTTCAATCTGGTAGGAGCAGAATTTGTTATTGGACACCTATAGTATTTATGTGCATACACATAGTCACAATGACTGTGTCACACAAGTTATGATGCAATTATTATTTTTTATTTACTTTTTTCCTTGACCGACAGGAGAGTCAAGCAGTGCCCTTGACCAATATAAACAATGTGATGGCAGAAGCAAATACTGGAAAGATGACTCGACGTCTCCACTTCCAGGACGAATCACCTGCCGGAACCACTGAAAACACTGCAGAGACAGGTCAAGCACACACACAAACATGCACTACATGCCGTTCAGTTTCAGCTTTGTCTTGTATTGAAACTGATCCAGTGCTGGCACTGACTTTTGTAGATGGTGTAAAGGACAGCCATTCAACCAGAAAACTGCGATCTACCTCTATGCCCACTGAATGCACAGGTGTGTCACTGCCTTGGACATAAGCGATCATCATCAGCCACATGGCTGTATTAATTTCCTGCACAGATGTACTCATTATCCTAATCCTTTGTTTTCTGAGTTACAGGTAATGACCTGAGCATGGCCTGCGAACGAGCTCGAGTTACCATTGAGGAGGCTCCATCGAGTCCTATCACTCACAAAGTAAGGTCTGCTTTTTACATTGAAGCGTGGTGACAGGTCTTGTGTGTAAATGTAACACAATAGCACAGTATCTGCTGCATCTTACCTACTTCCTCCATAGTAGTTTCTCTCCTGTGCCTGTCTTTGTAGCCTAGTCTGAAGAAGAGTGTGACAATGCAACACACACCATCTGAAGTATTTCACTATACAGACAGTGGAGGGCACGCTGATGCTACCTATCTTGGTAAAAGCGGTGCAATCCTCCAAGCTGCTAAGAAAGACCTGCTGGGAATCATCCAGCTGCAGGTGAGGGGTTAATTGGAGAAAATTCAGCTGGTGTCAGTGTTCTGATCCTTTCAATGCACCCTTTTAAATTTATTTTTGTGGCATGTTAAGTGGGAAAATGTTAAATCCACAGTCTTGTCATCATAAGTGGATATTTAGAGTGTCTTTTTCTATTGCAGGACCCTAGTCTGCTTGAAGGCAGAGTAACCGTCCACCATGTCAAAGCTGGCTCTGTGGTAGCTCGTCAGGGAGATCAGGTTGGAACAGCAACTTAGAACCTAGCTACTTTTCATTCTGTTTAATATTTTACTTCATTTCAGCTCTTTATTAATTTATGCCTCTACTGGACGACCTGGGAAACTAGTGTGCATGTAAAGTTGCGTCCATGTGAACTTGCTTGTGGGAAGAATTAGAAAGCGGCCCCCTTATACTATCATATGGTTAAAGGCTATCCTGATTCATACGCAAGAGGGGAAACAGGTTAAGCTTATAAAGTAAACAAACTAATCAGTCATTTAAAAATCTAAGGGATGACTGGGAATGACTTGCCTGTAATGTTTTCAACAGTAAAATTTGAATCTCAACACCGGTATTACTCATCTTAAAAATCATGAATTCAGTATTTCACCACCTGATTGTTAACAGCATTCAGAGTCGGACTGTTAAATCTGAGCATTTTCTCTCAATCGTTCCCTCTTGGTGTTTTAGGAGGTGAGCATCCACTTTGTGATTTCTGGCCTCCTCCATGTTTACCAGCGGATGATTGACCGTGAAGAAGAATTGCGCCTGTTTGTAACGCATCCCGGAGAGCTTGTTGGTCACCTTGCTGTTCTGACCGGAGAGCCCCTCATATTTACAGTTCGAGCTCAGCGAGATTGCAGCTTCCTCTCTATTTCCAAAACACATTTTTATGAGTGAGTGACACACATCCTCACACTGTTGTGATGTTCAGCACTGTAGAGTTGGAGGGGAAAACAAAGATGGCTACTTCTACTTTGTCCTTTTGTGGATTCTTCTTTATTCCTTAGGATAATGCGAGTGGAGCCCAAAGTGGTGCTTAATGTTGCTCATGCTGTGGTGAAGAGGATGTCATCTTTTGTCAGGCAAATAGACTTTGCTCTTGACTGGATGGCTGTCGAAGCTGGCAGGGCTGTTTACAGGTATTCCTCCGCTGACCTTGTGTATCATGTGGGAAATCAACTCGTAACACTACAGGCATTACTTGGTTCATGTGGGACAAGTTAATAAATACTAATCGAGGGAGGGGAAGCTGAATTTGGAAATGTGATTGTAAGTTGTTTGCAGATTTGCAGTAGACTGAAGTTATCTGTATTTTCTTTTCTTTTTGCAGGCAGGGAGAGAAATCAGACAGCACTTTCATAGTGCTGAGTGGTCGACTGCGCTCAGTAATCATGAAGGAGGATGGCAAGAAAGAGTTGATAGGGGAGTACGGACGTGGTGACCTGATTGGAGTGGTAAGCACCGTGACAGCCAGAGGGAAGACAGCTGGGGAAGAGTTGATGGAAGACTATTAATATCCATGTTGTATCAAACAACACTAGCTGTTTATTTTCATATAAGAACCTGTTAAAAGGTTAGATATAAAAAAAATTACAATGTTAATATCACAAATGGAGCTGCCTATTAGCGGTCAGTATACTGCATATGGCTGATGAGACTGGATTTCCTGTATGTTCTACTTTCAGTAAATGCAGACTAAGACTAGTACATCTTGGGATATATTTAAACAAAGGGGGGGAGACCAAAAAATGTATCCAAAAAGCAGCTGAAATGGAATATGCATAAAAAAAGCATGCAGCAAATTCATTTGCCAAGCTGCCAGAGGAGTGTGGGTGTTGTTAACCTTCAATACTGGTCAAAAGATTTGGGTCCCATGATGTTTATATTTATATTTACAAAAAAAAACATAATAAATGGATTGTTTGAAATTACTGCACTTCATATTACAATCAAAGGGAAAAGGGGGGGGGGCAGCATGACTTTGGGATACATTTTTATACAAACATGATTTGATGACGATGATCAAATCTGATTCTAAAGTATCTTCTAAATATTTTAATAGTACTGCCAAGTTTTTCTCAAATTAAACTCTAATATGGTATTTTCAACCTGTGTAAAGCAAAGTCACTTGGTTTCACTCACCCACCTCTCTGTCAGCTGGTGTGACTGGTTCAATGCTTCTAATAATACCTGGGTTAATGGATCCTATGGTTACTGTTACCTGGAGGAGAGACGCTGTCATTGGAGCTTCTGTGATAGTGATTGTGAGACAAATTTAGCATGGCTCAGATGTCAGTTTTAGATGAGGGGTAGAGGTTAATTTTAGCCTTTTAGCTTGTATGTATTCTTATTTATTTGTTTATTTATTTTTAATCGAAGGAGACAATCAGATGTCTGTTCAGAATATACAGTGCCTGCCCTAAATGAAATAATTGATACAGAAATGGCAAATTCCAGGTATAATTTCTGTACTATTATTTATAAATAATTATATAAGCATTTTTGTTATTAAGATGTCCAATTAGTTATTTACTTGCATTCCTGGATAGGTTTTGTTTGGATTTTGTGTAATTAATGACTTGTCTGTGCGCAGGTGGAGGCCTTGACCCGTCAGAACAGAGCGACCACAGTACACGCTGTACGAGACTCTGAGCTGGCCAAGCTACCAGAAGGTGCACTTTGCTCTATCAAGAGGAAATTCCCTCAGGTAGGCCTAATCTAATGTGTTAAATTCATCTGATTTGAAAATAATTCTGTTAAAGTAATCCTTTTTACTGGAGAGAACAAGTGCTATTGCCTCACCCGTCCCTTTCCTTTAAACAAAAAAAGACTTGAAGTAATCATGAAAATAATACAGATAATTAATACATTTAATCAAACTAATAAAAATAACATGTTGCATTCACTGAAACTCATCATAATAAACATTTAAAATAAAGTCAGGAAATGACTTTGTACTGCACAGTCTGAGTAACAGGGCTGATTATAAAATGTGCATCTCAGGTTGTCACCAGGCTGATCCACTTACTCGGACAGAAGATACTGCAGCAGGTCAATGGTCCTCTGACAGGTGTGTACATCTGTGTGCTATGCTGCCTATTTTGCTGGCTCTTTCCTGGCTCAGACATACTGGCAGTTTTTGGGAATAAAGGCAGTGATTGTGTGGCACATCTGTTTGTTAATGGATAAACAAATATCTTGTGTTTAATTATAATAAACTGAAAATGTTTTGATACTGTTTGTAATTTTTCTTTGGCTCTTGCTAAAAACCTCTCAGAAAGTCCTTCATGTAGGGGCTGGGAAAATAACAAACAAACTTTAGATTGAACATATGCATGGTCTACACGTGTTTTAATTGGTTAGGTTCTCCCATCATTTCTGGTATTAAATCTGTTTTTTCACCATTTGCAAATCTGTAACACATCTCCAGCTCGCAGTTTGGCCCTGCACACACCAGGAAGTAAGTGGGATGCAGGAAACCAAGCCTCCAACCTCTCCACTGTGGCAGTCCTGCCAGTATCAGAAGAGGTGCCTCTTACTGCCTTTACTCTAGAGCTGCAGCATGCACTCCTTGCAATAGGTAAGAATGGAAAGAGATATGGAAGCTCAAATTTGGCTTATAATCATTCACTGCTGTTCTCGACACAAAAACCCCCCGCTTCAGGTCATGGATGATTGTTTATTTTAAACATATGACCCGCCTACTGCTGCTCTTCACCCAGTCTGTTGTCATTTTCCAAAACTTCTTATCGAGGGCATGGAGGCATGATTAGAGGGGCTGCCATGATGGAAATGCTCTCCCCTTAAGAATTCTGGATTCGTATTTGCATCCTAATTTGAACTGTAATTGAACCAAAATCAAATCACCTTTCAGCTGTCTTTAACCTGGATGTAACACCTCCTTGAAGTAGACATTCATGGGTGTAATTTATCATCTCTCACATAAAGGTCCCACTCTTCTACTGACAAGTGGTATTATCAAACAGCGTCTTGGAGCTGCTGCACTTGACAGGTATGTTTTGTGCCAGATTCAAACATTTTATGCAATTTTGCAGGTCCATCTTCTCTTATTCAAACCTCAAATAAAATGAGTCTTTTTCGGTGTCTTACTGCTGTCTGTTGGTTTTTATTTTCTTTGTGCTTTGTCTTTCACGCTCATTAAATTCTGCTAAAGTTTGCTCTATTGGCACAAGAGGAAAATGGATGTCTTGGATGCTGCCAGCAAAGCAATGCTGCCTGTCATTAATGGACTCCTTTCCTCTTTAGTGTTCATGAGTACCGTCTGTCCAGCTGGCTGGGCCAACAAGAAGACATCCATCGCATAGTTCTTTACCAGACTGACTACACACTGACCCCGTGGACACAGAGGTGCATCCGTCAGGCTGACTGCATCATTATTGTGGGACTAGGAGAGCAGGACCCTACTGTAGGGGAGGTGAGGTGTTCACTCGTTCCCAGGAGAAGAGAGCGGTGTATTACTAGGAGCTGTTAAATGGTAAATGGTAATTGGCCTGTATTTGTATAGCGCTTTTACTAGTCCCGCCTAGGGACCCCAAAGCGCTTTTACACGTCCAGTCATCCACCCATTCACTCTCACATTCACACACTGGTGGAGGCAAGCTACAGTTGTAGCCACAGCTGCCCTGGGGCAGACTGACAGAAGCGAGGCTGCCATATCGCGCCATCGGCCCTTCTGGCCAACACCAGTAGGCGGTAGGTGAAGTGTCTTGCCCAAGGACACAACGACCGAGACTGTCCGAGCCGGGGCTCGAACCGGCTACCTTCCGATTACAAGGTGAACTCCCAACTCTTGAGCCACGATCGCCCTGTTAGAGCTACACTTTCAAATCATGCAAAGACACCCCCAAATTACTGTGAAGCCACATTCACAAATTATTGTGAATGTGGCTTCTTTTCACCTCTGCCAGCAAATCAGAAAAATACCTGAAAGCGGCAGTGTGGTGAGATGCACCACCTGCAGGGTAAATAACTCAGATTCAATAAACAAAGATTCTGCAGTTCATTAAAAACAGTTTTGTATGAAATTGGCAAGTTTGGTACTGGAAGCTTTCTGGTTTCTATTTTGTTCAGAAATGACTTGGAAAGACATGCAGTTTGTGGGAATAGGTTAATTGGATAATCCAAATTGCCACTAGGTGTGAATGTGCGAGTGAATGTGAGTGCGACTGGTTGTCTGTCCCTGTGTGTTGGCCCTGCGACAGACTGGCGACCTGTCCAGGGTGTACCCCGCCTCTCGCCCTATGACAGCTGGGATAGGCTCCAGCGCCCCCCGCGACCCTGAAAAGGATAAGCGGAAGCGAATGGATGGATGACTTGGACAAATCTTGACTTCATGCAGGTAAACAGTTCATGTGGAGAAGAATCTCAAAAGCAATGAGCTGCTTTTTTTTAAAAATTTTTTTTTAAATTTTTTAAAAATTTTTTTAAAATTTTTATTTTTTTGTGTGTGTGTGTGTTAGAGAGATGAAAGCTGATAACATAATCATGGACTGTAACATCAAATGTTTTGTGTGTGTGGGTATTTTTTTTTTTTTTTTTTTTTTTTTTTTTTTAAATTGTGTAGTCTGCTTGTGTAATCTGTCCCTGTATAATTGTATCTCCATCTTTTATTTTATCTTTCAGGACATACATGAAAGGTGGCGTATATGTTACAGACACACTATACCTTAAAAAGATGCAGGGCCTGTTGGTCACACAAGCATGCCTGAACCAGGACATTATTTATTTAAAATGTATTTTTAGTGGAATTTTTTTCTGCTTATTCCTTCACTCCAGTTTTTAAAGATAACAGAACATTGTATTTTTTTCAGATATGATTAAGAAAAGTAATTGTTTGTTTCATAACCCCCCACCCCCCCCCCCCCCCCCAGGGACTCAACTCCTATAGTTCATGAAATGTTCTAAAATATCTGTGCTGCTTTCTCTGTAGTTGGAGCGTATGTTGGAAGGAAGTGCAGTGCGTGCGCAGAAGCAGCTTGTGCTGTTGCACAGAGAAGATGGTCCTGCACCCAAAGGAACCGTAGACTGGCTCAACATGCGAAGCTGGATTTCCAGACACCTCCACCTTGCCTGTCCCCGAAGGGTCTTCTCCAAACGAAGCCAGCCCAAACTGGTGAGAATGGAAGACCCTGGCCAGAATGTGCTGTGTGTATAAACCCCCCCCCCCTTTTTTTTTTTTTTTTTTTTTTTTTTTCCCCCGTCCCTCCTTTCAGATCCTCCCTCAGCTTGGCATTTTGTAGTTTTTCTTATTTCCTGTCTTTCAACATCAGTACATTCATTCTTATTCCACTTGTTTCGTCATCTTCTTTTAGCAGTACTTTGCTTTTTTTGCAGTTGGAGCTGTATCAGCGTGTGTTTGAGAAACCAGCAGATCGCCATTCTGACTTTTCCCGCCTGGCTCGTGTTCTTACAGGCAATGCTATTGCTCTTGTCCTGGGAGGAGGAGGGGCCAGGTAATGTTTGTCACATGCTTGTTTCTCATCATAATTTTAAAGACAACATTATACAACATCAGCTCCTAATGATGCTGGTTATTTATGTCAGTCTTTTCTTTGTTAAATTTTTGACTTTCCATGTTTGTTCCCCCACCCTTCTAACCAGGGGTTGTTCTCAAGTGGGTATAATGCGTGCACTATGCGAAGCTGGCATCCCCGTAGACCTAATTGGCGGAACATCAATTGGTTCCCTGATGGGCGCTCTATATGCAGAGGACCGTAGCCACAGTCGCTTGAGGATAAGAGCTAGAGAATGGGCTATGGTAAGAGTCAGTGGCAATTACTGTAGTATTTCAGATCTAAATCTTTCTGAATCCACTGACATCTGCTTTGCTTTGTTTTCCATAAACTATTCAGAAGTTGTCTTATTCTTTCTTTAAAAGTCACTTCGGAGGCAGTTACCAGAACTCTCAGTTCAACCACAGTATAATTGTTTTGGGTTTTTGTTTTTTTCTTTTCCCTCTTCTAATGTTGCTTAAAAAATAAATAATAAAATGGAGGTATGGTTTCCTGGAATGACATTGAGCAGAGAAGTCTTGAATTTGATCAGTGTCAAACTTTTAATGATAACAATCTAGAGCATGTTTTAATCTTGCTTTAAACTGGGTTAGTTATACATGGGTGTGAGACTTTCTTCCTGAAATGATTTAAGTCTAATCCAATTTACATCTCAGTTCTGCTTTTAATCTGATAAACCATGCTGAGCACATTAACCACCATTTCATATCATGTACAAGTCCTTTTCCTGCATTGAGTGGCTCTCTGCCTTAGAATGACCCTGCCTACGTCCATGCATCGTTTTCTTTCCGTTTTGGCCTCCCGTCCACACTGAGACGGCACTGAAAGTAAATGCAGCATTTTCAAAACGCTCTCGAAAACGCATACATTTGAAGACTGTGCTTATGCGTTGCAGTGTGGACAGCGAAAATGGAGACTTTCGAAAACGATAATGCATGTTAGTCCTGTGACCAATTAAACAAAGATAGCGGAGGGCATTATACAGCAGTTGTTTTGTTTGCGCTTAATTTTGACAGCCCTATTAAGATTAATATCAGTTTGTACATGCTTCAGATTGCTTTTCTTCAAATTCTTTAATTCTCACTCGCTTTTGCAACTTTGTACTTTTGTGTTACTTGCAGCAACAACTCCACCTCATTGTTAGTCCATTTAAAAAAACAAAAAAAACCCAACAAAAAACAAACTCTGTGTTTTTCCTTGACATTTTGCCATGACGTTTCAAAGAGCCGGAAAATAAATAAACGGCAGACAGAAATGAGACAGGCTGAATCTTCTTGCGTTTCAATGTGGATGCAGAACTCTGTGAAAACGACTGAAAACACTAGTGTGGACGCGGAGCGTTTTCAGACAAAAACACAGTTTTCAAATCTATCCGGGCTAGTGTGGACGTAGCCTTAGATGTAACACTTCAGCTGTATCCCTATTTAGTATGCATCGATCTGTGTTTGCAAGCCCCGCTCATTCTCATGTTCTCTTACTGCATGTGGAAAAGACACAGTAATGTAAAGAGTTATTACAGTGATCAACAAGGAAATGGAGTACTCCGAAACTGTGCCATGTTAGGTAACCCTAGGTAACATAAGTCCCGGGGGCCAGAATAAGTCCACTATAATTTCATAAGTTTTCCTATTGATAAAGACTACCCATCCATCAAAGTAATTAACTAACAGATAAACAGTTAAATGACAGGAAAGTAAATTTTCAACTATTAGTGAGTCCACAGTAAATTAACAAAACTTTATATTTTATAATTACAGGACTGCCTGTCTAATGAACTATCGTAACTTTTTCTTTAACTTAACACATTTATCATGTTTCACTGGTCCAGCCTGCTAAGATCAAAGTGAATTTGACATCACTGTCCTGGATTTTCTGCTCTAAAAGTTAGCCCCACCTCACAAGTTGACAGTGTTGATGTGTTATATCTTAAATCTTAGCTAGAAGACATGAAAGTTAAACATGCAGGTAATGTTACAGATGAGCATTTTAGCTTACAAGCTGGAGTGAACAAATTGACCAAGGGTGTGGTGTGGTGTCAAAATTAGTTTTGCAGTATTTTGAAGGCATTGAGGCAAGATGCCAGAAGTAGCTTTATAGTGTAATACTCGTGACACAGTATTGACAACTAGCAGGGCTTGTTACCGGTATTGATACCGGTATTTTTGATGCTATGATATGGCACAGCCCTACTTCTAACACGTTTTAAGAAAAACTAATTCATATGGACATGTTAATACTGTAAAAAATGTAACTTTGTTGGAACATATCCATTAAAGCTGATTTGAGACACCTGCTCTGTCTCAGGTCTGCAGGCAGAGCATTTGGTAGGTTTTGGTTTTCCATGTTGTATATGGCCTGTCCTCCTCTGGCTACGTTCTTGCCTACAGAAGGTTCAAAATAAGTTTGTTCTTAGCAGACGCAAATGATGAAAATTAAGATGTCACAGGAAGCAAAACTGCATAGTCAATATTGTTCAAATGATTGAGAAATGTACACACTTGTCAGACAAAATATGACAAAAATTAAGTGTGTGTGGGGTTTTTTTTTTTTTTCTTTTGCAGTGCTGGGTATAAGGTGAGAATTGTATTAAAATGAAGTTAAACTTTTAGGGATTAATTCTGCTTTGCACTTAAGCAAGTAGATCTTGAGTTGCTTAGAGGTGGGAAACATTTATTTGAACCTCGTTTTAATTTGACTCTTTTGGCTTTTCCTGTAGGAAATGACTTCAGTATTTAGGAAGGTCTTGGATTTGACATATCCAATCACATCCATGTTTTCTGGTGCTTCCTTCAACTCTGGCATAAACAACGTCTTCAAAAGCAAACAGATTGAGGTGAGCTAAATGACAGTAGGTGTGACCCAGCTGTTGGAATACTGATCTGAGGCCAGTGTAAATTCTGTGTCATGTAGGACCTTTGGATCCCATATTTCAATATCACAACTGACATCACTGCCTCTGCCATGAGAGTACACACTGATGGTAAATACAGTGTTCAGTTTATTTATTTTGAAAGAATCATTCTGGTCTTGAGTTTTCTGAATTGTGTTTTTTGTGGTCATAGATGAACTGACTCTTTTTAATAGTCTCTGATTAATTTTCGGTTGATTCAGATTGGTTGCTTGCAGTTGGGCTTTATGCCTTTTAAGTAAGTTTAAGTTGCTTGTTTGTTATTTGAGGTTCTCTATGGCGGTATGTCCGTGCTAGCATGTCTCTATCGGGATATCTCCCTCCTCTGTGTGACCCGAAAGATGGACACCTGTTGATGGATGGAGGCTATATCAACAACCTGCCTGGTTTGTTACATTCAGTTTGTACTTTCCCTTATTAAGTATTAAAAGTTGCCGTACTTTGATGTAGTTACTCAGCTGTTTGCTTATAGCAATATATTTTTAATTTTACCAGTACTGTATGCTGTTTGTCTTCTTCCCCTGATTCTCCCAGCTGATGTTGCACGCTCCATGGGGGCCAAAGTGGTAATAGCTATTGATGTGGGCAGCCGGGATGAAACCAATCTCACTAATTATGGCGACTCACTCTCGGGCTGGTGGCTGCTATGGAAACGCCTTAACCCCCTTGCTGAGAAAGTTAAGGTGATGGATTGATTAGGAGTAAAGACGCACCATGCTGTGCAGCAATGTTTTTAATTCTATCAATAAAAATAAGGATATTTTTGGAAATCATTTCAGTGATTTATAAGTTAATTTCAACAGGTGCTAAACATGGCAGAGATTCAGACTCGGCTGGCCTATGTGTGCTGTGTGAGACAGTTGGAGTCTGTGAAGAGCAGCGATTACTGCGAATATATCAGACCTCCAATCGACAGATACCGTACACTAGAGTTTGGCAAGTTTGATGAAATTGCTGTAAGTTTCAGAAATTTGTTTTCACCTGAACTCTTTTACCCCTGATCATGAACAAGTATTGAAACTTTCAGATGTTGTAAGACAAAGGTTTTTCATTATCTGACACACTAGACCAACTTTTAAAAAGAACTTTTTTGGCAAATAGAAAATGGTACTGATATGTGAATATGTTTGTGTGATTTTTTTATTTTTTATTTTTAATTTTTTTTAGGAGGTGGGGTACCAGCATGGCAAGACTGTGTTTGATGTGTGGCGTCGCAGTGGTGTGGTGGAAAAAATGCTGAAAGACAGACATCAAGAAGAGTTCCACAACACGCAAAGCAGAAGCAATGTAAGGATGTTGGCAGTGAACAACACATGGACATACACTAGAACATGAAAGAGTTCAATAAAAATCAACAGCACAGTATAGACTTTTCTTTGACGTAAAACCACAAAAATATTGTGATGCAATACAATATAGTATATTGAACTTAATCAAGTTGTTTTAAAATGCATTGCTTTAGGGTTGTAATCACATTGAAAACTTTTGTTCTCTAGCTTTTAGCAGCCAGATTTTGAGATGCAAATTAAAAATGAAATACTAGTAAGTAGCCATATTCAAATCTCACTCCTCTGAATCTAATGTAAAAGCAACAAATGGACTTGTAAGCAGTCCTATTACAAATCCCTTTAAAAGAATACAGCCGTTAACAAAATGTGTCAGGAAAAAATTAGAGGGTATAAAAGCTATTTTCTACAAAAGGGAAGCTCGAGGAGGAGAACACTTCTCTGCTGTAGTTTATGGTCTTAAGTAATCTTACGAATCTGACTAATTATCTTCAAAATCCACGTTCCTTTCATCCAGAGTTTAATAAACTCACTTTAAGATACAATTTATTTATTTATTTAACACCCCACTTGCAGTCCTTTCACATTCAATTGACCAGTTGGTTAATTAAATATTTTGGGATCATTTTCTCACATTTTATTGGTTGTGCTATATGACTTGCTGTTAACAGTGCAACATTTTAGACCTTAAGCTCTTTTTTTCTGACAAAGTAATAACAATAAAACTATGAATTTGCTTTTAATGTGCACAAAAATAGATTTTTGTGCACCAGATTTGTTCCAAGCAATGTCACAGAAAGACAAAGCTCCTAACCAAAAGGTGACGAGAATGATGAAGAAGTTGTTTACTCCCAGTTTGAGCAACAACACAAGGATGAAGGGTAAAACAGCAGGACTCACACTGGCAACCTCCCCCTCCCTGATAAGAAACAACAAAGGCAACAGAACAATTGCTGAAAACAGGATGGAGCCACTTTTATGATTGCAGATCTGAGACCGTAATGTTTAAGACTAAATAGCTTCGGTTCTCATTCTTTTAAACAATAGGCATCCCACACAGTTAATGAATGCCTTTCTATTTTCAGATGCTACTGGAGAGTACAACAACCAGGGGATGCAATGCTTCTCCTTCTGTGATACATTTGATACTATTTATTTGTATGGATGCACAAAATGCAGATCAAGACTTAAAAACATAACCAAGGTTTTGGGACTAGTCGAGCTTAAAAAAAAAAAAAAAAAAGGCAAAACCAGATGTGCTTCACCAAAAAGCTGAAATTGCACAAAAGTCTGCAGCAGATTTATTTATTTATTTATTTATTTATTTATTTTATTTTATTTTTTTGATGCAGTTAGTTGCCATTATACTTTGCTGTGTGTTGGAAATTACAGCAATCTAGAGGAGGACGACTCCATTATAGTGTTTCTTGCAGCTGGCATGCTTTGCACACAGTTTGGAAGCTTATTCAAAGACAATAAAATTCCATAATGCGTCCTCAGTAGTCCCTGTAACTGACTGTGGCTTTTTTTTTTTTTTTTAAAGGTGGTGACATGTCCCAATGCTTCCTTCACTGACCTGGCAGAAATTGTGTCCCGCATTGAGCCCATCAAACCTCCTCTTGTGGATGGTAAAACTACTGACACACACTCCAACACTGCAGCTTTCAGCCACACTCAAAGTACTTTTTAAGTACGCTCAAGTCTCCATGTTTATATTTGTCATTCTTGACCTAATGAAAAACAAATCAACCCCACAAACAAAAGGTCATATTTTATTAGGTCAGAAGTTTAACAAGTCAGGAGACTGACTTGTTAGCCTCAGTGTAAAACCCGGAAAAGGGAACGTGTTTTTATTGTGCAATTTAGTAACTAAGCATTTACAAACTTGTTCTTATTCCTGTTTTCTCTATTTATAATGCATTTGTCATCCATCACTCATCAAAGTCCACTCTGTATGACATTTCTAATGTTCTGACTTATGCACCTGCACACCCACGTGTATTTGTCACCATTCTGCACTCCAAATATTCCAGTTTATTCACCCACAGTGTGCTTCCTGTCCCCCACTCTTTCCTTGCATCAGAAGAATCCGACTACCACACTGACTATGAAGAGGATGCACTGGAGAGTGCTCTCTCTGACATGGAGACGTATAATCGCTATGGAGAGCATACTGAAGGGGAGGAGACGGCTGACACGGTGCGAACTTGTGGTAGTAAGATTAGAAACTGTGGGCTCTCTTTAAAGAGAAGAAGAGCAAGCAACCACAGTGAGGAATTTGTTTTTACTAATGTCTAAAACAGGCTTTTCAGGTTCCATTATAATTAATTTTATTGTTTTGCAACACAAATTTCCATTATTGCAAAGGTTTGTCTGGCTTACAATGACAACACACTTGATCGGTCCTCTCGGTAAAAGGATTTTCATAAATCACTTCTTGGGAAACCAGACTATCCTGCTAGCTACTATTCAAAGTCAGATTGAGGTTCATACTGGAGTCTGGCCAGTTTATGCTTTAAAAGTGATTAATATCATTAAAATAAGTTTGAAATTAATTTTGAAGCCGTTGCAGGGGCACCTAGTTCAACTAAAGTGATATAATTTAGAAGTTGGGGCTTGAGAACATTGTATACCTGAAACAATACAATTCAGGTTGTGTTTTGTATTTATTTATTTTATGGCTGTCTGACAATTTAAACATTCATTTTTAGATTTAACAAAGAAAAATGGGGATGACTATGCACGCCTCAACCTGATTCTCAGGATGTAGAACTGGATGGGAGATCGACATGCTCCATTACCCCGCCCCCCAGCTGCCACCATCAGTTTCCGGCTATCCCTAACAGTTCACTGGAAGCGATGTCAAACCAGCAAGTAAATTCCAAGTAGTTTGTTTTTTTGAATGGTGGAGTAATAAAAGTTGCTTAAACAGGTTAGCACAATGGAAGCATTCTGTCTTTGCTACATTTTACCCTCCAGTGTGAAAGACCAGACTCTACCTGCAAAACTTGTCATTTTGTGTGTGTGTGTTTTTTATAACTTGCATTTCTGCCGACGCCTCTCGTTATCGATACAGGGAAGAAAATGAGCTAGCAACATAGGGTTGACAAGCAATTTCCCTGCAGAATAAGCGAAGCACAAACTTCTAACCTCCTTAGTCACCCTTCATGCAGTCATCTCACTTTCATTTCCACTACACTGTTTAACATACTTGTGTGGTTTTTTTTTTTGTTTTGTTTTGTTTTGTTTTGTTTTTTTTAAAAACAAGCTGAATTATATCAAAAGGTATTTTAAGGAGCAGTTATCTGGACTGTTAGACAGTGTAAGGCTAACATGTCCAGCCTTTGAGTTTGAAACTTTGTTCTGGCCATGTTGGATTGGAGCTTAAAATATTTTCAGTGGTTGCAATCCACTTCAAAAAACTAGTTTCCCCGCTTTTCTGGTGAGAGCCCCCCCCCCCCCCCCCCCCCCCAAAAAAAAAAAAAAAAAATCTGTTTTGAGGCTGCTCAAGGCTGAACAGCAGACATTGTGGATCTGTCAAATGAAATCTGTAGCTCAACTTGTCTCTACATAGTTTATGCACAGGAATATGTGCTTGACCAAGTGTAGGTTGTTTTTGTTTGTTTGTTTTTGTTTTGCTTGTTTGTGTTTTTGTTTTGTTCTTACCTCTGCGATGTAGAGCTAGGGTAAATAATTTTTTTTTTTTTTTTTTTTTTTAATTAAAAACAAGTTATCTGTGCATACAGATTTTTCAATGTAGTCAAAATATATATTTAAAGAATATATACATATTTTATATATGTGCCAATTATGTAGGCCTTCTCGATTAAGAGTTGTTCAGTCATTCCAAAAATGCAATTCAATGCACAATCGGTTAAGTACATAGCTTTGATTAACATGCATACTTGTATGACACAATTAAATTAATACACTGCTAATTTAATCTACATAGTAACAAAAAGATGACTCAGAGGAAGGATCTTCGCCAAGACTAATACTCCAATAAAAGATTTTTCAAAAAACACCATGCTCAAATTCATGTTATTTAATAGTAAAGGAGTACTGTATTTTTC
Source organism: Neolamprologus multifasciatus (assembly GCF_963576455.1). Lineage (NCBI taxonomy): Eukaryota > Metazoa > Chordata > Actinopteri > Cichliformes > Cichlidae > Neolamprologus > Neolamprologus multifasciatus. The sequence continues at coordinate 27,505,288 of NC_140445.1, read as the reverse complement.
AGACCATAAGGCGCACTGGATTATAAGGCACACTGTTGATGAACGGGTCTGTTTTCATACATAAGGCATACCGAATTCACTTGGAGCTGCTCTATTACGATGTTGTTGCAGTATATTAATGACTAACCTCGTATTGTGGATGGATTATCTCAGTTGTTCTCCTGACTGAAGTTTGGTCCATTTACAGCATCCTGCCATGCGATTTCATTTGTCGCTAACCATTGGGAACCCTCACGTTAACCTTACATCTTACTTGAGTGGAAAAAAGTTAGCGTTCATCCACCAGCTTCACTGTGTTTATGTTATGCTAACATAGCTGTGTCGCTAGCAATCACGTAGCAAATCATTATACCAAGTAGGCCGATTCAGTAACCCTGCGAACGTCACTGGTTTTTAGTTTTCTGTCTTAATTTATGTTGGAAGTGATAGCAGAGCTGTACATTTTAGTTTTTTCAGAAATCTCTGTCAGGACATGCTGTATCATGTTTAGGTGGGAACTAGCGAGCTAACTTCCTGCTAACTTCTAACTCAGTTAAATTTAATAAATTCTGTTTTCATGGATGCCTGGATGCTAAAATTAATTGTGTTCATTTGACTTTGGGACCTGAAGCGAACAGAGTTTTGGCTCCTGACTACGGTAGCCGTAATGCTACCATCAAGCGGTGTGGCTTCATAGCTTACTAAAGTCGTACTAAAACATTTTTGGACAGAATTTTGAGCGTCATGTACCACATAAAATCAGTTTGAGGTCAGTAAGCACAACCAGAATTCATACATACGGTGCACAGGATTATAAGGTGCACAGGATTATAAGGCGCACTGTCGATTTTTGAGAAAATTAAAGGATTTTAGGTGTGCCTTATAGAGCGGAAAATAGGATTATGTAAAAGATGAAATGACAAAAAGATGGTGTTCTTTCCATGGAATCCTAAAGTTTGATTTGAAGTCCTGTGTTAAGTCTGTGCTGTAGCTGCACCATAGCCTTAACATGCAGCTTTACAAAAATATAACTTCATGTACACATCATATGCTGTACAAAGTATATTTATTAGCACAATAAATCTAATACAGCTGTGAAACAACATGTGATAGACTGCCAGTGTAGACAGCTCAGCTTAGTTTAACAAGTGACTAACAGGTGACTAAGCTAATTTTCATTTGGCTGTTTTAAAGGGGAAGCTCCACCGCTTAATCCTGATGTCCAACAAAATGTAATAAATTCTTCCTTTGCTCGTTTTTTACCTCTCCAAGTGTCTTCATATGTGACTTCATATTTTTTCTTTTTGTGTAATCCTGCTAATATAAGAAACTACAACAAAAGCGTTATGTCTGTGGTGGAGGTAACTAGTGCTGACTATTATTTCCTGTATTTATTCATGTATTACTTGAAACTAAATTTGTTTTGGTTTTTACACCAATAGAGAATGATAAATGTGAATATGTAAGTTTTTTTTAATGTAACTTTTTTTTCGTGGCTAACATTCAATGATCCAAAGATTCTTACATTAAGTTTTTGTGCTGCTTTTTTTTTTTTTTAAAGACATTATACGAGGTGAATGATTATCACATTGCTGTTGTTGAACTTCTAATTGCTTTTTCAGTATTACCAGAACTCGACCAAGGCTGTTTTCTCTTGTTGCTTTTGTTTGCAGCAGATACAAACATGGACTGAGTGTGCGTAAATCTAATTAGAACTTTGCCGATGCAACTTTGCTTTCCTCGTCTTTAATTTCCTTATAAACTCTGATGCTACACTGCCTGCAGCCTTACATTATGTGTACACTGTGACAGAAACCTTGTGATAAACACTTTGGGTTCTCATATGATGTTTGGTTAAATATGGTCTGTACAACAGCTCGAGACAAGAAAACGTTTGCTGTTTACCAATGAGGTGATGGAGTTCGCTCTGATATTGTTTGTACATAACCCTCTGCACAGGGAATCAATCTTGTCTGGCAGAGTGAACGTCTCATGGATGAAGTGCTGATGTAATGTGTGGAACTGTGCCATGAATTTAATGCAACCTTCGATGACCCACGTTGGGGGAGGGGAAAAAACGACCACTTGTGCCCTTATTTGACACCCATTCCAATACTAATGATGTAGACTGAAGAAGTTTACTGTTAAGCCTGTAATGTACAATTACTGCCCAAATGTGTGTTCTGATAAGCTGTTATACTAATTAAACACTTTTGCGTTATGTGTGTTGTTTTGTTTGTTTGTTTTTCCTTTTCTCCAATTGTCTCTATTACAGTTTATTGTAAGAGAAATTGAATTATTTTGGGCTGCAGAGAAAGTAACTAAAATGAAACTATCAAGGGCTTTAGTTACTAAAAGGGCATATCTTATGAATAATGTTGTAAGGCACTTGGTTCTTGGTTAAAAGGATTTCTCCATGCCTTCCAGGTGAGGCAAAATATTAGGAACACCAAAAATGTGTTTCAGGAATGGCTATAATATCCTATAGGTAACCAAAAACATTAATAACTGTTATAATTAATATACGAGATCATACTTTTGATTATTTAACAGTCTAAGCATTGTCTCTCAATTTCCCCTTGGCATGAATAGGATTATTTTAATCACCACTAGCCTGCTGATGGAGAGCAGGACGAATCATCCTTGAAACTAATCAAACAAGGGAACACTTTTCCAGTTTTGGTAAACCCTTGTGAATTGTAGCCTCCGTGACCTGTTCTTATGTAACAAAAGTTACACTGGGGGAGTTCAATGTGTTGTGCCTTCAGAGATGCTCTTGCACATACCTTGTTTGTAATGAGTGGTTATTTTCAGTCTTGCTTTCCTATCAGCTGGAATCAGTCTGGCCATTCTCCTCTGACATTGGCAATGCTTTCTTGTGGAGAGAACTAACACTTGATGGGTCTGTCTAGCACAAACCCCTCGCTGGAACAATCAGAGACAATTCTACTACAACGGCAAAAAGCATTAGACACCAGGCAGAACTCTTTGTGTGATCTCGTGCATGAGGGAGAGAACTGTGACGAGCGCTGCTCCTGACGCTCGAACTCCACAGAGATACTCCAGCAGTTAAAGAGATGGTTAGCACACAAAACTTACAAGTAGACGTAGCTGTATCAGTGGATAAGTTAAGCACCCAAGAGTGATAGTGGTGTCTGGTATTTCAGACTATTGTAATGCAGATGAAAGGGGCTATGTACTGAGTTCAGAAGTGAGTGTAAACTCTGTATCACTACACAAGGCTCACGACTGTAGTTTTGAGAGCTCTGGCTGCTCTGCATCAGCTGTTAATTCAGATAATACTGATACTGACCTTTTAAATAACAAGTTTAAGACACTTGGCTTCTACATTTTCAGCCTCTTTAAGGGCATAACTGCACTCTATATAATATACCACATGAACCATATATAATGGTGCCAGGGCATTTCTCAGGACGCAAGGTCAAATAAGAACTATGATAGTGGATGGTGGGGATTACCATCATTTTGGCTTGGCTATAGGTTTGGTGTCATGGCTATCTTTATTCTTGACTGCTTAATTAAATAACACTGCAGTTTAATATAGATGGACTCCCCCTTTTCAAAAGCGGTAGACTTCAGCATTGTCTTAGAAAGCCAAAAAGTGTTGATCAGTTTTTAGGCCCATTTATTCACATTTTGAAGAATGGCATTATTTACAATGGCTGACAGTCAAAGTATGTCCATTTGTGTGTGATGCACCTGCAATAGCTTTCATTAAAAACACAAAGGCTCATAATCATTATTCTGGTTGTGATAAATGTGTTCAAGGTGGTGAGTGGAAGAACGAAAAGTTAATGCAAAGTTAAGAACCGCTAATTGTCACTTAATGACTGATGAAGACCACCACTTGAATCAAATCAAACTCCCACTCCCTGTTCATAGCCTTTACATAGCTTGTACTCACTACAGCCTGTACATACTTATAGTTATAGAATATTCATAACATACTTCATACCGTGTACATTATAACATACCATAATAGACCCATTTCTGTAACATACTTACATATCTATATTATTGCTAATATATATTGTAATATATCTATATCACTAAAGCACTTCTGGATGGATGCAAACTGCATTTCGTTGCCCTGTACCTGTGCATGTGCAATGACAATAAAGTTGAATTCTATTCTATTCTAAATATTGTCTCCTTTGGGTGGTATAGTGAAAAGGGTTACAATGTTTCCCTTAGATTATATGCATTTATGTTGTCTTGAAGTCATAAGAAAACTCATAAACACATGGATGAAGGGCAAAGTACAGCAGTCTTGGTGTAACAAAGCTCAGCTAAGCTTAAATTGTCCCTTGTTCCTGGATAAATGGGGAGAAGCTTTCAAGGCCTCCATATCCTCCTCTAGAAACATTTAAGCAAAAAGAAGTGAACTCTGTGATACATCAGACTTGCAGTCTGAAGACAAAAGCCAGACCAGTCTAAAAATAACACCACAGAAAGACTGTTTGGACTACCAGCGGACGTTAAAACAATGCAGACAAAAACGTAAAAAACTAAAGAGTAATTATCAGGCCATCAAAGACTGAAACGACCAGAGTGGGTGCAACCAAAAAGTCTGGAAATGGTACATATTTCATTGGGAGCGACTTAACTTTGAACAAGCAAGGACATTTCTAATAACTCATTAGCTGTGTCCAAATTCAGAGGCTGCATCTTCCTGAAGCTGCATTTGTAGGCCGATTACGTCACAGTGATGCAACGAAGGCTGTCCAAATTTGAAGACTCCTCCAAATCCGGCCGACAAATGCGTCCTCCTTTTCCCCAGATTTGAAGGCTGGGTCAGGTGTGTCCTTTGTGGCTCAACCTATCCCAGAATTCATAGTGCGGCCCAGCCAATTCCAGCTGGGCCGCAGTTTCCATTGTTTCCAACAATGGAAACTGTCGAGCAGCCAATTCCAGTTTCCATTGTTGGAAACTGGAATTGGAATTGGCTGCTCAACCGATTACAAAAAAAAATAAAAAAAACTTATTGGTTGAAAAGCTGTTGTTCTGCTGTCAGGTGTTTGAAAAGGTTTTACGAGCCAGCCCTGCAAGGGATAAACTGAGTCTTCAAGGATGTAGTAAGCAGTATTCACTGAACCTAAGCTTCTCATGTGAGCTGGTAAGCAGTTTCCCCGGCTGGCTAACTCCCACAGGACAGTCTCACTCACCGAAGGTTGTGTCTTGTTGCTCAGGAAGCTTAACATTTCTTAAGACATACTAAAGTTCTGCAATGAAATCACACCACTGGGAAGCTCGGCTGAATGCCCAGACGGATGATTTGCACCAATAACTTTGCAACAAGAGAGTAGACTTATAGTCAAGACCGCCTAAACCAAGACCAAGACAAAGTCGAGCCAAAAAAGTCTATAAACTGTTCATATATATATATATATATATATATATATATATATATATATATATATATATATATATATATATATATATATATATATATATATATGGATGGATGGATGGATGGATGGATGGATGGATGGATGGATAGATAGATAGATAGATAGATAGATAGATAGATAGATAGATAGATAGATAGATAGATAGATAGATAGATCACACAGGCAAATGGGAATCATGAAGAGGCTGCTAGGAAAGCTGCAACCACCTGCAGAGGGTGAGGCAAGTTCTGAGGAGTCAGCTGAACGGTAAGAACAAGATCCTATGCCCTGCCGGTGATCAGGTACCCTGTTGGGATAATAAGCTGGCCAAAGGAGGCGATAGAAGCCACTGACATCAAGACAAGGAAGCTCCTGACCATGCATGGAGGGTTTCACCCCAAGTCCAGCACCCTGAGGCTGTACGCTAAACAGAAGGAAGGAGGCCGGGGACTGGTGAGTGTCAGCACCATGGTCCAGTATGAGACAGCAAACATCCACGAATACATCAATAACATGGCCCCAACTGACCACGTGCTCAGCGAATACCTCAGGCAGAAGAAACCAAAGAATGAGGAAGAACAGGAGGAACCATCATGGAACGATAGGCCCCTACCACCGGCAGAGGAAGTGGCTGACATCCAGAAATCCTACCAGTGGCTGGACAAAGCTGGACTGAAAGACAGCACAGAGGCACTAATCATGGCAGCACAGGAACAAGCTCTGACCACAAGATCCATAGAGGTTGGGGTCTATCACACCAGGTAAGACCCCAGGTGCAGGCTGTGTAAAGATGCCCCTGAGAGAAGAACTTTGCTAAGAACTTTGCTGTATGCACTGTGGTTGCTTTGATTGCAAGGGAGGGGTTGGAAAAAGAAGACAGGATAGCGTCTTGAGCTGAAAATACATATTCATCATGCATCATCTTGAATTTAAACAGTAGAGGTCACCCTTGATCTCTTTTTGAGCACATCATTAGCTCACCAAGCTTTTGTGTGTTGGTGGCTCCCAGTAGGATTTTCATAGTGTGCACGTTTGGAGAATCAGCCAATCATATCCCTAGAATAATCATGTGAAAGACTGCTGATGCTCCAGTATAATTTGACAGCTTTAAGTCACTCATGCATTTTAAGCATATTTACAGCTAATTTTGTTATGTAGGTATATAGAGCAAACATATATTGAGAACTGTCCTTAAATACAGATTGTATTATTTAATAATAGCATGTATAAAGTGCTAATTTCTATCAAGTTTTTGCTTCAATCATTTTTTTGAAATAGGAAGTGGTGATTCCTAAAATCAATCCATGTACCACAGTGGCATACCCGTCATAACCTCTTTGGAAACCTTTATAATGACCGACCCCCTCAGGCATCTGGTGTCCATCTCCGTCCTCTGTGGCTCTGTCTTGTCTATGAGGAGGCAATGTAGATAGGTCTACCTCTTGCTTTTGACACCATTAACAGTAGTAATTTTATGGACGGTTTAACAGTTACACATTGACTGAAAATTGTAGTTAAATTCATGTACGGCAAAATTGTTCTGCACCCTGCTCTGGTGGCTTCTGAGCATCTTCAGATTTCACTTGGACTGCATGAGACAATTTCTGTAGAGAACAATCGTATTTTTAAAAAGTATTTTAATGACAAATTTGAAATACAATAAGCTTAAAAAGTTGTTTAATAGGCCACAAGTGTAGTGTACCTGAGATGGCCGCAAATAGCTTCTTACTGTACAGTGGACACAGTCATACCTAATAAAGTGGCAGAGATTTTAAAATTGAGATGCGTGTTTGCGTAACCCATACTGTATGTTCACACTGAGAAACTGAGACAGAAAAAAAGTCATAACAAGTGTTCTTTAACCTTAATTAAAGTACCATTGTGTGGGACCTGTATTGTGCCATTGCTGTTCAGATTCACTATGCACAGGGGCCACAACTGGCACTGTCAGTGGTGAGTAATGTGTCATTTGGAAGAGCAGTGCCACTGTGCGGCTGCACATAAGAGTGCCCGCTAGACAATGCACTGGCATCGGTAATGAATCCAGAAGCTTAATATCTGAGAAGAAAGAGAAAGAAAATTAGAAATTTAAAATCATCTTCATGGAAAGTTGCCAGCAGGCGCATGGTTCCTAATTTCTTTCTTTCTTTTCTTTTTTTATGCATATTTCTCACACTGTTCACCAGAAGTTTTTACTTTTACTCCCTCTATTTTGAACAAATATCTGTACCTTCTACTTGCATTTTCAAAACGGGCTTGTTACATTTGGCTTAACATTTGAGGAATGTTATTATTTCAGGTCAGTGCAGCCCTTCAAACATCAAACTGATTTGAGCCTAAACAGTAACATGTGAAAGGCAAACCTGTTTGTGTTATAATCACCAGGGGACCTGGCATAAAAATAAATGAAAGAGGCAAAAACGTGTGCTATAGCGTCTTCTCGTTGGAGAACTCCTCATGTTTAAAAATCACATGCTGGGTCTGTACATGTGGCATTGTGTTTTTTCATATTGTGAAACATGCTGCTAAACAAACTGAGGTTGACTGTGTAATTTAAAAGTTACATAAAAATATTATGGAGTTTAGTGCAGCATAAACAGGTTAGTTTGCTATGTGGTGGATTTAAACTGTGTGTGACTGGTACACAGTTTGCGGTGCTCATGGTCAGAGTTTAGTCACATCTGTGTTGCAGAGATTAATATGAAGTTAAGCTGATGATATTAGATTAATTCACTGAATTCCAGCTTCATACCAACTTTATACCAGTCCGGTTGTCCTGGCTGGAAATCAGCCAGGACAACCGGTAAAAATATCTGCTTACATCTTGTTGAATTCACTTTGGTGAACCTCTGTTCTTTTTAAATGTGCTAATAAAATAAATTGACTTGATCTGCTAATTCAGCTTTAACCCCTGACTGTACTCATTTTCTGTTTAGAGGCAAACTCACCCTCTATAATGTAGGCAATAGGAAATAGAGCTACTTAAAAAAAATTGTTTCTTTTTCTCTGCTCATGTTCTGCTTAACTGATTCAAGCTGAGTGCATTTATTACAATTAAAAATTAAAGTTTGTACTCCCATGTACTAGTAAATTTAATTATTACATTAATATAGCACAAAATTCAGTTAGCTTTGCACAAAATAGCGGGTAGAAAACTACTTTTTACTTTCTTTGAGTATGTGGAGATCAGGGAAATATTTTACTGCTACTATTCATAACCATCATCATTACCATTACATGAATTATCATTTCATCAAAGCATTTATTCAGTAGATTACACATGTTCTTAGTTAAGATTATTACACCTATCACAGAGAGCTTCTGTCTGGCAAAAGGTCAGAAGCATCAACGGGCGGGGTGAGGCTGAGTGCATTTTGAGGTCGAGACATACAGACACACAAACAGTAGTTAGACTCATGTTTAGGTAACAAGTACTTTTTCACTTAGTTGAGTAATGAAGTTGAGTCAGTACCTCTGCTTTTTTAACACTGTCATGAATTAACATTTGGAAAGAATTCATTGAGTGCACTTAACATGTTAAAGGCATTTTTGTGTTAAGGATGCTCAGTATTTAATTTATTGCTAATGTTTAATATCAAATATATCATCTCAAAAGTAATTTTGACCCCAGAGTCTGCAAGATCCCTGAAGGGAGTCTCTTTAAAAAAAAAATTAAACTAAGGCTTTTCAGACATTTAAGACCACTTGGCAAAAAAATGGCAAAAAAACATATTTTGCATGGTTGGATCTTAACAAAGTTCCAAGTACAGCTTTAACATGCAGCAAGAAGAAATGAGTCTCTCACAGCACGCCATCACTGCTGAGGTGGGACACAGTCAGGCAGTCATTTGAAATTTCTTGTTCCTGAGGGTTATAGAACAAAAAAGTCAAGTGGAAGACCCCAAAAACTTTCAATCCTTGGCCCAAATGAATGCCGTGACTGGTGCTGACTGCAGCCCCATAACCATTAGCGGCATCTGAGACTGAAGGGCTTCAAAAACAAAACCCGTCTTCAAAGGTCTCGTCTCCTTGATCCACAGAACTAACTGTTTGGACTTTTCAACAGAGCACCAAATATGGGACATGGAAAGGTGGAAGAAAGTTTTATTCTCTGATGAGAAAAAATTTAACCTTGATGGTCCTGTTGGTTTTTCAGCGTTACTGTCATGACAGATCCCACCTGAGATGCAGGGGGCGCTATAATGGTCTGAGGTACTGTTTCCTTCAGTGGAGCTCAGGAGGTGCAGGGGCGTCAAATGGCTGCTGGCAATGTCCAGATGTTGCAGAGAGCATCCCTCAAGACTGAGGGACGTCGTCTGTGTGGTAAGGACTGGGTTTTTCAGTACATAATGCCCACAGGACAAGGGACTTCTTCCAGGAGAATAACATCACTCTTTTGGATCATCCTGTGTGTTCCCCTGATCTAAACCCAATTAAGAACCTTTGGGGATGGAAGGCAAGGGAAGTTTATAAAAATGGACAACAGTTTCAGACAGTAGGTGCCCTTCGTGCGTCCGTCTTCACCACTTGGAGAAATGTTCCCACTCACCTCATGGAAGCGCTTGAATCAAGCATGCCGCAACAAATTTTTGAAGAGATCTACAATAATGTGCTACTCTACTACTTGGAGCTACTCATTACTGAGTTCATGTTTGGAACTTTGATTTCTGTTTTGGTGGGGTTTACAGTTTTTTTTTGAAGGTGTGGTCCTAAACCTTTGATCAGCTGTAAAACAGCCTGTTTCAGTTTAAGCGTTGTTTTCAATAAATTACATGCTGTAAAAAATGATTTGTCTCACTCATCACCATTTCTTCTTGTTGCATGTTGAAGCTCTGCTTGGAACCTTGTTAAGATCCATCCATACAATATATGATTTTTTTTTTTTTTTTTGCCATTTTTCAAGTGGTCTTAAACATTTGATCGGGACTGTATGTAAATGACATGTTGATCTGCATCTGACTCTCTCTTCAGGCTAATCTTGAAACTTAATTGCTTTATATTGTATTTCTATGTCAACAGCTGTGTCCACTGGTCATTTAATAAGGTCAACTGAAAACTGTACCTAATTTAATTTACATTCATTTTCAGTGTTCTTTTCTATTTTCCAGTTTCCGTGTTTACATCTAATGATAAAGCATGAACACCAGAGGACAGTAGAATAAATAGTAACTACTTAATTTTTTGCCATCACAACAAGTGAGTGGCATCCCAATATGTTGTTGGCTTGCTTAAATTCTAATCATGTCCACTTTTTTACCTTATTAATATTATTTTGTTGGCATCATGTCCTGTATTCTTCTTTTTTGTATTGCAGGATGGCACAGATTCAGTGGTGAAGGATGTCCTCCCCGGAGACAGCGTCCACAGCCTGCTCAGTATTCTGGACACTATCACTGTGAGCTCCTGTTTTTTCTCTCTCTAGGTTATGTCCTCATTTGCCTTCTGAAGTGTCTGTGTCAGTTTGATTTGTTTATTCATTACCTTCATGCCCCTGAAACAAAATTAATGTACTTTGTATTTGCTGTAATTTGTTTATGTCACGATCCTGGGTCTTATGACCCAGTGTTTTGAGTTTAGTTTATTTGGATGTTTATATGATTAAGCTCATGAGTTTTTCTAGTTCTTTGTTATTAGATTCCCCTTGTGTTTTCCAACCCCTGTTAAGTCTCCCCTGCTCTTCATGTGTTTCATGTCTGTGTCTTACGTTGTCAAGTTCTGGTTGTCATGTCTCCATCTCATTATGTTTCCTATTTTATTTTGAAGAGATCTTGTGTTTTTATATTATGGATTATGTTTTGAGTCCCTTGTTGTACTGTTTCTTGTTTCCCTAGATTTCAGTTATGGTTATCATAGGTTTAGTTTTTTGGCTTTGTAATATGGCTTCCCTGTGTTCAATGTTGTTTCTACTGTGACCGTTTTGTACCATGTTTCTGGTCCCTATGTTCTGTCTTCTCAGTTGCTGTTAAGTTTGCATGTTTAGAGTTCAGTCAGTGTGTTTCCTGTTTTACTTTGAAGGTCCATGTCTCATGTGAGTGTTTCTAGTTTTGCTTCCCTTGTCTCGTCCAGCCTGATTACTCCCAGCTGTGCTCTCCTTCTGTGTCTCATTCCCTCGTTATCCCTCTGTGTATTTAAGCCCTGTGTTTCTCTTTGTCAGTGTGGTAGTCTCCCTCATGACGGTGGTTCCCTTTGTGTCAGTTTAGCCACGCCCCAGTTTAGTTTTGTTATATTTTTGTGCCATTCTGCAATAAAGCAGCTTTTTGAGTTTTATTCCTGCGTGGTGAGTTTTGCGTTTGGGTCCTTCTCTTGCCTGCACACAGCCGAAACATGACAGTTTATTTAAAGCTGCATCTTTTGGACTTTGTTTTTCTCTTCTTAAAATACATCATTGTCATCCTTTTCACACACTCAGATTGATGTTGTTTGGAACTGATTGTGCAGTAATGAACTCAAACCACGTATGTAATGTATAGACAAATCAGTTATTACAATAGAATAACTTTTTCATATCTTGTTACTTTGTTGCCATTGCATAGAAACCATTTAAACACTATCACACTTGTGTTATAGAGCTTTGAAGTGTTGACAGTTATTTAGGCCAGGTACACGTACAGGTCACGTAATAAACCTTAGGGAAAGTATCCTTAGCCCAATTTATTACTTAGAGGACAGTTCCAAATAGATAGCTGTGAAAGATGTGGATAAGATTTCTCTGATTCTTATCTTCGATTTTGCCAGGGTTATCCAGCTCCATATAAAACTGTGTCGGCACGAGCTGCAACTCGCTCCACCATCTTACGCTTACCTGCTTCAGCCTTCGAGTCAGTGTTTAAGAAATACCCTGAGACACTTGTACGCGTCATTCAGGTAAAAGAGTGCATGATGTAGTGTTTGTTTTTTCTCCAATTAAACATCTCATTTGGATGTAGCTACAACATGATATTATAACATGATAGTATATTCTGCTGGGGTTTTTTGTGTGTGTGTTTTTCCCCCCCGTGTTTCAGATAATTATGGTGCACCTCCAAAGAGTCACCTTTTTGGCTTTGCATAACCATCTGGGCCTAACAACTGAGCTCTTCAATCCAGTAGGAGGAGATTTAATTAGTGCACACCTACAGTATTTATGTGCATACACATGGTCACATGTTATGTGCTTGTGTATCAACAGGCATAGAACACACACGCACATACACACACGCACGCACACACACACATGCACAGGCTAATTTCGCACAACATTAAGCACAGCAATATAACCTGGTCCATCATAGATCATAGAAAATGCATAAAATAACACTTCAACAGAAACAGGGAGCAGTAACATATATATCTGACTTACCTCTGGATTTATGATTATTAAATCTAATCTTTGATTTAGAGTTAGGAAATTTATTTTTAAAAAAGTCCATATTTCAATGTACTTTAAAAATCTTTAGATTTTAGTTATTCTATATTTCAAACTAGCCTTAAACTGATTAATTCATAAAGTAAAATATTGTTGAATGTGTGGTAGTGACATTATTGGTGACTGTAAACTGTTGATGAGGAATATACTTCATCTGTACAGAGCTCTGTTGCATATTTTAAAAGAAATTATTTACAATTATTTTAACTTGATATTTCCTACATAGTTGTAATTGCCAGCAAACCTTTGAAGATTACCTATCCCGTCCATATTTGACTCATCATTGAAAGATTATTCTCCACTTCCAGGACGAATCACCTGCCGGAACCACTGAAAACACTGCAGAGACAGGTCAAGCACACACACAAACATGCACTACATGCGTTCAGTTTCAGCTTTGTCTTGTATTGAAACTGATCCAGTGCTGGCACTGACTTTGTATTAAACAGATGGTTTAAAGGACAGCCATTCAACCAGGAAGCTGCGATCTACCTCTATGCCCACTGAATGCACAGGTGTGTCACTGCCTTGGACATAAGCGATCATCAAATGCCACATGGCTGTATTAATTTCCTGCACAGATGTACTCATTATCCTAATCCTTTGTTTTCTGAGTTACAGGTAATGACCTGAGCATGGCCTGCGAACGAGCTCGAGTTACCATTGAGGAGGCTCCATCGAGTCCTATCACTCACAAAGTAAGGTCTGCTTTTTACATTGAAGCGTGGTGACAGGTCTTGTGTGTAAATGTAACACAATAGCACAGTATCTGCTGCATCTTACCTACTTCCTCCATAGTAGTTTCTCTCCTGTGCCTGTCTTTGTAGCCTAGTCTGAAGAAGAGTGTGACAATGCAACACACACCATCTGAAGTATTTCACTATACAGACAGTGGAGGGCACGCTGATGCTACCTATCTTGGTAAAAGCGGTGCAATCCTCCAAGCTGCTAAGAAAGACCTGCTGGGAATCATCCAGCTGCAGGTGAGGGGTTAATTGGAGAAAATTCAGCTGGTGTCAGTGTTTACATGCCACAAAATTTATTTTTGTGGCATGTTAAGTGTTATGTTACTGTTTAGTTAATTTCATGTTTTGAATGTTAGTAAAATGTGCCATCCTGTGGCCCCTTTAAGTCGATGTTTTATGACAGTAGAAGAAGAGTTAAACAGGAAGTGGATGTTTTCTTGCTATGCTCTTTCAAGATGGCCGCGCCACATTCATGTCCTTCTTTTGGGTGTTTGTTAAAGCATTGTCTGTAAGTATTTAATGGTGAAAAGCAGTGAGACACTTCAAGTGTTGTCTTTATGTGTGATGGACCACAGATAACAAGTTTTCAATGTGCTATTCATATGTAAATGAGATCGCCAGTTCATATGCTAATTAGCGGTGCTAATCGTCATGCTAGCTCCTCAAATGCATTGTTAGGTAATTGGTTTAAGGCACATGTTGTTGTTAACAGTACAGATGAGTAATGTACATTTCCATATATGCTTTATTGTTACAGTTTCACAAAATGAAAGAACCAGTAAACTTCATAAGCTCTCATCTATTGTCTGGAGTTCCTGGGTTCATGTTTAGCTGTTTGGATAGCTAGTCAGACTTCTAGCGAGGCCATTTACAGTGAAAAGACAGCACCACGGCAAGCATCATAGCTACAGAAGCCACCGCGTGGAGCTACGACCATCCTATAAAGCTAAGTAAAGTAAACGGACGGACGGACGCAATCAAAATACAACAAATCCAAAATGTCTGAAAGTAAATCCTTCAAAGCCGAGACAGAGTCAGTCCGTTCCCACAAACCACCATCAAGAGCAGGCTCGTCAGCTAGCATTGAACTGCTCAGAGCAAAAGCAAAGGCTGAAGCTGCTCAAACAAGAGCCTCATATGCAAAGAGAGAAATAGAAATTAAAGTCGAGCAAGCACGCTTACAAGCTACTCTTGACGCACTGAGAGCAGAACAAGAGAAGGAAGCTGCCATAGCAGAAGCTAATTCTTTAGAAGCTGGTCTACTTGAATTAGGCTTCGAAACACGCAGTGTAGCTTATGGGCCATCCCTATCTGAGAACAAAGAAAAACGCACTGCGCAGTATGTTTTGGAACAAACAGCTATCAATGCAGCAGAATCAACAGCCCCAGTAAAAACTGAATACAAAGACCCTGCACCCGCCTTTCAAGAAATTGCTGTAAAAGAAGGAAACAAAACAAACTGTGCTGCTACTCATAACGAACTGTACAAGCCCCTATTCACCAGCTACAAAGAGTTTACACCTCTTGTTCAGACACCATACAAATCCAGTTGTGCTCACAATGAACATGCCCCGAGCCAACCAACTTACGACCTTGCCAAATATCTAGCCCGCAGCCAGCTCATTACTACAGGCCTTACCAGCTTTGATGACCAACCCATGAGTTACTGGGCATGGAAATCATCTTTCAAAACCGCAATTGCAGGGTTAGACCTTTCACCAGGAGAAGAGCTGGATTTGCTGGTGCGCTACCTTGGTAAAGATTCAGCTAAACAAGCCAAACAAATGAGAGCCGTCAATATCAGATGCCCTGAAGTTGGTTTAGCTATGACTTGGGACAGACTTGAAGAAGTATATGGTTCCCCAGAAGCTGTAGAGCAAGCTCTCTTTCAAAAGGTTGACAGCTTCCCCAAAATCACACTTAAAGAGCCTTATAAACTCCGTGATCTTGCCGACCTAATGTTAGAGCTAGAGGCAGCTAAGCTGGATGGTTACTTACCTGGCTTGTCCTACTTAGACACATCAAGAGGGATCCAAGCGATAGTCGAAAAATTGCCGTACAATCTACAAGAAAGGTGGATGAATATTGGTTCAAGGTACAAGCACGATTATGGCGTCAGCTTTCCCCCCTTTACTGTGTTTGTCAACTTCATTCGCACTGAAGCCAGAACACGAACTGACCCTAGCTTCAGTGTCCACAGCTCTAACCAACCCATAACACCAGAACGAAAACACATGTACGAAAGGTTCCCCAAAGGGTCCATATCTGTTCACAAAACTCAAGTACAGGACAAGGCAGATGCAGAAAAATCCAAATGTGCTGTGAATCCGAATAAACAGTGCCCAATTCACAACAAGCCTCATCCTCTGAAAAGGTGCAGAGGGTTCAGAGAGAAACCCTTGGAAGAGCGCAAACAGATTCTCAAAAAATTAAATGTCTGCTTTCGCTGCTGCTCATCTACTGACCATTTAGCCAAGAACTGTGAATCAGAAATCACGTGCACTGAGTGTGACAGCAAAAATCACATTTCTGCCCTCCACCCAGGTCCAACACCACGGGAGTCTAAATCCCCCCCTTTCCCACAGCAAGGCGGGGAGAGTGACAAAGCAGACACCCAAGAAGTCACGTCTCGGTGTACTGTGGTGTGTGGTGAAGGAGTGAGCGCCAGAGAATGTTCAAAAATCACACTAGTGAACGTATATCCTGCTGGACACAGAGAGCAAACAAAGAAAATGTATGCAATCTTAGACGATCAGAGCAATCGATCGCTGGCACGTTCCCAGTTCTTTGATGTTTTTCAGATCCAAGGAGAGAGTCGCCCGTACATGTTAAAGACGTGTGCCGGACTCACAGGAGTATCAGGAAGAAGTGCTTCTGGCTTTATAGTAGAGTCAGTGAATGGAAAGGCAAGTCTTCCTCTGCCAACACTCCTCGAATGTAACGACATTCCAGATAACCGCTCTGAGATACCAACTCCAGAAGCTGCCAACCACCACGCCCATCTACGACAGATTGCTAACTTGATCCCGCCATTAGACCCAAATGCCGACATACTACTACTGCTGGGACGAGACATGCTTCGAGTCCACAAAGTCCGGGAGCAAATAAACGGCCCAGACGACGCCCCATTTGCTCAGAGACTCGACATGGGTTGGGTTGTGGTAGGTGACGTCTGTCTTGATGGAGTGCACAGACCCCCACACGTGAACAGCTATAAGACTTTCATACTGGAGAATGGCCGTGCAAGCCATTTTCAGCCATGCAACAGTCAAATAACTGTTAAAGAGACATTCACCAAAGCTCCTGAGCACAGTCACAGCCCCTCAAGCCTTCATGTGTCAGGATGTAATGTGGACAGCATTGGTCAGCAGGTTTTCACACGCACAGCGGATGATCACAGACTTGCACCATCACTTGAGGATCTGCAGTTTCTCCAAATAATGGACTCAGAGTTCTATCAGGGCAGTGACAATAGCTGGGTTGGTCCTCTGCCTTTTCGATCGCCACGGCAACGGCTCCCGAACAACAGACAACTGGCCTACGATCGCCTTATGTCACTCCGGCGCACTCTTGAAAAACGACCTGAAATGAAAACACACTTTCTGGAGTTTATGGAGAACATGCTTACCAGAGGACATGCTGAAGTGGCACCAGCTCTCAGTCAGAACCAGGAATGCTGGTACCTCCCTTTGTTTGGAGTTTACCATCCAAAGAAACCTGCCAAGATTAGGGTCGTGTTCGACTCAAGCGCCCCATATGAAGGAGTCTCTCTCAACGACGTGTTGCTAACAGGCCCCGACCTCAACAACAGTCTTGTTGGGGTGCTCATAAGATTCAGAAAGGAGCAGGTGGCCATAACGGCGGACATTGAACATATGTTCCACTGTTTTGTTGTCAAAGAGAGCCACAGGGACTTTCTCCGCTTCTTGTGGTACAAAGATAACGACATGTCTTCTGAAGTTATAGAGTATCGCATGCGAGTGCACATTTTTGGGAACAGTCCCTCCCCCTCTGTCGCCATATATGGGTTGAAGAAAGCAGCAGCGACTGGTGAGCTAGATTTTGGAAGTGAGGTGCGGACATTCATTGAACGAGATTTCTACGTTGATGACGCTCTCAAGTCATTTTCTACTGAAGAAAAGGCTATACAAGTTCTCCAACAAGCTCAACAGGCTCTTGCTTCCTCAAATCTCAGACTACACAAAGTAATCTCCAACCGACCTACAGTCCTAGAGGCATTTCCACCAGAAGACAGGGCAAAAAATATTGGAAACTTGGACCTGTGCGCTCAAGACTCGCCAGTGCAACGCAGTTTAGGGCTGCTGTGGAATGTTAACACGGACACTTTCACATTCAAACTTGACAACGAGCAAAAGGCCTTCACACGTAGAGGTGTCCTCTCTACTGTCAATAGTCTCTACGACCCCCTAGGGTTTCTCGCTCCAATCACAATTCAAGGCAGACTGATTCTCAGAGAACTTACCAGCTTGACGGATGACTGGGATGCAGCACTCCCAGAGAACATGAAAGCAGAGTGGAGTAATTGGAAGGACTCACTTCAAGATTTAGAAGATCTCCAAATACCACGCCCCTACACTTCTCTCTCTACATCTGGCGCCCAAACCAAAACACTTTGTGTATTCGCTGATGCATCCGTGAAAGCCATTGCAGCTGTCGCTTACATCAAACTGTCTACTTCAAACAAAACAGAAATCGGCTTTGTGTTTGGAAAAACAAAGCTAGCTCCTCAAGCCGGCCTCACGATTCCAAGGCTAGAGTTATGTGCTGCAGTGCTTGCAGTTGAAGTTGTGGAGCTGATAGTAGCAGAAATAGACATCACGTTTGACGACATTGAGTACTACACTGACAGTAAAGTCGTGCTAGGCTACATCCACAATCAGTCACGAAGATTTTATGTGTACGTGCATAACAGAGTCCAACGCATCCTCCAATCAACATGCTCCAACCAGTGGAAGCATGTTCCATCCGAACTCAACCCAGCAGATTATGGGTCCCGCTCTGTTGCAGCAGCGCAACTGAGCAGCACAACATGGTTTAAAGGGCCGGCCTTTCTCCTCAAACCGTCTGCACAGTCGCAATCTCCAGTCACGTTTGACCTTGTGGATCCCACCCTTGATACGGAAATACGTCCGCTGGTGACAACAAATCTGACACAAGCCACAAAGTCAACAGTAAGTTCATCTCATTTTGAGAAGTTTTCCAACTACAGTCCTCTCCTCAGGGCAGTTGCCCGCTTGACCCACATTGCTCGTTCCTTTGGTCAATCCAACCAAACATCCAGCTGTCGTGGTTGGCATCTCTGTCAACCCACAGTGGAAGAATTGGAAAATGCGAAGGTTTGCATCATAAAGAGTGTTCAGAGTGAGTGCTACAAAAAGGAAATAAAGTGTATTCAGGAAGGAATCAAGATTTCCCCCTCAAGCAGTCTCTGGAAAATGCATCCGATTCTAGATGGTAATGGACTCTTAAGAGTTGGAGGCCGAATCATGCAATCTGAACTGGGCATCGACACCACTCACCCTCTCATCATCCCTGCCCGACACCACTTGGGAACTCTCTTAATACGGCACTATCACGAGACTGTGAAACACCAAGGAAGACATTTCACAGAAGGTGCCATTAGAGCTGCAGGGTTCTGGATGGTAGGGGCCAAAAGGGCTATCAGCACAGTGCTTTTTAAGTGTGTCACATGCAAGAAATTGAGAGGAAAAGCGGAATGTCAGCAAATGGGAAACTTACCATCTGAACGAATGCAAGTTGCACCCCCCTTCACATATGTGGGTGTAGACGTGTTCGGGCCATGGGACATTGTAACCCGGCGCACGAGAGGAGGACAAGCTAGCTCCAAAAGGTGGGCCGTGATGTTCTCATGTCTGTCGACAAGAGCAGTCCATATCGAGTTGATCGAATCAATGAGCACAGACAGCTTCATAAATGCTTTAAGGCGGCTTTTTGCAATCAGAGGCCCGGCAAGACAACTAAGATCGGATTGCGGTACGAACTTTATCGGCGCCTCTCGTGAACTGAA
Organism: Neolamprologus multifasciatus; assembly: GCF_963576455.1. Classification (NCBI taxonomy): domain Eukaryota; kingdom Metazoa; phylum Chordata; class Actinopteri; order Cichliformes; family Cichlidae; genus Neolamprologus; species Neolamprologus multifasciatus. The sequence goes on along the minus strand of NC_140445.1, from coordinate 27,485,698 downwards.
AATGGACAGATCAAACATGTCAGTCAAGGATGTCGAAGGCTACTTAAGCAAACAAAACTGTTCATGGATCTTCAACCCACCACATGCATCCCATATGGGCGGTGCCTGGGAGCGAATGATTGGGATTGCCAGGCGTATCCTTGACTCTATGTTACAGGACTGCAAAAGGGCACTACTAACACATGAACTGTTGTCAACATTCATGGCAGAAGTCTGTGCCATCATGAATGCTCGCCCCCTGATTCCTGTGTCCACTGATCCTGAGTCACCTCTCATCCTCACGCCGTCAATGCTGCTCACGATGAAACCAGACTCAACAACGCCACCCCCTGGTGACTTTGGAAAGGGGATACTTCTGAAAGAACAATGGAAAAGAGTACAAGGTCTTGCTGACATGTTCTGGTCCAAATGGAGACGGGAATACCTTCATACTCTTCAGTTGCGACACAAATGGCAGGACAAGAAACAAAGTCTCAAGGAAGGGGACATTGTTCTGCTCAAAGACATTCAGGCGAAGAGGAGCGATTGGCCCATGTGTATCATAACCAAGACCTTCCCAGGGAAAGATGGACTTGTAAGGAAAGTCGAAGTAACTACTTCGCACTCAGGCAATAAGAAGACTTTCTCTCGTCCTGTAACAGAAGTGGTTTTGCTGCTGTCCCCCGAAAAGTTTAGTGACTGACAGTTTAATGTGGGATTGTTATAATCCCAAGCGGGGAGTGTTATGTTACTGTTTAGTTAATTTCATGTTTTGAATGTTAGTAAAATGTGCCATCCTGTGGCCCCTTTAAGTCGATGTTTTATGACAGTAGAAGAAGAGTTAAACAGGAAGTGGATGTTTTCTTGCTATGCTCTTTCAAGATGGCCGCGCCACATTCATGTCCTTCTTTTGGGTGTTTGTTAAAGCATTGTCTGTAAGTATTTAATGGTGAAAAGCAGTGAGACACTTCAAGTGTTGTCTTTATGTGTGATGGACCACAGATAACAAGTTTTCAATGTGCTATTCATATGTAAATGAGATCGCCAGTTCATATGCTAATTAGCGGTGCTAATCGTCATGCTAGCTCCTCAAATGCATTGTTAGGTAATTGGTTTAAGGCACATGTTGTTGTTAACAGTACAGATGAGTAATGTACATTTCCATATATGCTTTATTGTTACAGTTTCACAAAATGAAAGAACCAGTAAACTTCATAAGCTCTCATCTATTGTCTGGAGTTCCTGGGTTCATGTTTAGCTGTTTGGATAGCTAGTCAGACTTCTAGCGAGGCCATTTACATTAAGTGTTAAGTGACTTAAACTGTGGACCCCGATCGGACACAGTTTCTTGAGGTATGCCATGAAGGCAAAGCAACACATGATCCATAAGCAGTCTCGCCGTCTCTAAAGCGGTGGGCAATTTGGGCAGAGCAACAAAATGTGCAGCCTTGGAAAACCGGTGAGTATGGTGGTGTTACCTGAAAATAATTACAGTCCAGTTATGAATTCCAGGGCGATGTGCGACCAGAGCCTCCTCAGGATAGGTACGGGCCTGAGAAACCCAGAAGGCAAAGAGTTGGACGTCTTATTCTGTGCACAGGTAGGGCAAACAAAATCATGGACATCCAAAGCAGGAGATGGCCACCAGAACAGACGTTGCAAAATCGTGCGGTGTCCTGTTGAGTGTTTCTGTTCAGGGTCTCTGTCTCCCATGTGAGAGCCCCAATAATGCAGGCCGCAGGGAGGATAGCCTTCTCCAAGGTCTCACCTGATGAGGAAAGCACATGTGGCTTCACATTTGGGAGCTGGGTCTGTAAGGAATGGTTAAATTGAACTGAGTAAAGGACAGAGCCCGCATGGCCTGACGGGAGTTGAGGCATTTGGCTGCTTGCAAGTACTCAAGGTTTTTGTGGTCCATCCAGATGACCACCCGCAGTTATCCTTGCTCGACAATAAGAAAAAGAAAAGCGACCGACTGTAGGTGGAACTCACATTTCTCTCCTTTGACGAAAAAGTCAGTTCTCCAACAACTGTTGTAGTACCTGGCAGACGTGTCCCCCATTCATGGTCTGCCAAGATCAAAATGTCATCCAGGTACACAAAAACACAGTGATTAATGAAATCTCTCAACACGTCATTCACTAGGGCCTGAAAAACTGTGGGACCATTGGTGAGGCCAAAAGGCATGACCAGGTACTCAAAATGTCCCAGGTGCATATTTAATGCTGTCTTACACTCATCTCCCTCCCTGATCCTGACCAAATGAAAAGCATTTCTTAATTCAAGCTTAGTAAAAATGGTGGCCCCTTCAAACAGTTCAAAGGCAGAAAAAAGCAATGGCAGGGGGTACTTGTTCTTAACAGTGATTTTGTTTAACACCCAAAAGTCAATGCGTGGACAGAGAGATTCCAAGTGGGGACTTGTAGGGGCGGATTATTCCGGCAGCTAGTGAACTGGTTATGTATCAATCAATGGCCTCCTGTTCTGGCTTGGAAAGACTATACAGGTGACTGGTGGTGAGAGGCGCGCCAAAAAGCAGGTCTATTCCATAATCGTAGGATCCATGTGGAGGAAGGGAGAGAGCTCAGTCCTTGCTAAATACAACGACACAAATGGAGGACAAATCAGGAACTGTGATTGGTTCAGATGGAGTGGATGGCGAGACACTGGGAGTGGCTGAGTGCAAACAGTTCTTATGGCACCACATGCTCCAACCCGCAATACAACTCTTGGACCAATCTATCTGTGGGATGTGTGTGTTTAACCAAAGGTAACTGCATCCCTACGTTTACCGAAGGGCCTGCTATTTTGGCCGAGCTGGGCATGAGTCTGCATAATGTCCTTTTTTTCCCACAAAAGAAACACTCCCCGTTCACTGCCTTTGATTCCAGTCCGAGCGTGAAAGTCGGGCCCGGCTGAGCTGGATCGGTTGCTCCTCTTCCCAGCAGCCTCCCACCTCTCGGGGCTCTGTCCCCCAGAGGCAACCTCCCAATGGAATCGACAGAAACCGGCAGCTTGCCCACCGTACTCCTGGATGTGGCCATCCATCTTAACACACATTGATAATAATGCATCCAGTGATTTAGGTAATTCTTAGGGGACAAGTCACACTTTAAGTCTTCATTAAGGCTATTGAGAAAAGCCCCTCGGAGACCATTCTCCCCCCACCCTGTCTCCTCTGCCAAAATCCAAAAGTCAGTGTAGAAGTCCACCAAGGCTCTCTTGCCTTGCCGTAGGTGGAACATTTTGTGTGTGGAAGCATCTGGGCTCGAACCTTTGTAGAAAACTCAACGTTCTGTTGTGTTTTCTACAAAGTTTGTAGAGAACACAACAGAACGTTGAGTTTTCTACAAAGTTTCAAGCCTAGATGCTCGACAAAACAGAAATCTATCTGTTTTGTCCAACTCAGCCAAGAATTTCTCCGGGATGGGTAGTGGGTGTTTCCGTGGCTCGGAGGGCACCGAAGGAGGAAGCGGGCAGGCAGCTGCGATGCTGTGTGGCGGTATATGTGGTGGAGGAGGCGCAGACGGGTGAGGCTGTAACATACCTTTAATCTCTGTTACACATTAAAGGAGAGCGCTCTGTTCCTTAGAGAAATGCTGCAGCATTTTCTCATGCCGATCCAATTGATCCCCCTGAAGTGACAGGATCCAAGTCCTTGCTGAACGGGATCCAAGTCCGCTGGGTCCATTTCTGGCTGGATTGTTCTGTCAGAGTGGTGAAAGCAGGACCCACACGCAGGACTTCCTGTGTAGAATAAAGTGTGTTTATTGACAAAAGATGCAAATAATCATCTGTCACAATAATCATTCTTCGTGTGCTCGTTCCCTGCTCGCGTGCTGTGACTTCTCCCGATGTCCATGGTGAGTAATTCCTCTCGCTTCGGTGTTTATGTACAAACGTGCTCGACTCCTTTGAGCTCAGTGAGATTGCAGCTCCCTCTCTATTTCCAAAACACATTTTTATAAGTGAGTGACACACATCCTCACACTGTTGTGATGTTCAGCACTGTAGAGTTGGAGGGGAAAACAAAGATGGCTACTTCTACTTTGTCCTTTTGTGGATTCTTTTTTATTCCTTAGGATAATGCGAGTGGAGCCCAAAGTGGTGCTTAATGTTGCTCATGCTGTGGTTTGTCATCTTTTGTCAGGCAAATAGACTTTGCTCTTGACTGGATGGCTGTCGAAGCTGGCAGGGCTGTTTACAGGTATTCCTCTGCTGACCTTGTGTCTCATGTGTGAAATCAACTCGTAACACTACAGGCATTACTTGGTTCATGTGGGACAAGTTAATAAATACTAATCGAGGGAGGGGAAGCTGAATTTGGAAATGTGATTGTGAGTTGTTTGCAGATTTGCAGTAGACTGAAGTTATCTGTATTTTCTTTTCTTTTTGCAGGCAGGGAGAGAAATCAGACAGCACTTTCATAGTGCTGAGTGGTCGACTGCGCTCAGTAATCATGAAGGAGGATGGCAAGAAAGAGTTGATAGGGGAGTACGGACGTGGTGACCTGATTGGAGTGGTAAGCACCGTGACAGCCAGAGGGAAGACAGCTGGGGAAGAGTTGATGGAAGACTATTAATATCCATGTTGTATCAAACAACACTAGCTGTTTGTTTTCATATAAGAACCTGTTAAAAGGTTAGATATAAAAAAAATTACAGTGTTAATATCACAAATGGAGCTGCCTATTAGCGGTCAGTATACTGCATATGGCTGATTGACTGGATTTCCTGTATGTTCTACTTTCTACTTTCAGTAAATGCAGACTAAGACTAGTACATCTTGGGATATATTTAAACAAAGGGGGAGGGGGGGGGGAGAGAGAGAGAGAGAGAGAGAGACCAAAAAATGTATCCAAAAGGCAGCTGAAATAGAATATGCATAAAAAACAATCCAGATAATTTTTTTTATCTTTTTCATGCTCTTTGTCTCGGGCTCTTTTTGGGACAATTCCAAGTGCATTTAGTCAAAAGCATGCACTAAATTCATTTGCCAGGCTGCCAGAGGAGTGTGGGTGTGCACACTGCAGTAGTTAAATCATTTCTCATTTTGTTTAGTGGCCTTTAATCTGATTAAAAGGAAATTAGATATTCATTCCCTGTTGAGTTATCCAGTATATCAATTCATTTACCAGTCCTTTAAGTATTAGGATAGTTTACATTAACCTGAATATATTGAAACACATAATGTGGAGATGGCTAAAGCGGTTGACACTACATAAATGTGCCACACCAGAGGTTCAGTATGTCTAGTTTTACATCAATAAAGCAAGATCTATGTAGATGTTTTAGAATGTCATTTGCAGTTAATGAGTGCCTAAAGTCTTTGAGCCATTAATGCCACCAGATCCTTTTTATCCTTCCCCATTATGTTCTCCCAGCCACCTTCAGCTCTTGTTGCTGTGGGGTCTCTGTTTTCAGTCTAGTCTTTAGCAGGTGGTATGCAGTTCCGTTAGAATAGGATCAGGTGACTGAGATGGACAGTAAAGCCATTCATTCTCTAACCCTCTAGATTCCTTGTATATCTAGGGTTGTTTTCCTGCTTAATAACTAGATGGTCAAAGGAGCTTGCAAAGAAAAGCGTCTGGACTTCTTTAAGTTACTTGAAGACGTTTCACCTCTCATCCGAGAAGCTTCTTCAGTTCTCAGAACTGAAGAAGCTTCTCGGTGAAACGTCTTCAAGTAACTTAAAGAAGTCCAGACGCTTTTCTTTGCAAGCTCCTTTGACTACGATGACCTGGATGACTGAGAACCTTCACAGACTTAATAACTAGATGTTTTTGCATATGTTGTGATCCATTTGACTGGATCCAATTTTGCTAGTATAATACCTCCCTTCGAGTCTCTTGTTTTTTGCTTTTATATATAAAGTTTTATTCAGTTTTGAGCTATGTTTGAATTTTTGCATGCAACACACACAGCTGGCTGAAATTATCCAATTATATTTTTAATCCTTGCAATTTTAGTGCTTTGAACACTTGTTTTTATTTTGATACAAATTAACCTATCAGTTGAGTTTATACACTACATTGGCAAAATATAGTGTTCACATGCAGGAAGTTGAGTGATCTCAATCTGAATCCATAGTGTTTATTAAAATGTCAGTACACACTTTGCATCTATAACCTTTCCACAAGGTCTAGGAGTGTGTTTATGGGAATTTTTGGACATTCTTCCAGAAGCAGATTTGTAAGGTGACCTGGCTCACAGTCTCTCCTCTAATTTATCCTAAAGGTGTTCTGTCAGGTTGAGGTCAGGACTCTGTGTAAGCCACTCAAGTTCTTTCACACCAAACTCGCTCATCCATGTGTTTGTGACCTTGCTTTGTGAGCTTTCATGCTTGAACAGGAAGTGGCAATCCCCAAACTATTGCCACAAAGTTGGGAGCCTGAAATTGTCCAAAATGCTTCAGCATGCTGAAGCATTAAGAGTTCCTTTCACTGGAATTAAGGTCGAGTCCAACTCCTGAAAGACAATCCCTCGCTATAATCCCCCTTCCCTCTATCCCTCCACTGCTCTACAGTCCAGTGTTGGCAATCCGTTACATCGTGCTTGGTGATGTAATGCTTAGATGCAGCTGCTCAGCCTTGGAAACTCATTGCATGAAGCTTGCTATGCACTGTTCTTGAAATAATCCGAAGGCCACGTGAAATTTGAAGGTCTGTAGCAACTGACCTTGCAGAAATTTGGCAACCTCTGCATACTATACACCTCAACATCCGCTGACCCTGTTCTGTGGTTTTCGTGGCAGTTCGAGTTGCTCTTCTTCCCAGTCACTTCCACTTTGTATAATAACACTAATATTTCTCTGTGCAATATTTGGTAGTGAGGAAATTTCATGACTGAACTAACATAAGTGACATCCTATCACTGTAACATGCTAGAATTCAATGAGCTCCTGAGAGCTACCCATTCGTTCACAGATGTTTGTAGAAGCAGTTTGCATGGATAGGTGTTTGATTTTTATACATTTGTGTCCATGGAAGTGATTGGAACACCTGAGCTTAATTATTCAGATGGTTGAGTGAATATTTATGGCAACATGGTGTATGTAGCATGCATTTCCTATTGATTGTGCTTAGTAACAAATCCTAAAGAACATGAATAACTCAACTGCATTTACTTTGTTGTAAAACATTTTAACATGTAATACTCAAAAGTGTTGGGTCTGAAAATTAAAAAGAGTATAAAATCAAAACAATATAATAAAGAGATAGATGCAATTAAATGGAAAATATTTAGAATGAGTTTATGGCCAACTTTTATAGAAACATGATGTGATGATGATCAAATCTGATTCTAAAGTATCTTCTAAATATTTTAACAGTACTGCTAAGTTTTTCTCATATTAAACTCTAAAATGGTATTTTCAACCTGTGTAAAGCAAAGTCACTTGGTTTCACTCACCCACCTCCCTGTTGGCTGGCGTGACTGGTTCCTGTCACAATGCTTCTAATAATACCTGGGTTAATGGATGCTATGGTTACTGTTACCTGGAGGAGAAAAGCTGTCATTGGAGCTTCTGTAATAGTGGCAATAAGATTGTGGGACAAATTTAGTACAGCCGTGTTGGCGTCAGTTTTAGATGAAGGGTAGAAGGGTAGAGGTTATTCTTAGCTCCCCCCCCCCTCTCCCCCCACACACACACTTACTGCATCAGTAGGTCTGTGGACTAGCAAGACTCAAAATTAATTAACTTGAATTACGTACTTGTAGGTGAGCTTTTCTTCCTCTGTATGTGATGTCATGAAACATGGTTGGAAAAATGAGGATGAGAGACTGCAACAATGCCTTTACACACACACACACACACACACACACACACACACACACACACACACACACACACACACACACACACACACACACACACACACACACACACACAGACAGACAGACACACACACACCCTCTCTCAATCCATTTATCTATTTCTCTCAAACACACAGATACATCACATGTTGTTGTTATTTTGTTGTTGCAGTTTGCATTGATTGAAAATTATTTCACACACGCATCCTGGTCCTGGCCCCTGGTAATCACATGGGTCCATAAAATAACAAAACAAGAATTTCATGCATTGGCCTAAAATGGGAAAATAGATGAATCTGGTGGAATATCACAACTGTTCTTCAAAATGAAATGCTGACATTACAGAATGCACGGTTTTATACTGCATTGGTAGAGAGATTTTAAAAAAAATGTGGTTTCAATGCAAGTGAATGGGGCATTTTTGTCCATGAAGGTGTTGAGAGGGAGTCTCTGGCACTACACAAGGTAATCCATGACGTTTTTAAAATGTTCATCGTGTTAAGTTTCAGTGAATGCAACATGTTAATTTTTATTAGTTATTTGTATTATTTTCATGATTACTTCGATTCTCTCTTTTTTTTAAACCAAGAAGTCCCCGAGTGGAACAGCTGGACTACCCTTTTCGGTAGGAATGATGGGTGCTGGTCTTTGGTGCGTTGACTTTACATGCACCTCAGACACTGAAGGTGTTGTGGGAGGAGGCGTTGATGAGCGCACCCCCCCCCCCCCCCCCCCCCCCCCCCCCCCCCCCCCATCGTAGATCGTAACTGGTCTCGGGATTGGCTGGTGGTCTGGGCAGAGGTTGACTGCTGGCTATGGGGGGCACTTGTCCATCCACACTTCAGAGGGTGGGGTGGATGTTTGTCTCTGAGCAGTCTGTGTGTGTGCTTGTTTATGAAAAAAAGAGCAGAAAAAATTGTTGTATGAGGATTTTATGTCGACGAAGGTGTCGAAAAGCTGTAAAATGGATCAACACAGTATGGATGACGCCGGATTTCAAAATTCTGACTAAAAAGAAGAGGAGGGCATGAGAGTTAAACATAAGAGCTCTACTCTGTTATCATTTTCCAAAACTTCTTATCAAGGCATGGAGACAGGATTAGATGTGCTGTCTGTCTTCCATGATGGAAATACTCTCTCCTTAAGTATTATGGATTCCTGTTTGCACCCTAATTTGAACTGGAACTGAGCCTTCAGGACAGATGTTCATTTGCTTTTGGTTAAATAACACAGTACAGACAAATTAACACCAAATTAAGGAATTAGATTTTCACTTTAATGAGCATTAAGGGCTTTAGAGATTGACCATATAAGGAGGAGGACTTTAGAGATTACAAACAGTTAAAAGGTTTAAATGAGGTACTTGTGTTTTCAGTGTAGTACCTTTCCTTGCTTTATTACAATGTATCACATAAAATCCTTTCACCAATGCTTCACAATGTGGTGGATGTTTGACTTTAAAAGATCTGAGATGCACCTGAACAATCAAATCACCTTTCAGCTGTCTTTAACCTGGACGTAACACCTCCTTGAAGTAGACATTCATGGGTGTAATTTATCATCTCTCACATAAAGGTCCCACTCTTCTACTGACAAGTGGTATTATCAAACAGCGTCTTGCAGCTGCTGCACTTGACAGGTATGTTTTGTGCCAGATTCAAACATTTTATGCAATTTTGCAGGTCCATCTTCTCTTATTCAAACCTCAAATAAAATGAGTCTTTTTCGGTGTCTTACTGCTGTCTGTTGGTTTTTATTTTCTTTGTGCTTTGTCTTTCACGCTCATTAAATTCTGCTAAAGTTTGCTCTATTGGCACAAGAGGAAAATGGATGTCTTGGATGCTGCCAGCAAAGCAATGCTGCCTGTCATTAATGGACTCCTTTCCTCTTTAGTGTTCATGAGTACTGTCTGTCCAGCTGGCTGGGCCAACAAGAAGACATCCATCGCATAGTTCTTTACCAGACTGACTACACACTGACCCCGTGGACACAGAGGTGCATCCGTCAGGCTGACTGCATCATTATTGTGGGACTAGGAGAGCAGGACCCTACTGTAGGGGAGGTGAGGTGTTCACTGGTTCCCAGGAGAAGAGAGCGGTGTATTACTAGGAGCTGTTAGAGCTACACTTTCAAATCCAACATTTGTTTTTATATGTACAGTGCATGAACCTCATTTTATTACTAATTTATTGATAATTCATTAGTTAATTACTCTGATATTTTACTGCTGTACCTGCGATGCAAAGACACCCCAAAATATTTTTTAACCTAAATTTAGTGCTTTGCATTCACAGGGACTTACTGCAGAATACCAGTACTATCTAGTTAGTTTAAATATCAAGGCATGTTCACACTGTCATTAGTTTTTATTGATTAAATAATTTGTGACCTCTGCCAGCAAATTAAAAAAACAGGGTAAGTAACTCAGTTAACAAAGATTCTGCAGTTTAATAAAACCAGTTCTGTGTGAAATTGGCAAGTTTGGTACTGGAAGCTTTCTGGTTTCTGTTTTTCTCCAAGTCATTTCTGAACCATCTTTGACTTCATGCAGGAAAGCGGTCCATGTGGAGAAGAACCTCAAAACAATGAGCTTTTTAAAAGAAACCTTTAAAGCACTGATAGACTGCAATTCATGCAGTGTTTGTCAGCCGGTGATCAGCTGATCACCAGCTGATCACGGGGCCGGGTTTAAAAGAGAGACGCCACCCACCTGTTCGCCGCTCAGACATCGTTCTCCTCATGTCAGAAGCTCCAACTCTTTGCCGACGTCAGTGTCCGTCTGATTCAGCAACCGTGAGTGTTTTTCCTCTCGATTCTTTTTCTCATCCCGGCTCCGCTCGCTCTCCGTCTGTAACGCCAGTCCGAAGCCTGGCTTCATGCACTGATCGTTACTAGATTAACTGCGTGTCTGTTCCAACCCATCGCTAGCCTTCCCCGCGTTTGGGTCTAGCCAGCACGCCACACGGGCACGCCGAATTACTGTGTGTAGTCCGCCCGATCGTGACAGGATGTCTGAGCCATATATAGACCCAGCGGAATTCGAACGGCTGAAAGCTGAAGTGACATATCTTCGCGGTGTGGTAGATCGGATGAGCACAAAAATGGAGTCCCTCACCGAAACTGTCCTCCAACTTTCCTCTTCCGTCACCAAGCTGCAACGTCAGCCAGCGCCGGTGAGCGCGGAGCCACGGATGGGACTACCAGATAAGTGGAACGGAGTTGATGGCCGGCCTGATGGGTTGCTTGCCACTTTAGACATGCTGTTTGAATGTCAGCCCACTAAATATGCCACTGCCCGTGCAAAAGTGGCAATGCTGACTTCTCTCTTGTCTGGCCAGGCTCAGGAATGGGCCGCGGCCCTCTACAACAATAAATCTGCGGCTTGCAATGATTATGCCCTGTTCGTGGAGGAATTAAAAAAGACATTTGTTCCCCCGAGCAGTGAAGTGGAAGTGGAGTCACAGCTGCTTCATTTACGCCAAGGCAGTCGACCTGTCTGTCACTTTGCCTCCCAATTCCGTACCCTGGCCGCTAAGCTGAAGTGGGGTGATGCCTCTCTACGCTCCATTTTTCTGGAGGGACTGGCTGGTTACATCCGAGATGAGATGACCGGCCGTGAGGCCCCCAAGACTCTGGATGAGGCCGTGGACCTCGCCCTGAAGATCGACCAACGACTGATGTCGCGGCCTCGCCACACCCCCCGGGCCTTCAAACCCTTCCAGCCTCAGAGGGCCACGTCTTCGCAGTCTCCTCCCCCCTCTGAAGGAGCCGCTGCTAGCTCAAGCAGTGCATCCAGCGAGGAGCCCATGCAGCTGGGTGGACTCCCTAAGGGAGAGAGAGAGAGATGCTGGCGTGAGGGCCTCTGCGCCTACTGTGGATCAGCTCGACACCGTCGTCCCCAGTGCCCGCTACGTCCGGGAAATGACGACGCCAGGTAGGCTGCAGGGGAGTCCCACCTGGCCCTTCACACTTCTCTGGCCCCTCTCATTTTCTGTTACCAGTAACATTCCACCTGAAACACCGCCAGTTCTCTTCTGAAGCCCTCCTGGACACCGGAGCCGCTGAGAACTTCATCGACCAAACACTAGCCTCCCGACTACGCATTCCGTTAACTCCTGTTGATCAATTTCTCCCGGTGACCTCAGTAGACGGGCGACCCCTCCAACCCTACCCGATCCAGTTCCAGACCCAGCCGGTTCGCATGTCTATTGGGGATCATCAGGAGGATATCCGGTTTCTTGTAGTCTCGGCCACTACCTCTCCTCTCATCCTTGGATACCCCTGGTTCCGTCAACACGACCCCCACATCTCCTGGTCTTCCTGCCAGATCCTGGATTGGGGTCCCCAGTGTCCGCGCCGCTGCCTTCTCTCTCGGACCAAAAAGGACCCGGAGTCAGAAGAGGCCTCACCCCCGGAGCCCACTGATCTGGATAAGATCCCTCCGGCTTACCATGACCTATCTGAGGTCTTCAGTAAGAGGCGAGCCTCTACTCTACCGCCTCATCGCTCCTACGACATGGTCATTGAGCTCCTCCCGGGAGCGGTCCCTCCTCGTGGTCGCCTGTTCTCTCTGTCTCCCGCAGAGAATAAGGCCATGGAGGAGTACGTTGCTGAGGCTCTCCAACAGGGCTTTATTCGCCCTTCTACTTCTCCTGCTGCTGCTGGATTCTTCTTCGTCAAGAAGAAAGATGGCGGGCTCCGCCCCTGTATAGACTATCGGGGCTTGAATAAAGTCACCATCAAGAACCGCCATCCTCTTCCTCTGCTATCCACCGCACTCGATTCCCTCTCCCAGGCCTGCGTCTTCACCAAACTGGACCTACGCAGCGCCTACAATTTGGTGCGCATTAGGGAAGGGGATGAATGGAAGACGGCCTTCATCACCCCTCACGGGCACTGGGAGTACCTGGTGATGCCCTTCGGCCTCTGCAACAGCCCTGCTGTCTTCCAACATCTAATCAACGACGTCTTGCGGGATATGCTAGGCCGGTGGGTGTTTGCTTATCTGGATGACATCTTGATCTACTCCCGCACCGAAGTGGACCATGTTCGCCATGTAAGGGCCGTGCTGAGCAGGCTGCTCGAATACCAGCTGTTCTGCAAACTAGAGAAGTGTGCTTTCCATCAGCGGTCCACCTCCTTCCTAGGCTTCACCATCTCCTCTGATGGCCTGACCATGGACCCGCAAAAACTCCAAGCTGTGACCCAGTGGCCTCAGCCCTCCAGCCTTAAGCAGCTACAGAGCTTCCTGGGCTTTGCCAATTTCTATCGGCGTTTTATTCGGAATTTCAGCACCGTTGTCGCCCCACTGACATCCCTCACCAAACCAGCTAACCTGCCTAAGCCCTTCTGCCTCTCCCCAGGCGCAAGACGGGCATTCCGCGACCTCATCCACCGGTTCACTACGGCCCCCGTCCTGCTCCACCCCGATCCTGCCAGAGATTTTGTGGTGGAGGTGGATGCCTCCGATGTCGGCGCTGGCGCCGTCCTTTCTCAACATGGTCCGGATGGAAAACTTCACCCATGCTGCTATTTCTCAAGGAAGTTTTTGCCCACGCAGCAACGGTACGGAGTCGGGGACCGAGAACTCCTGGCCATCAAGTGGGCCTTAGAAGAGTGGCGGCATTGGCTCCTGGGGACGAAAGACCCTTTTCTGATCTGGACTGATCACCAGAACCTGATCCATATTCGGTCTGCCAAGCAGCTCAACCCAAGGCAGGCCCGTTGGGCCTTGTTCTTTGAGCCTTACAATTTCCACCTCGCCTACCGCCCTGGTTCCAAGAACGCTAAGGCAGACGCTCTCTCCAGACAGTTCGCCCAGGACGGCCTCACGTCAGACCCTGGACCTATCCTACCTTCTCAGTGCTTCGCCGCCCCCTTTCGGTGGCCCCTGGAGGACTCTATCCGGGATGCCCTGACCGCCGAACCGCCTCCGCCTGACACCCCTGCTGGGAGGCTCTATGTACCTTCCCGGTGCCGTCAGGAGGCCTTGCTCTGGGCTCACTCCTCCCCGCTCTCTGGTCACCCGGGGCCTGACAGGACCCTGCAACTCCTCCGTCGTGCCTTCTGGTGGTCCTCCATGGCCCGGGACGTCCGTGAATTCGTTTCTGCCTGTGACACCTGTGCTCGGGCCAAGTCCTCCACTCAGCCTCCCACTGGCGACCTTCACCCTCTCCCTGTGCCGGGACGCCCCTGGTCCCATGTCGGCCTTGACTTTGTTACCGGCCTCCCATCCGTAGGCGGTCTTGACACCATCCTCACCTTTGTAGACCGGTTTTCGAAGGCAGTGCACCTGGTCGCCCTGGCTGGCCTCCCTTCTGCCAAACGGACGGCCGAGCTCTTCTTGGACCATGTCGTCCGGCTTCATGGGTTCCCCAAGGACATTGTCTCCGACCGGGGGCCCCAGTTCACCGCCAGGTTCTGGAAAGCCTTTTGCCGCCTGATTGGAGCCTCTCCCAGCCTCTCGTCCGGCTATCACCCGCAGACCAATGGGCAGGTTGAACGGACCAATCAACAGCTGGGGCGCTTTTTGAGGTGCTTCGTCTCTGCCCAACCGTCGCTTTGGCCTCGTTACCTGCTGTGGGCTGAGCTGTCTCATAACCTTCACGTCTCTTCTGCCACCGGCCTCTTGCCCTTTGAAACCTGTTATGGTTTCCATCCTCCTATCTTCGGCCATCAGGAGGTGGAGGTCGACGTGCCTGCTGCTGAACAGATGGTCCGCCGCTGTCGTCAGGCTTGGATCAAGGCGCGGGCTGCCATTTCCCGAGCCAACGCTCTGTACGCCAAGCAGCATCGTCGCCGCCATCGCCCGGGTCATCCTTTTCAGCCAGGGGATCGCGTCTGGCTCTCCACGAGGCACCTGAGGCTCCGCACCCAGGAAGCTCACTCCCAGGTTCGTTGGTCCGTACGAGATCACTGCCCGGCTCAACCCCGTGACTTACCGTCTCCGGCTTCCGCCCGCCATGAAGGTCCATCCGGTTTTCCACGTCTCGCAGCTTAAGCGGCGTGTTACTTCCTCGCTGACCAGGAGATTTGTTCAATGAATGTGCAGCTGATAAATCTGAAAGGATTATGTTTGACAATGACATAATCGTGGACCATAACATCAAAGGAGTTTTTAAAATGGTACAGTCCGCTTGTGTAATCTGTCCCTCAGAGAACTGAGGCGATTTTTGAGAGCAAATTGATGTTTGGTATAGTGCTCATGACATGTATTTTATGTATAAGGTAGAAAAACATGCTCTCATTTAAGAAATCAAGAACCGAGTTGGTATTTTTGTTTAAAATAATTCTCAAATTTTTTTTTTAATCATTTGGGACTCATTTATCTGTACAATGATGAATATAATGACAGGAACCTACAGTTTTGATTCACTTAATGCAGCGAGGTCAGCTTGATTACATGAAGTCATGGACTTATTAATATTACTAGTATAAGACACACACACACGGGGTTCAATGGTTAGACAAGCTGTGAATGGCTTGTACTGACTCTTGGGCATACAGAAGAAGAATGGCTGTTGTGAAAGAGGAGGGGTGTGAGGAAGAGAGCAGAACTTTAAGCACTTTGCTGGTCTGGATCATTCAGAGGTGATTGTGTTACACATCAGTGTTCCTCCCCAGTCAACATCACAGCAAATTCACCTCAAGATCAGGCTGTGCTCAGAGAAAAAACCCATGACATGCATCTGAGACTCTACAAGCCAGTTAGCTTGTTAAAGTTAGCTTGTTAAAAGACTGAACAGGTAAGGCTTGTTTGGAAAACTTACCAGCAGAAAGCCTCCTTGTCCTTTGGACAGACGAAGTAAAGCAGACATGTTCCGCCCGGTGGTGGAAGGGTGATGATCTTGCCTTGTTTTGCAGCCACAGTACCCTGGGCACCCTACAGTCCATGGATTGCTCAAACCCGTACTGAGGCCCCTTATGTGGCAGCTAACACTTGCCTGAAACTGGGTCATGCAACATGGATTTCACCTTCGTCTGTGTCACCCAAAAGATGGACACCTGCTGATGGATGGAGGCTATATCAACAACCTGCCTGGTTTGTTACATTCAGTTTGTACCTTCTCTTATTAAGTATTAAAAGTTGCCTTACTTTGATGTAGTTGCTCAGCTGTTTGCTTATAGCAATATATTTTTAATTTTACCAGTACTGTATGCTGTTTGTCTTCTTCCCCTGATTCTCCCAGCTGATGTTGCACGCTCCATGGGGGCCAAAGTGGTAATAGCTATTGATGTGGGCAGCCGGGATGAAACCAATCTCACTAATTACGGCGACTCACTCTCGGGCTGGTGGCTGCTATGGAAACGCCTTAACCCCCTAGCTGAGAAAGTTAAGGTGATGGATTGATTAGGAGTAAAGACACACCATGCTGTGCAGCAATGTTTTTAATTCTATCAATAAAAATAAGGATATTTTTGGAAATCATCTCAGTGATTTTTAAGTTAATTTCCACAGGTGGCCTCCACGTTGGCAGTAGCTAAAACGTTACTTAAAAAGCCATCTCTAGCTGTATTAGCTAATTGTAGCCAATCTCCAACCTTCCTTTTTATCCCAAAAATTCTTAAAAGAGTAATTGTAAAACAGCTAACTGATCACCTGCAGAGGAGTGGTTTATTTCAAGAGGTTCAGTCAGGTTTCAGAGCTCATCGGAGTACAGAAACAGCTTTAGTGAAATGATCTTCTTATGGCCTCTGACAGTGGACTCATCTCTGTGAGTGTCCTGCTAGACCTCAGTGCAGAGTTTGGTGCTGTTAACTATAATATTTCATTACAGCAATTAGAGCATGCTGTAGGTATTAAATGTACTGTGTAATATCTTTCTAATAGACTCCAATTTGTTCATGTAAATGGAGAGTCACACACTAAGGTTAATTATGACGTTCCACAGGGTTCAGTGCTAGGACCAAATCTGTTTATATTATACATGCTTCCCTTAGGCAGCATCATTAGAAGGCATAGAATACATTTTCACTGATATGCAGATGACACCCACATTTATCTATCCATAAACCAAGATAACACACATGCAGATAGAGGTCATTGTACTCGGCCCTGAAAATCTAATTACATGCTTACTCGGGATGGCATTACCTTGGTTTTCAGTAACACTGTGAAGAATCTTGGAGTTGTTTTTAACCAGGATATGTCCTTCAGTGTGCATATTAAACATATGTACAGTAGAACTGCTTTCTTCCATTTGCATAATATCTCTAAAATTACAAACATCCTGTCTCAGAGTGATGCTGAAAAACTAGTTAATGTGTTTATTACTTCTAGGCTGGACTACTATAATTCGTTATTATCAGGATGTCCTAAAAACACCTGAAAGGCCTTTTTTAAACACAGGGCTTAAATACACAGAGGGAGCAATTAGTGAATGAGAGACAGAAGGGAAAACACTGCTGGGGCAAATCAGGGCTAACGAGACAGGGGATGCATAACCCGATACAGTAACCTGAGACACGGACTTCAAAGTAAAACAGGAAACAGATGCGAACTTGACAAGGGGATACAGCAGACAGGGGAGACACCAACTAAGGAACACAGACAGAAGCCAAAAGACTAAAACTCTAACATAAACCACACAGAGAACCCAAACTCAGAACAACCCTATAACCCAATAGACAAAGAAAGCTAAAAATATAATAAACCAAATCAAAAAACCAAAAACACAAAACCACTGGGTCAACGATCCAGGCCCCCTAACAGAGTAGGCTTAAAATTGTCCTTTTTGATAAAGCATATAGTTAGGGTTGGATCAGGTGACCCTGAATACTCCCTTAGTTATCCTGCAATAGGTCCAGGCTGCTGGGGGATTCCCATGATGCACTCAGTGTTTCTTCTTTAGTCACCTTTTTTCACTCAATATGTGTTAATAGAC
The DNA here is from genome assembly GCF_963576455.1 of Neolamprologus multifasciatus. Lineage (NCBI taxonomy): Eukaryota > Metazoa > Chordata > Actinopteri > Cichliformes > Cichlidae > Neolamprologus > Neolamprologus multifasciatus. The sequence goes on along the minus strand of NC_140445.1, from coordinate 27,468,021 downwards.
CTCTCTGCATTTAACCATCAGATATTATTAATATCTCGCCCGTCTTCCACAGTGTGTCTTTGCAATGTCTTCCTCCCCTCACCTCCAGCCGGTCGCAGCAGATCACCCCCCCCCCCCCCCCCCCCCCCCTCTAAGTCTGGTTCTGCTGGAGGTTTCTTCCTGTTAAAAGGGAGTTTTTCCTTTCCACTATCAACAAAGTGCTTGCTCATCGGGGTCATATGATTGTAGGGCTTTTCTTTGTTTTCTTTGTGTTATTGTAAGATCTTTCCCTTACAATATAAAGCACCTTGTGGCAACTGTTGTTGTGATTTGACACTATATAAATAAAATTGAATTGAACTGAAAGCATTGGAGAGGTCAATAAAAAGCAATAGCAGAGTCTGGGCTTGATTTTGTGTGTGTGACTTAAAACCACAAAATATTGTGATAGGCAATGAAATAACTAATCCAAATGCTATAGAGATTAATAACTAAAATACTGTGAGTTGACAACTTAAGTTTTTTTTTTTGTTTGTTTGTTTTTACAATGCATTGTTTTAGGGTTGTGATGACATTGAAAACTTTTGTTCTCTGTTTTTTTCACAACCAAATTTTGAGGTACAAGTTGCATGGTCTGAATAAGTACATTGGGATTTACCATCTGGAGCCTATGTTTTCCTGTGCCCACCCTAGCGGGTGGAGTTCCTGGTGTTTCACCTGAAATCCATCGGGTGGCTAATCAGCAGAGGGAGTCTTAAGGCCAGGTCTCCCATTCTCTGCCAGTTTGTCTGCTACCTGGTGGTAACTGGGCCTCCACGGTCCAAGGTCAACGTGGCTTGTGCTTATACCTCGTGCTTAACCTTGTCTCCTTGTGCCTCTCTGCCACTGCTCCAAATCAGTTCTGCACTGGAAATCTACTGGACACTGGTCTCACCTGCAAAATCCACCTGCAACCTCTTTTTGGAAAGAGGTTACCTGCCTGCCCTCCTGCCTACCGTGCCCCTGCTGGACTCCCTTGGAATTCAAGGTCTGATCTTCAACACACTCACTCGCTCCTCAATCCAGCCTGGACACTCACTCTGATACCCTCCACGAAGCTTCTTACCTCTTTCTTGCAGGTAGGGAAACATCCGCCATACCTTTACTCACCTATAGTTCTCTGCATCACCATTGTGATATTAACTGCCCTTTCCTCTGTTTCAGAGCTCTCCTTCAGAGATCCCGCTCCGCTCCTCTCTCCAGCTTCTGTATATACATACATATCTCGTTCACTCTGTTTAAATAAAGTCTTGTTAAGAACCAATTTTGCATTGAGTCTGCTTTTGGGTCTACAACCTCGTACTGGCCTCCGGTCTTCGATAACAAGTAATTTGTACCACTTATTGGTATACCAGGTAGTCATGCTGCTCTAAGTTCAAAGTACACGCAATATTTATTACTGCAGAGCTTTACATAAGTCAGAGCTTTAAAAAACCCCAGACATTTAACAACATTTTCACAGTAGTTCAGTTCCTGTTTGGACGTATATATGCTGAAGAAAATAGCAGTAGTGTCTTCTGAGCCAAAAATAATCAAGTTGGGCATTGAATTAATAAGCAAAATATTAAATGCTGTAAATTTAAAGCTGATGAGTCTAACTCAGTAATAAAAATGGAGGGAAAAAAACTACTGTGGAATTACTGAAATATTAGTAAGTAGCCACATTCAAGTCTCACATGCCTGAAATCTAGTGTAAAGACAACAAATGAATTTATAATCGCTCATATTACAAATCCATTAAAAACATATATATATATATATATATATATATATATATATATATATATATATATATATATATATATATATATATATTCTAGCTGAATCATTTCAGTCCTTCAGCCCCTTTTTCTGATAAAGTAATAACAATAAAAATAAAAAAGTAATTGTAATAAAATGAAATTGTTTGCTCTTAATGTACACAAAAATAGATTTCTGTGCACCAGATTTGTTCCAAGCAATGTCACTGAAAGACAAAACGCCTCCTAACCAAGAGATGACGAGAACGATGGAGACAGATGAGTTATTTACTCCCAGTTTGAGCAACAACACAAGGATGAAGGGTAAAACAGCAGGACTCACACTGGCAACCTCCCCCTCCCTGATAAGAAACAACAAAGGCAACAGAACAATTGCTGAAAACAGGATGGAGCCACTTTTATGATTGCAGATCTGAGACCGTAATGTTTAAGACTAAATAGCTTCGGTTCTCATTCTTTTAAACAATAGGCATCCCACACAGTTAATGAATGCCTTTCTATTTTCAGATGCTACTGGAGAGTACAACAACCAGGGGATGCAATGCTTCTCCTTCTGTGATACATTTGATACTATTTATTTGTATGGATGCACAAAATGCAGATCAAGACTTAAAAACATAACCAAGGTTTTGGGACTAGTCGAGCTTAAAAAAAAAAAAGGCAAAACCAGTTGTGCTTCACCAAAAAGCTGAAATTGCACAAAAGTCTGCAGCAGATTTTTTTTTGATGCAGTTAGTTTCCATTATACTTTGCTGTGTGTTGGAAATTACAGCAATCTAGAGGAGGACGACTCCATTATAGTGTTTCTTGCAGCTGGCATGCTTTGCACACAGTTTGGAAGCTTATTCAAAGACAATAATTTTTTAAACATAAGAACAGTTGTAGATTCCTCAAATAGCTTCAAACTTGTTTTTATTCCTGTTCTCTCTATTTATAATGCATTTGTCATCAAAGTCCACTCTGTATGACATTTCTAATGTTCTGACTTATGCACCTGCACACCCACGTGTATTTGTCACCATTCTGCACTCCAAATATTCCAGTTTATTCACCCACAGTGTGCTTCCTGTCCCCCACTCTTTCCTTGCATCAGAAGAATCCGACTACCACACTGACTATGAAGAGGATGCACTGGAGAGTGCTCTCTCTGACATGGAGACGTATAATCGCTATGGAGAGCATACTGAAGGGGAGGAGACGGCTGACACGGTGCGAACTTGTGGTAGTAAGATTAGAAACTGTGGGCTCTCTTTAAAGAGAAGAAGAGCAAGCAACCACAGTGAGGAATTTGTTTTTACTCATGTCTAAAACAGGCTTTTCAGGTTCCATTATAATTAATTTTATTGTTTTGCAACACAAATTTCCATTATTGCAAAGGTTTGTCTGGCTTACAATGACAACACACTTGATCGGTCCTCTCGGTAAAAGGATTTTCATAAATCACTTCTTGGGAAATCAGACTATTCTGCTGGCTACTATTCAAAGTCAGATTGAGGATCATACTGGAGTCTGGCCAGTTCATGCTTTAAAAGTGATTAATATAATTAATAATATTAAAATTACTTTGAAATTAATTGGAAGCCGTTGCAGGGGCAACTAGTTCAACTAAAGTGATATAATTTAGAAGTTGGGGCTTGAGAACATTGTATACTTTTGTGAATAGTGGAGTAATTAAAGTTGCTTAAACAGGTTAGCACAATGGAAACATTCTGTCTTTGCTACATTTTACCCTCCAGTGTGAAAGACCAGACTCCACCTGCAAAACTAGTCATTTTGTCTTCTGTGACATCAAATGATCAGACATTTAGAAAACAAATCTGTGGTATGAATTTCAAACCTACAGGTACCCCTTGTTAATAGAGCAGCTGCATGCCCAATCATTTCACATATTGATATGGATTATTTCTTATAGCTTCATCTGAGTCATCATCAGTGGAACATCCCTTGGACCAAAGGTGAAAACTGCATATTTGCTTTTATTTTTATTTGCGAAATTTCAGCTTGATTTTATACAGCCGAAGGGACCAAATTACAACATATCTTTTGCAATCTTCTCTCTAAACACACAAACAGTTTGGGGATGTTGTTCACAAATTTGAATGTCAATTTCTGAGATCTTTGCCTGACAAAGTTTTTTTTAAAACAGATGACCTAAACAAATCAGCACACTCAATTTTCACAAATTCTGTTGTTTTCCTTTGGAATTTCAATATTTACCTCTTTTCTTTGAACTTCAATTCTTTATTAATTGATTTGATTGAATTACTTGCAGCTAGTCTTAACAGTATTGCTGATTCCTGAAATGAGGAATCACAAGTAGAAATGACCTCATTTTATGTGGAACTACGTAGACACAATACAAAACTGGTCACTTTTTAAAATTCTTTTATTATGAGCGCCACAAATACTATTTTACTCACATCACTTATATTTGGAGCAGCTCAGAAACTGGCATCCAAGAATTATAATGGGGTATTAAGGATGTGGAAAATGTTGTTCACCTGGCTGTTGATGTGAACTGAAATCACAACCGGAAAACTTCTCAAAGAATCTGGTTCTGGCTTCATAAATATCCCCAAGTGTGAGTAACATGTGCAGAGCAGAAAGCTGGGCAACATAGGATTGACAAGTAATTTCTCAAACACTGCAGAACACCCTTCAGTCACCCTTCATGCAGTCATCTCACTTTCATTTCCACTACACTGAGAGGTTTTATGGCATACCTGCATTGTTTTACTTATGTCTATTTTTTTTTAAAAAAAATCTGAATTATATGAAAAGCTATTTTAAGTAGTCGTTATCTAGACTGTTAGCCAGTGTAATGCAAAAGTGTCCAGCCTTTTTAAATTGCTATCTGTAAATGGCTGACAGTGGTATTATTGTGTCTGAAACTTTATGCCCTGGCCATGTCGGTTTGGAGCTTAAAATAGTTTCATCCTTAAAAGGTCAGGTTGACTCTTGACCTAAAAAGGTTAAGCAGAACTGCTTGAAAGTTTTGCACACTCATGCCTGTGTAATGATCATCACCAGGAGCAGCTTGCCAAACAACACTCATTTAAAAATAGAAAGAGACCAAAACAAGCAGCATACTCTGCATCCATGGCTGTCAGCACAGTTTTGTCGTACCCTGTGTGCCAGGGACATGGAAGGATTTAATGATTGCGATCCACTTCAAAGCACTAGTTTCCCCCTCGGCTGGTGAGAGAGCCTCCCCCCATCTGTTTTCTGGCTTGAGTCTATTGGACACAGACTGAGCAGCAGACAGTGTGGATCTGTCAAATGAACTCCGAAGCTCAACTTGTCTCTATAAAGTTTATGCACAGCAGCTATGACAGGAACATGTGCTTGCCCAAGTTTTACCTTTTTTTCCTCAAGTGATATGGAGGTTTGGTCGTTTGTTTGTCTTTTTAATTAAAGATATTCAGGTCATACAGATTTGTTGTATTTAGTATTTAAGGAGTAATAAATATACATACCTATTAAGTCTGTTAAGTCTGTGCTGTAGCTGCAGCATAGCTTTAACATGCAGCTTTCCCAAAATATAACTACACATAAATAATATGCTGTATAAAGTGTATTGATTAGCAGAAGGGTAATATGGCCGTGAAACAACGTGTGATACGCTGACAGTGTAGACAGCTCAGCTCAGTTTAACAAGTGACTAACCTAATTGGTTATTGGTCGTTTTAAAGGGAAATGGATAAAGATTGTACGTCCTCACTTACTTGTAACAGGCTGGAGCCCAGAATAATTGTCTGACATGCCGGTTCATCAGTGTCTGGTCTATCTAAAATAATACAAAAAAGTCATAATTTGTGTCAGAAAAATTCAATTCAATTCAATTCAATTTTATTTATATAGTGTCAAATCACAACAGTTGCTTCAGGGCGCGTTATATTGTAAGACCCTACAATAATACAAAGAAAACCGCCTAAAGGGGAAAAACTTCCTTTCAACAGGAAGAAACCTCCAACAGAACCAGGCTCAGGGTGGGGCAGCCATGTACTGCAGGAGGGGGCCGCAGATTAATAATAACTACTGATTCAGTGCAGAGAGGTGTATAAAGACAAAGTGAGTGAAAAAGAAACACCCAATGGATCATGGATTCCTATGACTATACAGCCTAGGACAACTCCAGCGTAACTAAGGGAGGATTCGGGGTCACCTGATCCAGCCTCAATTATAAGCTTTATCAGAAAGGAACATTTCAAGCCTAATTTGAAAAGTGGAGATGGCGTCTGTCTCCCAAAATCAAGCTTTCTTATAAGATTATTTGAATTTCTTTAATATAAGAAAAAGCCCAGTTATATCATTAAATTGCTGTTGTTGAACTTCTAATTGTTTCGGGAGCATTTTCAGTATTACCAGAACTTCACCAAGGCCGTTTTCTCTTCTTGCTTTTGTTTGCAGCAGATACAAACATAGACTGAGTGTGATGGTTTAAAGTTGGGGGGGATGAAAACAAGGCCTTTTAGTGATACCTTTTCTGATCGTAAAAAACTTTCTACACTACCACAAACCCATCTTAAGAATCTCTTTACTTAAAAATTTAGCCATTGTTTATTAGCTGCACCCTACATCAATATAACAATATCTAACGGCGGCCCCCTCGGGCGTAAATCTAATCAGTACTTTGTCAATGCAAATTTGCTTTCCTCGTCTTTGATTTCCTTATAAACTCTGATGCTACACTGCCTGCAGCCTTACATTATGTGTACACGGCGAGAGAAACCTTGTGATAAACACTTTGGGCTCTCATATGATGTTTGGTTAAATATGGTCTGTACAACAGCTCGAGACAAGAAAACGTTTGCTGTTTACCAATGAGGTGATGGAGTTCGCTCTGATATTGTTTGTACATAACCCTCTGCACAGGGAATCAATCTTGTCTGGCAGAGTGAACGTCTCATGGATGAAGTGCTGATGTAATGTGTGGAACTGTGCCATGAATTAATAAGCCTTAGATGACCTGTGTGGAAAAATGACCACCTGTGCCCCTATTTGGCACACATTCCCATACACATCCCCCCCCCCCCCCCCCCCCCCCCCTCCTCCATCCCCGGGAAGAGAGACTCACATCAGCTAATTAATGAGGACACAAGGGGGAATTTAGGTCACAAGACGATCTGAGAGAAGAGAACAAGGGGGTAATAAGTGGCCCTTACCTCAATCAATACATCACAGGGAAGAATGTGAAAGGCCAAAAGATGGGGTGAATGAGTACAAGCTTCCTGAAAATTACAGTCTCTTGACAGAAAGGCAAGGTTGACAGAGAACAAGAAGAGTCACAGCACTGGTGTGTTGGTGGACATTGACCTCGTCCTGAGCAGATTACTGTGACAGGTAGTGAGAGATTTGAAGAACCGTTTATGGAAAAAATGGGACATTTCTAACCTTAAACAGAGGGAGAGGTTGATTAATAGAAGGTCAAACACTGACATACTCTTTATCTCTCAGATTGCCGCTCCAGCCATCTATTTTCTCCCTCTAGCTTCATTGCCTCCCCGTCTTCTTCCCCCTCCTGCACGGTTTTAGAAAACGGGGACAAAAAGGACCTAAACAGGTAAGTGGGTCACACCTTTTGTTGCAGTAGTGAAAGTACATCTGTGACGTGTTAATGCAAAAATAGACTGCCAACAAACAGAAAGGTTCCCTACACACACAGAAGTGTATCAGCAGGCCTTCTGAAACAGAAATAAAAACTCACACAGTTAATAGAATCCCTAAAATAACCAGTAGAATAATAGAAATTTAACTATCCTTTTTTTTTTCCTGAGAAGTGAAATCATTAACTAAACAGCCAACCCTCTGGAGCTGCAGTGTGTATTTGGTATTAGTACATACATCTCATTTTCTTCTTATCGCTCTGTCGTGTACTTGCCTGCAGCAGCGGTCCACTGATTCTGGCAGATTAAAAAGTAGACCAAAAAAAAAAAGGCAAATTCTAGTGATAACAAACAACTTCTAAATTGCTGGACTCATCTGAACCCCAAGCTGATAAACCAAGCTTTAGGTCAGGAATATATGTAAGTATTAACTTACATAACACAGCACAAGGGTATTTGTTATAAATGTGCAAAAATTCATGCAAAATAAGATGATAACTTGGTAATCTGTATAGTCATTAGCTGGGAGCCTTTTTAAAATTTATTACTAAAATATGTCCAAATGAAAGACATGAAGAAATGGACAGATCAATAGACCTGACTTTAAAAGGTTTAACTTCCACAAACCATAACTACAATTCTCATTACTGAGAAGGAGACTTTGTAAAATAAGCAGTGAACATGTCATTCGTTTCCGAATTCTAAGGTCATGGCATGTACAAAAGACAAAAGTTTTAATGTCAGTGACAGGATGTTTGATAAATGAGTAATCAGCTATTAACTGTATTATTCATGAATGTTGTGCTGATTAATCAATTATTTAATTTCAGTTTAAGTTCTAACTATATTTACTGAGCTATAAAACAGTTAATGAAGTATATTAATTTCTGGGCTCTTCCAAAGCCCACACCACCAATGAATGAACCTGCTGATTGCACAGAGTGCAATACAGTTTATATTTATGTAACCACTATTAGCTTTGGTAAATACACCAGTTCTACTAAGTATACTTGCATACAGTTTTTCAAGACTCTTGGCAGTTCCTTCCGAAGCTCTTGGAGAACTCATCACAGTTCATGCCTCTCATGTAACCCCAGATGTGACATCAAGGCACGCGCCATCTGCTGCGAGACTCCTTGTTCTTCTTGTGGCTGAAGTAAGTTCTTCATGACTGTGGAATATGTTGAGGGTATGTGTCAGATTGGATGGCTCACTGAGGGGATCGAATCATGTATATATGTAATATGGCATTGTTTTTTATTGAATTTAGGTTTTAATTTTCAGTGCCTAAAAATGCTTGCTGGTAAAACAAAGTAGTGCAACAAGTGATGATTTTAGGGGTGAAGACTGTATTGCAAAGTATCCTAACTTCCCCTTCTCACATTGTAATTCCAGGTTAGTTACTAATTAGTTGTTATTTATGAAATTCTAGTATAGTTAGTTTGTTTTAAAACCTCCACTTGTTCTCCACTTGTTCTGCTTGTTTTAATCCCCTTTGTTCTGCTGTAAATAAGGGTAATAATTTTTATGTGCTGAAAATGAAACCCTAATTAAACCATAACTCAAACTTTCATGGTAAATGTTGGAATTTCATGATAAGTGTATTATAATACGAAGTGCTACTGAATGTTTTAGTAAAATGTGATCATATGGTCATTACTTCTGCTTCTTCCCTCCACCTCTCATGTTGTAGATGACTTAGATATACTGCTTGGGAAAGGCTGATACAAGTGGTTGCTGCAGGCAACTGGAGGGTGGTGAAGAGAGCTGATTACAGTAGAATGATTTCACCTGAAAGGCTTTATTTTATGATTGCTTCTAAGTTGTATTGTTGCAAAGTGGAAATGTTTAGAAAACAGCACCTCAGATCTTATAAGGTTACATAGCAGACTTTCTGAGTGCTGAGACACAATATGCAAAGTGCTAATGCTCTGCTGACTCAGTAACTGCAGAGTTTCAAATCTCCTCTGGCATTAACATCAGCACGAAACTGTTAGCCAGGTGCTTTATGCCATAGGTTTACATGGCTGAGCAGCTACTATCGGTATAATGAGTAGTGGCCCAGTACCTTTGTCCATATAATGTAATTTGCTTTCCTATTGAAGTCTGGACAAAGTGTGTAAATATTCAGATATGAGAAGCTTGATATGCAATTTTATTTTAAATATTCACAGAAAACATGGTGAAATGTTACAGAAGCACTCGTGAATCTAACTGTGTCACCATGAACCACTCTCATATGCAGTCCATTATACCTCTTAGATGTCTTCACAATGCTGCAAAATTGGAAACTGTCTCTCTCTCTCTCTCTCTCTCTCTCTCTCTCTCTCTCACACACACACACACACACACACACACACACACACACACACACACACACGCACACACACACGCTGATGATTGAAGCACTCACACATTCTGTCACCTGCCACAGATTAGTTGATTTCCAGAGACAAAATGTGTGTGAAATTTGCAGCCCACTTGTAAGAATTTAATTGTTAGTTAGCATGTCTGAAATATTTCTCTTACAGATAAAATGAGATTAGTTGCAAGTGGTGTAAAAGGACCCGATAAGAACAGAAACTAAGCATCATTTCTGAATAGAAATTGTATTTATTTGTCTGTTTATTTATTTATCTATGTCCTCCTGTGGCAACAATTGATTTGTCTTATTTAAAGTCAACATTGTTTAATAAAGTATTAAACATTTTTGAGCAAAAGCATAAGATACAGAAAAAACAAATTTGCGTCATATGAGAATACAAAGTCTCAAAGAGTTAAAAGGACTCCCCATCAAAGCTGTTAAAGAAATGTACAAAATGGAGAAAACAACTTAAGTTGAGACTGCAAAATCATTGAAGTGATAATTACTTCAGACTGTGATCAAGGAGGCATGAAGCAAAGTGTTTCATCAGAGTACAACTGAAATGTCCAGCCTGCACCCCAGTACAACGTGTAATTACAACATAAGAAGCGAGCTTAGAATACTCTAACACAGCATGCATGAATAATAATGTGAGACAGACGTTTTCTTTTCTTTTCTTTTCTTTTCTTTTCTTTTCTTTTCTTTTCTTTTCTTTTCTTTTCTTTTCATGAGAATCCAAAGACTCTGTGGCACTTTAAAGAAATACCCACTGGGTTACTGCTTACAAAACTACTCACTATATGACTCGTTTTTAATTCCTTTAAAACTTCCAAATGTTACCTCATTGTTCTATTGTATTTACTATTTAAGCTTCATTAAAAACTGCTAACCACTGAAAAGTACACTATTATTCAGAAGAATTACATGATAAATATTGGGAAATTATACCATAAGTCTGCATTATGAGGTGCCACCAAATTATAAATAAACAAATAACAGTGTGTCTGGTTATTTTTGTCAAATGAATACAAAGAAAAAAAAAACATTAGCCCGATTACAGTAACTAAAGTTATGTTTATTAAACAAATTAAACAACACAGAGCTTTTAAAATAAAGATCCTGAAAGCTTTTGTTTTATCACTGACTGAAATTAATACAAGATTAAAAAACTAAACTACTAATTAAAAATTAGACTACATAAAACTTCCATCCATCCGTTCTCTTCTGGTTATCCTTACCAGGATAGGGCGAGAGGCGGAGTACACCCTGGACAGGTGACCAATCTGACGCAGGGCTAACACAGAGAGGTAAACGTCCATTCACACGTATGGGCAATGTAGCATCACCAATTACCAGTTAACCTGATCCCAGTTAACCTGATCCCACTCCTTCTTGCTGTGAGGCAACATTTCTAATCAGAATGCCACCAATTAATACAACACTTTGATTAAACCCTGAATGGTAGTGGCCAGGATTAACTCCTGCCAAATAGATTAAACTAACCAATGGAATTAATTGCTTCATAATCATGGAAAATACAAAGCTGGAACGATCAAATGAGTCAAAAATGATCTTTTATTCATGCACAAATTTGTTCTGTTTTTGCAAATAACAACAAAAAACAACTTTGACACAAGGCTTTGTTCATTTATTTATCTATTTATTTTTTTGGCCACGCGATTTGTTTGGCATTGAAACGAACCCACAGGCAGGAGAACTATGTTTATAAAAAAATGAACAAGCAGCGAACAAGTGACGGGCCATTAAGCCATTATTTCTAATTAATTTCATGCAAAATTTGTCACCAGTAATCAAAGATCTTTAATCATAGATCAATAGACATTAATATGCCCATTTAAGTCTCACGAAAACGAACATGAGACAATCAAAATCAACTTGCAGAAAGAAAAGTGCAAGCACAAATAATATCCACTTTTGGCAAACTGTGTGAGAACGCAGGTCCTGTGTGTTGTATATGTGCAATATGTTAACAAGCACAAAGCATCCGAGGTCAGGATGAAAACAAAGATACACAGTCACAGCTGTTGGTTGATGTAGCATAAGGTCTGAGTCTGCTGCTTCTCTCAGTTCTGCCAGGCTAATAATATCCTGCTGCTGATTAGGAACACGAGGTGAGAGTACCTCACTGTCCACGCACGTCAGTGAGGTTTGCAGATTCTAAAAGAAGAAGAACTTTTCCCCAGATAGAAACACAGCCATGGGTTTTAAGTATTCTCGGCACAATAAAAAAAGCTCCCACGCATTTGATAAGTCGAAAGAGCAAATGCAGAAAGCAGTGACGTTAATAATGTATTTTTACAGCGTTTTTTATACCGTAGCTGCTCACTGCTGTAAGTTGAAAATACTTAGATCTTGAGACATGTACTCTGACGTCATGACCACCATGGAGAAGTTTAAAAGAGAGGCTATTATGTTCTCTTTTTTTCCCATGAGGATTTGTTTTTACAGTAGGATCAGATTTTCTGTACTAATCTTGGACTGATGGCAAAGAATCCCAGGCAGATCTGTAGTCCATTGCTTTCACTCAGATTTTAAGATCTAATCCACATAATTTATACTGTCTGAACAGAAATCATAAGAAACACGTCTAAAAGCATCATACATATCATCAGCCCACCCTCTGTTCTTTCTGTGAATTAATCAGGCCACCAAACTAACAACGAACTGTGAATTCAACAAGTAAAGGCACAGAAATGGGGAGGCGTACATTATAGTAATTGGACTGGAAACAATATATGAAAAAAGCAGGAAGTGACTAATGCAAAAAAAAAAAAAAAGTTCAGGGTTTTTGCTCCATTAGGAAGAAAAGTTATTAACTCCCAGATTCAAAATGTCATGTCCAGTATTACATCCATTATTTCCTACATGCTCACTATCATTGAATGTGGCTTTAATGAACAAAGCAAGCACAGGTACCACATCAATGTCCTTCTCCACAAACCTGGTGTGTGCATCAGTGTTGGGGTCTGCAGCAGTGCATCGTCTGTCAACACCAGGGTCTCCCATAGCTCAAAGACCCAGCTTACCCATGACCACTCATTTATCACTTCCCTCTTTGTCTGATAGCTTGCAGGTTCATTGAAGCTCCAGACAGGGCTCTCATCATGAGCCAACTCTCCTCTTTCTTTTAGTTATGAACTTGCAAAGCTCTTTCTCATTGGATTTTACACTACTTCCTGCTTTCATCACTGGAAGCTGCCATATAAGATGTTTTAATCTCATTCACTAAGTACCCCAGCTCTTCCCTTTTATATTTGTACCTGTGTCAAACCTGAAATGCCATCATAGGTTTGACACAGGAGAACCTTCCTTCATGCAATAGTCTGTCATCTATTGTTTGCCATCTCAGAAAGATTTGAGACATTTTGCCAGGTCTGCCCTCTGAGGCATTAGACCACAGTGAGTGAGAAACCCAGTCAGGAAGTAATGACCTTTTCTCCGCTGAGCAACGGGAAAGAGCAGAGAGCTGGGAAGCAAAGGGGTTTAATCGGATCAATGTGCCCTTTGTCATCTCGCTGTCTGCCCTGTCAGTCTGTGTGTCTGTCTACCCGTTTGTTGTTTGTTGGCTGAGTGTTTATGTTTACTCTGCATAATCCATCTGCCTATCTGCTGGCTGTCTGTCTGCCCATCTTTCATTTTGTTGGATCTGTTTTGCTTGTGAAACCAGAACTGTCAAAGCAGCCCAATTTCTACGGTATCTTAAAATGTTTTTGGTATCTCTGCTCTGAAATGAGTCAGCCAACATACAGCATTGTGCAAAGGTTTTAAGGATTTTAAATGGTTAGAGTCACATCCATCACATAATGCCACCAGGGAGATGTTAATTTCAAATTTATTCTGCAATGTGATAACGACCCTGTACATAGAGTCCAGCAACAGATGGTGTGGCCCTTTATCTAACAGAACTGTTGCTGTTTTAAAGGCACAGGGTAAACTCACCGAGTACTGATTTGATTTCCAGTTTTCAGTAAAATCTTAACTGCAGTTTATGTGAAGTGTCTACAACAAGAGTAGCAACTCTGTGAAGCTGCTTTGACCTTATACTACTGTCAGCATGCCCATAATCGCAATGAAACATCTAATGTTTGCTAATTAAGACACAAATGTTTAGTTTAGCCTGATAATGGTGCTCAATTAATAAAAATCAGAGGCTCAGCTATTGCAGTTCAGGCTAAGGGGATGCTTATTTACACTGGCTACCCTCTTCATTAGCTGCTTTTTAACGCAAATATCTCATCAGCCAATCACATGTCAGCAACTCAGTACATTTAGGCATGTAGATGTGGTCAAGATGATGTGATGAAATTTCAAACTGAGCATTGGAATAGGGAAGAAAGGTGCTTTCAGTGGCTCTGCATGTGGCTGTTTGTGTCCGAGTGACTAGTTTAAGTGTTTCAGCTGATCATGTTGAACCTTTAAGGAGATGGGCTACAGCAGCATAAGACCCCACTGGGTGCCTCTCCTATGAGCTAATAACAGAAAACTGAGGCTCCACCAAAATTGGACAATTGAATCCTGAAAGGAATCTTCTTTTCTACTTCAACACTCGCATGGTAGAGTCAGAATTTTATATAATTAACATAACAATATGAATCCATTCTGCCTCATATCAGTGACTGAGGCTCCTGGAGGCAATGTGGGATATTTATTTGGCACAGTTTGGGCCCCTCGGTACCAACCCAGCGCCTGCCTGACTACCCTGCTTACAGAAGGATAACACCACATGTCACAAAGCTCAAATCATTTCAAACCGTTTCCTTTAACGTAACAACTGGAGAGTCACATCATGAATGTCAACATATCTGTAGAAACTGTGTGATGCCATCATGTCAGCATGGACCAAAATCTCTGAGGAATGTTTCCATCTGAATCTGTGCCACAAAGAGTTGAGGCACCTTGCTAGTGAGATGAGTCCATCTCTCATTAGTTTGCTTAAATTAAAAAATGTCAACCCCATGGTGGCACCACTGAAAAGTTTTTTAAAACTCAGTTGAAAGACTTCAGACCCCAGGGGGTACCCTGCCTCTTGTCCTATGTCAGGTGGGAAGGGCTCCAGCTCCCCTGTGACCGCGAACTGGATGAATGAATAAATGGATTCAATGAGGAAATGATGGTTGGATACACTGATGTGTGATGATAAAAGACTCTGTTTTTTAAAAGATTATTATTATTATTTTTTAAACACTGCTGTGGTTAGTGCATGCTTTGTCTACTACAAATATATCCAATTATGCAAGAAGCGTTTTTCATTTCTTTTTCAACAACAAGCCATCTACATGCAGTGTAATGTGATATGTATGTTAACGTGTCATCTTTTGAGTGTTCTCTGTGTCATTTTAAATTCCTCTGTATCTGCTTTTCTTTCATGTTGTCTCTCCATCTGTCTCTGTTACAGGCAGTAAATGATGGAAAGCTGCAGCACAGGGCTGTCCCTGTCCGTGCTGTCTATGGGACAGACGGACTCTGTCTAGCACTTTGGCTTCACATTCAGTTTCACCAAGCTGCAGTAAATCACTGTTCTGTTCTGTGACACTGTTCTGTTGTTCCTGCAAAGGACAATTGTTCCTGATGTTCATAGTTTATAGAATAAACCATAGTGCGTTTGCAAATATGAAAAGGAAATCTGTTGTCAGCAGATGCGTAGTTATATCTTGACCTTGAAACTGACAACCTCAATATTTCCCTCTCCTTTTCTCTTTGCAAATAAATGCTGAAATTTGTCTGGGTAAACGGAGATGAACAGGCTTCTATCATTCATCACTGAGCCTCTAGAAGGATAATGTGTAAGCCGGCAAAATCATTCATTTAACTGCCGTAAAGTCCACAATAACAGAACGACATCCATTCATTCATGTATACCCCTATGCTACTGGAATTGTTTACATAACTCTTGCAAACTCTGCAGTTAAGTAAGTCTCCCTGGGGTTAATGCTCTAAAAACTGGACTTAACACATGGATGGATAAAAGTGCATGGATAAATGGATGGTTGGAGTTAAAGAGTTGGGTGATCCGCTGACTTTTAAAGGGAAAAAAAACCATACCCACTCCTACAGATGATACATCAACCTGTTGTCTTTTGTGATTACCCTAAAATATTTCAGTTTTCCCATGTTTTGCAGTCATATCCACAGGCCTACTCCACACCGTTTCTTCAACCTGCTTCTCCTTTACCTCTCAGAGAATCAAACCACTCTCTCCTCAGCCAACTGGAGAGCACAGGAATCTATTAAGCTCCATATGGGAAATATGTCACCGGAGAACCAGTGTTAGAAGTGATTTAGTAGAGAGGAAAGGGTAGAGAAGAGGAGAAATGGATGAGTAAGGTGTGCTGCAGTTCCAAGGTGAGACAAGGTGGAAATAGGCATGGGTGTCACGTAGGGAGAAGGACTTCCCACTTCTCTCTCTCTCTTGTATCTACACCACATACACAACCACACAAAGTGTAGTTGAATCTTAAGACTCGACACGAATGCCATTATTCTCAGGGGTGATTCTGGACCAGTAATGAGATTGTAGGACTGCCCTGTTAGAGTTATATCACCCCTTACAACACCGTAAATCCCCCTGCTTACACTGCAACAGTCAGACTGAATAAAAGTGATCCATTTATTTTTCAACTGACTTGTCCACTGAAAATCCTGCAATTCTGTGCACGGGATTTAACAACATCTAAATCCCCATCGGAGGAGAGTTGTGAGGTTGCTGATTATTCACAGGAAAATGCTGATCTTTCTGATGAAACCATAGCCATGCAGAGTTGTTGGAGGCGATAACCTGGCAAATAAAATGCATACCTTTATTGTTGCTACATGTTGGTTTTAGTGGCCTTCTCAGTTTCTGAGATTCAATTCAGTTTTATTTATATAGCGCCAAATCAGGGGAGGCGACGAAGACAAGACAAAAGTAATGCTGTAGGAGAAAGACAGAGATTAATACTAAGTTATGATTAAATGCAGAGTGGTGTATAAAGCATGGTGAGTGAAAAGGAAATAGTGCATCATGGGGAGCCCCGAGCAGCCTAAACCTATTGCAGTATAGCTGATCCAGCCCTAAGTATAAGCTTTATCAAAAGGAAAGTCTTAAGCCTAATTTTAAAAGTAGAGAGGGTGTCTACCTACCAAATCTAAACTGTAAACTGGTTCCATAGAAGAGGGTCCTGAAAGCTGAAGGCTCTGCCTCCCATTCTACTTTTAAATACCCCAGAAACCAGAGGTAAGACAGCATGAAGTGCTCTATTGGGGTGATACAGTACTATGAGGTCTTAAAGATAAGGTTATCTGATTATTTAAGACCTTGTATGGAGGAGCAGAATTTTAAATTCGATTGAAAGCGTTTTATGAATGAGTGCATGTGGCTTGTACTGTAGTGTGGTCAGTAGGACTAGCAAAGTGGTACATGACTGCCAGTCAAAATGTATGAATTAACAGGCTGTCAAAGACCACTGCAGAGGAGGGTGTGACACTTTGACCTTCTAGCTGACGGAGCAATGCTCTGACACTTCTGAGCTTTGCAGTCTGAAAAAAAGAGAGTGCCTGTTTTAGTTCTGGAACACACAAATCACAGGGTTGATAGTAATAGCCGCCTTAGTAGGGTAAAGAGCCACGCCATCACTGTCAACACCATCTAGAGCTGCGCTATGCAGTGCTCACACTGCTGCTAAAGTGATTCACTATACCAAGAAAGAAGAAAGGAAGAAAATCTTTGTATGCAGCAAGTGTAGTGTCCACAGCATCTCTGAAACACTTAAAATTATGACTTGCCTGTAGGAATGGCAGCTATGACTGGTGCAAAATTCTCAATCCTTTCTCATTAGTAGGTGTGGGTGATGGGTAGCCTACTGACAAAACACATCGAGACCATAACTGACGGGTGGAGCATGATGTTTTAAATTTTGGCATTCCCTGTGTTGTGGTTCCTCGCGTCATATGATTGAATAAAGGCCTTTAATCCTCCCCATCATATCCGGGATTCCATAGCTCATTTATTGCAGCAGTGTGAATGTCACAGGGGAGTGGGTGGATGATGTGTCCACGGGATTCCCGTTATCCATGGTGAATGCAATTACCATCCTGTGATGGAAGAGAAAGGACATTGAGAAATGGTGGGTGAGTCACTTGGAAAGAGACCACGGTTCGGCCCTCTAATGAAGCTCATGTCTACTGGTGATAGATAATAAGGGCTTGCCCTGACTCCCTGAGGAGGAAGTGGAGGGGGGGCTCTGTGTGTGATGCAAGCTCGCTTTTTGAAATGCTATGTACACATGTAAGAACCTGATTTACAGATCCCTTTTGTCAAAGCTAGTAAGAGTCTCTCTATCTTTTTATTTAATGTCTTATTTCGTCAGTCAGTTTCATTTCCCCCATTGGTCCTATCTACCTCTATCTATTAAATTCTCGTCTCTCATCTGCCCACTTACTGTCCTCTATTTTAAAGTTTCTTCTCTTTTTTCTGTTTTTCTCCTTGGGCTCATTTAGGGTCAGCCATCTTTTTCCCAGACTCTGCCAAATGCTCTGTCTAGGTCATTCTGAACATTAGTATTCACAGCAGTCATTTTCCTCAGTTAGTTCTCCTTCAAGTCTTGATAGTGTCTGCTGTAAGCAGTATGAAGAGCTGCACAGACTTATTTTCTAAATTCAGGAAAAGAAAATTATTCACTATATGAGAACATTAATATCCAGAAATCTTATGTAACTTTTTTTTTTTTTTGCAGTTTTGGTGATCATTCATGTACGTTTTTAGTAAGAAGTCATGTGTGTTTCTGGAATTTTAAGATTCACCTTTTTAAAGGAGATGCAATCACAGCATTTTAACTTGGTTACATGGTATCTCTGACTTGGTCAGCCAAAAAAGATGCATTTTCTTATTTTCATTTACTTTTGTGTTTGCAGTTTCAGCCAGCCTCAAAGTGCAGAGATTGTCTGACCTGTGCGGTCCACACAAAAGTGATGTCAGACTGTGTTTCATGACTGTGCAATACAGAATGTAAAAATCACATACTTTAAAGCTATTCTGCTGGATGATTTAATATAAACAGTGTCCCACATCCTCACTTTAAATTGAACAACTTTTTTTTAAAAAGCCATTAAGATAATTTACACACTTCAATTACTGCTACTGGCAGTTTTTTCTGTCTAGCATGCAAGGATAACGCACAGCAAAAGTGAAAATTCTTCTGCTTACACTGTGCAAAGCTGAGAAAGTGCTCATAGTGCTTTAATGTTTGCCATTATGATGTTCTCACATGTGCTTCTGTGGCAGACACAGAGGGGGGAAATTTAGGCAGTTTATTTGTCTATGTTAGCTGTAGACTGTTAGGTGAAAACGGGTACAAAAATGAGATACTCTACCAGACAAAATGTGTGATTCAGAGTTTTTCCAGAAAGGCTGTGATGCCTGTTGTGTGGTGGAACAATATATCAGACTTGGGGGACAAATAGTTACTCCATGCTACAAGAGCACTTTTTATATATGTGGAGGCTTCAGGGTAAAATGTAACTGATTCAGGAGATTTTAAATACAACAGCACTTAATTTTATAATAGTCAGACTGAACTCAGACCTGAGCTCCCAGTTGAACTTAATACACACACACACACACACACACACACACACATACAAAGAGCAAAGTCCCTGCCCACGGATTGCACTATCCATCATCTGCCCATGAAAATCTCTTCTCCTCCACAGCACACTTCATTTCTGTGCCACACTTCCTGTCATTTTACTGCTGCCATCCATCTCTCCTTATCCCCTCCCTTTATCAGGTGAGCAAGGTCCTCACTATCACAGATATATGCAGCAGCTTCTCCAATGCCCTAGACTAGGAAATGTGTAGACTAGAGAGAAAGAAAAAAAATATCAGACACACATGTATTTATTAACCCTTTTGTTTGTCTGATTAGTATCGTTCATGCAAATCATTGTAAGCACTGAGGCATCATTTTCTCCCTTTGCATTCCAGTGTGCTGTTACCTAAGCACCATCTTTATTTTTCCTTGACTCCAGACAGCCATCCTGCCTTCCTCAAGAGGCAGGGCTTACTGTAAAAGCTTTTGGGGTTATTATGCCGAGAGATACAAGGTTTGTCTTCATGGAAGCATTGGCAAGATTTATGGGCAAGCCTATTAGCCTAAAGAGTTTTCAAAGGCATCTGCACCTTCCCTTAATAAAGAAACCCAAGGCAGCTTAGTCTATGCTAAACTGAGCGATAGCAGCAATAATGGTGGTTTTAGCAGTATCATCATTTACATCTTTTTAATGTCCCATAATTCACCTGTTTACCAATTATTCTTCAAAGGAGTTAAACACCTTACATTCATGCTAGCTGCTCTGGAATACTGTAACTAGTGTCCCTTTGAAGTACAAGCTTACATCTGCATGCTTACACGCTCAGAATCACAATGCTAGCATGCTACATTTAGCTGGTTTTCGACATACTCGGCATGTTAAAATTGATGCTAACATCAGCAATAACTGACAATTGATTAGGTGGATGGAAACGACAGTACTTTTGTTTATACCTCCAAAGTGCTGGTATGCAAGGAGCTTGATGAAAATGCTAGATGGTAGAAATGCTAGAAGGAGTTTTTCATTTCTGTCTGTCTGCACATATGTTGTTGGATATGTGGTGGTGATATAAAAAGGAAATGCAAACCTCACAGTGATAGAGGAAATAGAATAGAGGATCCCTTTAATCTCTGATTCTAGTAATAAACAGGAGCAAAGTAGCGTGCCTACCAATATAACCATTCCAGTAATAATCTATAGAAAATATCGAGGCTAGATGGCCGAATGGCTGGATAGATGGACCTAACTAGTCCAAAATATTTTTTTTCTATTGATATGCTTATTTTTCTTAAATAAGTGCTCATAGATAAGCTGCTCTGAAGCACAGACCATATATGTTTGTACTAATTTCAGTCTGGACCAAAGTAGATGACAAACCAACTTTCCCACACCTAGAGCTAAATGTAGCAAAAAAGCATGCAAATACAGAAGTGATTCTAATGATAGGATAATGGTAGGATTAGCTTGCAAAACAAATAGGATTAGCTTTGTTGGTGATCAGGATTTCCTTCCTTCCTTTCTTCTTTGTAATTAAAAATGTCTTGAAAGTATAACTAAAATGCCTGTGTTTAAATATCTAGATATATAGTATAGAAAACTATTACAAAAAAGATTAACACATAGCGTTAGCAACAGGTTTAACATGTTCTGACTAAGATGGTGGCTCAGTGTTCAAACCTTTCCTCATCGCCTCATAAAGTCTCAGAAAGGAAACAAAAAGTAATATTGCCATTTTAAGAGTTGAAAAATCTTTTCCATCTTTTTAACTGTTTATCCAGCTTGGGTTTTAAAAAATGCAATGCTCAATAAAAAATATTAATTTGTCAAGTGTGAAGGAAAAGTCTAAATTTTAGCTTTCACACTTGTATTCTAGTGCACAGACACCTGTGTTTTTACAATTTAACATTTATAAACAATTAGATGTAATTCAACTTATTTAGGACAGGAAATGGTGGGTGACACAAGCTGTGGACTACTTTGTCATAAGTGTTTGTGCACCTGTCCACTCTAATGAGCACATGACATAATTGAATACTGTAAGCAAAATACACTATCAAAGTTCATTATGACTGGGCAATACTGTCCTTTAATGTGAACTGTACCCTCCTTTCTCCCTCTCCTCACCCCAACCAGTCACCGTAGATGGCTGGCCCCTGCCCAAATCTGATCCTGTCAGAGCTTTCTTCTTGTTAAAAGGGAGTTTTTCCTTCCTACTGTCACCAAGTGTTTTCTCACTTTGTACGGGCTTTCTCTGTATTTTTGCAGGATCTTTAGCTTACAATATACATTACCTTGGCATGACTATTATGGTGATTTGGTGCATTATAAATAGAATAGAAGTGATTTGAATAAATGAAACAATGTATGTGAAGATATATGAATTTTACGAGTTATTAATTTTCCTCTGAGTGCAGATTAGCCTAAGACCAAGCAATATATATTTGTATCAGACATGAGTCTGCAAGCCAAGTTTATCCCATGTATTTGATTTGAGTCCTACTGTACTGTCAAGAGGACTTCCTGGTATTTCCATGTCATGGAATGGGATGGAAGAAGGCCAGACATTTGAGTTCGAAGGTGAATAGCTCACAGGAGGACATATCAGCTTCTGAGGAAACTAAACAGGTACAAAGTGACAGCACCAACTTTCAATGTATAAGCTAGCTGAATTTTTTTTTTATGTGTAGAAGAAGAATTAAGAGCATTTTCAGCTGAAATCATACACACACACACACACACACACACACACACACACACACACACACACACAGACACACATATAAATATATAGAATACATAATAAGTTTAATTTCTTAAACTCTTAATGCAGTTTTATTTATAATTAACATTAGATTTGCCAAAATTGCATTAAATTGTGCCTCTCTTTGTCTTTGTGAATTAACTTTAGCCCCACCTGCTGAACTTGGCTGAAGCTGTTTTGAACATGAAACATGAAAACAGGCTAGTGCGTCCCACAACCAGCGGGGCTGCAGGTGCTCTGATTACATCAAACATAAAATAGGTAACCGGGTTTTTGAAGATCTCAGAGCACATTAACCAGAGGCAGGTGCTCTACTCTGAAGGCAACCCTAAAACTGAAACCCTACCAGATCTGAAGACATTTTTCAGCTATCTGCTCATAGCATGACCCAGATACCCGTGGATACTGGGTCCTCGTAGAACCTTATCACTAGTTCAATAAGATTCTTGAAGATTAGGTATGGTGAGACCTCTCTTAAACAGTGTGCAACCAGGCTGCCCCAATCTGCCAAGACTTGGACTCAAAAAAGTGAAACTGGGTGGTGGTGGGCGATATCACAAGATCACGTGAGATTTTAAACCACTGGGGTTATAAAGGCAGAAAAGCATACATACCCCACCTGTTTGCTTTTGCCATTTATTGTTGCTTAATCTGTCAAGGACAAAAATGTAAAGAACATTTTGTAACAAACTGCGGTGGTTACTCTGTTGCCCCCCAGCAAGAGTTCAATTCCACCAACTGGCCAGGGCCTTTCTGTCTGGAGTTTGCATGTTTTCCCTGTGTTTGTGTGTCTCTAGGTTAGGTTAACTGATGATTCTAACTATGTAAACAGGCAGAGGAAGTGTGAATGTGGGTGCAAATGGTTGTCTGTCTCCCTGCGATAGACCTGTCCAGGGTGTGCCCCACCTCTTGCCCTACGAAAGCTGCTCCAGGCTCCTTAGGCTCCAAAAAAGCTGGTATGTTGACCTTTCACCTGGCCATCCTAAAAAAAAGTATGACTCCCTGTACACATTACTGAGCAAAATCCCTTCTCACTCAGCCTTCTGTCATACCACGCATGGTCACGTGTGTGTGAAATGGATGGTGTGACCTATAGACTTAGCTTAAGGTGATAACCAACACATTAGATCACATCATCAAGGTAGACCCGACATCTACTGCAAGGAATAGAAGATAAAAAAAATAAAAGTAAGAGCTTTGATAAAAGAAATTGCTGTAGGATGTTTCTTTCATCCACAGTACCTACAGTTATCTAAAAGGGTCAAAATATCAACACATTTTTTCCCCTGGGTCTTAGACGGTTAAAGCACATCTAGCTTTTAGAGTTTTAATCCACTCTTAAGCTTTACTACATCACGCTATGCTGTCTACACATGCCTCCACCTTCTTCAAAATGTCCTCAGTGTCTCCAAAAATGGTGTTTCGCAATACTGATTTGAAATTTGCACCAATGTATACAGAACAGTTCCGTTCATTATCACTATTCAGACTTGCTCTATAGTCTTTGTAAATGATCCAACTGCTTTCCCTGTTGGTGTTTTTATCATCTGTTTTCCACACATTTCCTCACTGTCAGATGGACTGATAAAGTTTCAGTTAAAGGACTGATAGCATGTGACAGTTTAATACGCTTGGACTGTGTAACTTTGATCATGATAAAATGAAGCGAAACCGAATTTTATTGCCTTTGAAAGCTTCTGTGATCCACCAGAATGTAACAAGACACCGAGCATACAGTAATGGCGATGGCCATCTGAGGCCAGCTCCAGCACTTTTAGTGGGCATAAAGTATATCCAGCTGACAATGCTAGTTTAGCAGCTGAAGCTGACTGGGATTTCATCATATAGGAGGTATTTAAATATAAAACAAGGTATTCTAAAAATGTATTTTTTTACCTATGGGTTGCACCACAGCTACTATAACTCAGTGTCGCATGTGTCAGAGCTGGCCTGTGAAGAAATGGAAAATATGGCCTCAAAATGCGACTCATCACAAAATACATGCATCACTTTTTCTTGTATCTCCTGGCCAGGTGCATGTGCATCATTAGCTGATGGCAGCAAAATGCACTTGAAGGGTGGAGAAGGAGAACAGCTTGACGCTCTTGGCAGTTCTCCTTGGGAACACTTTGTTGACTTTCCTTTGACATTACCACCTATCTAATCCTAGCAGCTCCATACTGTGGTGGTTAACATTCACTTGACAAGATCAAGCATCTTTGGGATGTACGTGGAACAAAACAAGCTTGATCGATGGACTCCCCACCTTACAATCTATAAGAAGAACACAAACCTAAAGGAGCTTTAGGCACACAGGACACCTTATGAGGTTGATGTCTTGAGGAGTTAGAGGTGTTTTCGAAGCAACGAGAGGAAATTCACAATATTAGAGAGATTCTTTTAATATTGTGGCTGTGGAATTGTGTGTGCTGTTTTTCATGGGTACACGCCATGTAGTTATATATATTTTACCATCAATCACAGTTATCAACTTTATGAAAGTGCTGGAGAGAATCAGCAAAGTCATTAAGATTCAACTTCTGTGACCCTGTGCAAAATTTCTTGTCAATCAATATATTAGTCATTGATCTATTTCAGTCAACTGAACTGAACGGCTGATATTGCCAGGCTGTTTCTATTTAACAAAATGTGCACTTGTGAAAAATCTAATTTGAGACTGGAACGTACGTTCAGCCCACACAAAGGGACTATCGGACCACTTGGCTGACTGCTGTTATAAACATTGCAGACTCAAATATCGATCTGCTTTACAATCAATCAAACGGCGAGTGCTTGTCAGGGTCAGAGGAGACACTAATATCTAGCACAGATCTGGATTTATGGTTTGCGTGTCCCCCCCCCCCCCCATCATTGATTTGTCGCCCCTATCTTTTTTGTTTTTCAACATATTTGGTATCCCGCTGTGTTAGACTCATAGCTGCACCCCTTGGAAAATCCCTGCGTCCATTTCCCATCGTCTTCTTACCACATTTGCCATCTTTTTTCTCATTTGTTCTTTTTTCATTCATTCACTCCTTCGATAAATAAATGGCTTGTATTTGTATAGCGCTTTACTAGTCCCTAAGGACCCCAAAGCGCTTTACACATCCAGTCATCCACCTTCACATTCACACACTGGTGATGGCAAGCTACGTTGTAGCCACAGCCACCCTGGGGCGCACCTACAGAGGCGAGGCTGCCGGACACTGGCGGCACCGGGCCCTCTGACCACCACCAGTAGGCAACGGGTGCCCAAGGACACAACGACCAAGACTGTCCAATCCGGGGCTCAAACCGGCAACCTTCACGATTACAAGGCGAACGCCCAACTCTTGAGCCACGATCGCCACCATAAAGAAAAGCACCTCTTGGCTTGTGTGAGGTGCTGTAGGCCATTTGCAGTCGTCCCACATGAGCTCCAAGACTGTCATTAGAGCTACCTGGAATTATTTTCTGCTTAATGGCCTCAATGAATGAAAAGGGAGCAAAAGAACAAATGAGTTTCTCATACGTTTGTTCTCTTTTCATTCATTCACTCCTCTTTCTCTCATGGTCATTTGCAGTCTTCCCACATAAGCTCCAAGAGTCAGAGCTGCCTGGAATTATTTACTGCTTAATGGCCTACAGCAGCTCACACAAGCCCAGAGGTGCTTTCCTTTATTTATCGATTTTCATTCCTTTTGTCTTACTGTGTGCTGTTCCCGAGAGTGGTTGCGTGTGCTGTGTGCAGGACAAGTCAACAACAAATAGATAAAAAGCCCAAGGACGTCCTGTACATCTGAGCTACTGGCGAAATGGCCCGTGGATTGAAAGATTGATTGAGTTGATGTTTGAAGGCTAATCGGCTGTTAGGCTGCTTGGTGATTCATCTGCTGCCTGTGCCTCTGCCTGTTTACGTAATTTACAGTATGCATGTCCCACACTATGCATGCATGCGTGCATACACTGTGACAAACTGCTGTAAGAAATACTCACAGGGCCATAGTGTGAGATAGGTATTTTCTACTCTGTTAAATATTTCCTGGTTCCCATATAATATTGCAACCTACTGTGAAAAGAATTGCATTCAGGAGGAGATGCCAGCTTGTTGGTCTTATATTGTTAGTCATCCTATTTATGTTGCACTGAACTGTTGCCATCCTACAATCATCTCACAGAAAGGAATCTCAATACATTTTATAGTTTATAGCAGGATTGTGCAATTGTCTTCCACAGAGGTTGTTGTCCAGAGACCCTTACTCTATGTGCTTTACAAATTAGACTAAGTTCAAATCTATTTTCAGTTGATCTGCATATCAGTGAGACACAGATTTTTGTATGTTTCTCTCTCTTTGCATCTTAAACCTTGACTTCATGGCCATGTCATTATATCACAGGTTAACATTTAATCTTAGAATATTGAGTTTTTTAGACAGTTCTTAAAGATGGACAAAAAGTGTCAGGGCGGCAGGCGGAGGTGAGGATCCAAACACAGGACTCGTGAAGCAAAATTTCAACAGAAAACCACAGCTTTATTGCTGGCAAAGCACAAAACATGAACAGAACAACAAACACTGAGAACCGGAAACACACAGGCATGATCTGATGGTACAACACGACAGAGAGCACAGGAACACACTTATATATATACTTATATATATATATATACACTTATATACACAGGGAGGTAATCGGGGAATGAGAAACAGGAGGGAGACACAGCTGGGAGAAATTGGACTAACGAGACAGGGGAGCAGTAGAACTGAACACACTCACATGAGACACAGACCTTCACAAAAAAATAGGAAACAAGAACCCACTAAACAAAGACGCAGACAGAATATAACACATGCAACTCAAACAATACATGAAACAACAAATCCTTAAACACGGATAAACAGAAACATGAAACTAATAATAATCTATCATCATCACCACCACAAGCACTACAAGAGAATAAGAAAACAATCCATAATGCAAAAACACACCAAAATAACTGAAACACACATTTCAGTTATTTTGAAGAAATAGAACAAAGCACACGCTAAAGCTCCAGTGGTATTATTAATTGAAGAAATATTTACAGAGCGCTGCAGTGCCTCATCCTGTCAATGGTTGAGTAGGAGCCAGTTACAGCGTTTGTGTATGTGTGTGTTAGAGGGGGTGGATGGGGCTTTCACCAAAATGACCGTTTATGTAACACCAGGAAATAAATAAGTAAAGATACAGAGATCACAGTCCCCAAAAAGGAGCATTAGATGAATGCCAGAGGTGGAGGTGGATGACACCACTGTTGTAGATACACGGCTCCCCGCCTCCACCTTTGTGAGCACGATGAGGACGATGGTGATATCGCCAACCCAACAATCCTCCCATTGCATTTTTTTTGATCAATGAGAAAGAGAGAGAGAAAGGGGGAGGGAGGGAGAGAGAGAGAAAGAGAGAGAAGGGGGTTTGGGTATTTTCAGCCTCACTCTGGCAACTGTGCAGCTACCCCACGTACATGCTCATATCCGGAGAGAGACAGACAGAGTAAGAGAGAGAAAGAGAGAGAGAAGACTGACTTCCTTCTTTTTTTTGCTCTGCAGACGCGTGCGTGACCTATCTGCTCCCGGATTTCCCTGCAACTTTTTATTTTTCTTGCGATTTTTATACTGTTTTCATCGTGGCATTCCTCCTTCCTTTGGAATGAACTGTTTTCCTGCCTGCATCGTTTCCATGCCAGCATGGGAACTGCTGTGTCCAAGAGGAAGAATTTAAGAAACGATGCGATTTCTTCTGTGGCAGCAAAAGTTAGGTGAGTGACACTCGGAGCTCTCGGCTTATATCTGTGTTATAGTACCCTGAGGAAGTCTTGGCAGGTGTTTTAGCCTTCAGGTGCGAGCGACACGAAGTTCCCAGGTGTGACAGTTTTGCGTTTTGATGGATTACCACTGCGCTATCCTGGATATAGCCAGTCTGCCTTGTAATGCGCAGAGAGGCTCTTTGCGCTTTTGGTGGTTGCTGATTGTCCCGCGTCTAGCTCGGAACGTGCACTGGGGCAAATATCAATTAAAGATCTCCCAAAACTGAACCTGTAATCAGAAATTGATTACGTGATTAGGATGGCTTCATGCAATTTCCCCATATCTGTGTTTTATGTAATGTAAACCTGCTGCAAGATGTTTGGCGCGTCGGAGTGTTTCTAGATGTTGTGAATGAAGCATCATTGTATAACCAAAGGCATGCAGAGGCAAAATGGGACTGCCGTGACTCAGAGTGTCCCTGATACATTTTCCCACTTTGCCACCTCTTATTAGCCGTTTTTTTTTTTTTTTTTTTTTTTTTTTTTTTTAAATCCTGCTATCTGATTGTTATTTCAGTTTAACCAAAAACTGCCTTTCTGTCTGGCCGCAGAGAATCGAGAAAACAGTACAGCGATGAGGCGGCAGCCTTCACTCCGGGATGGGCAAATGAGCCAGCTGTCGATTAATCAGTCACGGCAATCGATTCTGTCGTTGCACTAATCACCTATCACGACCAGTCATTGGGTCAATCACAGAGGGCAGCACGGGAAAACGTCCGTTAATTTTTGCAGGGTGGAAAAACAAGACTCAGACTGTTTGGCACGAGTCCAGCCCTTTAAAACCTATTAGGGACTCAGTCTGAGAGCTGTGCGTGTTTTAAACAGCCAGAACCGCATCCAGCTGTTGCAGCACTACGCAGGGGGAGTAAGGAGGCTGTATCAACGATGCTGCCTTCTTCCTCATATCTGCGAGGCTGCAGTTCGCTGGAAAGCACGTGTGCCTGTGTGTTTCATGTGTCCAGGCATCAAGCGCAGACAGGACGCTACAGTCCCACATGAGCTCGGGATACAAAGCAGCTCTCTGCTTCAGAGGGTGCCTCACAGCAGGGCCCAGTGTTTTTAATTCAGTCCATGAATGACCTTGACTTGTTCAGACTATAGCATTCACAGATGTGGGCTGATGTGTTGTTACGTCATTCTCTCAGGGTGTGTGTGCCTTCTTTACATTACACAACCATGCTTTTAGCGATGTTGCTTTTAGCGCAGTGTGTTTTTGTGTCTGTGTGCTGCCTTAAAACGAAGATGAGAATGTGATCCTCCTGCACGATTAGAAAATGGGCCCAGAGGAGATCCTGAGCAGGTGTTCCACTGTGAGACCCTGTGTGAGGAAAAGATAGCGTTCCCACCGCAGGGCTGCCACTCTTTTTCTTTCCCCCCTTTGCGTCCACAAAGGGACTGCACAAACTGTTACATGTCTAACTCAACTGGTAGCCACGCACACACATCACACACATGCTCCCCTCCTTCTTCACTCACATAAGCACAAACACTCAATTTCAGAGCTTATTTATTTATTTTGACTAATAGAAGAATCCACCTCGCCTCCAGTATATGGGAAACAGAGTTGATTCACATCCAATATTTATCAGTCTTTCACCTGCACATAACCTCATGCATGAGGAAGTGAGAATTTAACAGAATTTAATAAAAGCGGCCCATTTCCATCTCTCTACTTGCACATGCACACGGTTGCATGGATCCCATGTAGGGATGGGTATCGAAAACCGGTTCTTGTTGAGAACCGGTTCCCACTGTTTCAATTCCTTGGAATTGTTTGCCATTTTTGCAAACGATTCCCTTATCGATTCCAGTCGCCCCGAATGACGTCACCACGTTGCGGAGCGTCATTTACCTGGCAGGAAACATGGTACCTAAGCTGCTCAAACACTAAAAAGTTTGATTATACTTTACGAGAACGGATGACAACAGGGCAACTTGCAATACTTGCAAAGTAGATATGTTATTTAAGGGAGGAAACACTACGAATATGCAAAAGCATTTGCTCACAAAACACGCGATGACCTTAAATGAATGTCGTGTTTTTAATTCCGCTCCGGACTCGTGAATCTCAACCCAGCAGCAGCGGTAACGTTTGCACGTCCTCTCCCGTTAATGCGGCAGGTAAATAATCAACTAACAGTGCATATTATGTTAGCGCGATCTGCCTTATTACAAAACCTGCCATTACTGTGCATTTAGATGACCATGATGAGAGAGACAGACAGAGTCTGGCTCAGATGCTGGCAGTTGTCGCTGCAGTCTACCGGTAGCGTCTCCTTTCAGGCCAGGATAGACGAATGTCACCGAGCAGTGACTAAGTTTGTGGTCAAAGGCTTGCACCCATTTGCCACAGCAGATGCCCCGATTTTAGGTAAGTGAATGTGTTTAATTGTAGGCAGGAACATTACTGGATATTCTTGTTTTATTGCTACAGAAGAATATTTATTTTATTATTTTACATTTACAATTTTTTTCCTGGGGACCCTGTGACACCCCATTGAAAAGCCGTAGGCTGTGGATCTCTTAAGATGTCACTGTTGGTTACTCCATGTTACTCCTAAATTTCTATCTCGTTCAAAGAGAAGATATAAAACAAAGTTCTAAGCTATTTGACCTTAGTGTTCTCCTTTTTTAAAAAGAATCGATAAGAGAATCGATAAAGAATCGAATCGTTAAACAGAATCGAAAATGGAATCGGAATCGTGAAAATCTTATCAATACCCATCCCTAATCCCATGTGTGTCTCTTCATACAGCTTTTATTTTTTTTGTTTGTTTGTTTGCTTGTCTGTTTTTAAGGTTATCTTTTGTGCATTTTGTGCTGATCTTGTATCATGTGCCATGCCAGAATAAGGGAAAGTTAAGCAGCGAGATGCAGATTTGTAACTGTGAGTGGGATTTAATACTTTCTCCCACTAAAATCTGTTTATTGTTAATTTATAGCAACATGAAGGAAGGAGACTTTGCTTATACATTTTAAATTACAGCAAATCAGACACGGTAACCTGGAGTTGGAATCAACCATATGGCATGCCTTTATGTTCCTACATGCTGGAAATGATGCTAGTAGTGAGGCTAGGTCAGGGGTGGGCAACGCCAGGCCTCGAGGTCCGGTGTCCTGCAGGTTTTAGATCTCACCCTGGGTCAGCACACCTGAATCACATGATTAGTTCATTACCAGGCCTCTGGAGAACTTCAAGATATGTTGAGGAGGTCATTTAGCCATTTGAATCAGCTGTGTTGGATCAAGGACACATCTAAAACCTGCAGGACACCGGCCCTCGAGGCCTGGAGATGCCCACCCCTGGGCTAGGTGCACTAACTATTCTTAATTTCCTGCAGACCCACCCTTACCTTAAATCAAGTGATGCTGATTCTTTATGGTTTTCAGAACCTTATAGGCAAATGACAATACATCTAAACTAAAGTCTGAGTCATTATCCTTCGCCAGCACAGAGTGGAAAAAGTAACTTTAAATATGCTTATTTTTTTCTCTTTCTCCAGCTCCAGTTATAAATATCCCCCACTTTTCCTTTTACTATTTCCAAACCATCCCAGATGCCAGCCAGTCTATTTTAACTTCATTAAAACATTAAATTCATTAAATGAAACCTCCAGGGGCCTTTTAAGAGCCAGGTATAAATGTCAAGCTTACTTAAACATCTAGCAAACTCACACACTTTTTGTAATACACATAATTATTTATTGTTTTTTATCCTTTCTTGCATACAGCATCAGTCTGATGGAAGAATATGAAATGCCATAGACAAGCAGCGAAAGTTCTGGACTTTAACTTTAAGCTCACACTTGTTAACTAATAACAAGTGTGAGCTTGGTTGACAGTAAGACAATTTCCCATGGCCCCTTTTATTAAAACCAAGAAAGGGATTTTTCTCTAACTTAATTATTTCTTCTTGGCAAAACCTGTCACTCTGCTAGTGCTTTACATTGTTCCCTTTAACTAGGAATGCCTTCCAAAGGACTGGCCAAATTAAAAGGTGACGTGGTGATAACAGAAGGACACAAGAGTGATGACAAATGTTGCAAGGAACCACAATACAAAACATGTACAATATCCAAAATAAAAAAACAAAAGAATCCATTGGCTGTGATACCTAAGTGGAGCTGATAATGTGTAACTATGGTGAAATCTGTAATGCTTAAAGATCATATGTTATTTTCATGTTATTCATTCCTTATGACTTATGAACTCATTTGTGATTTTTGGAGAATCACACTGTAATAAAAACCTACGAATTTCAAACTCATAGCACCAGAAATCAGTTACAGTTATCCTTAACAAACAATAGATGTTTGCAGTGTGTTTCTTGGCAGTCAGTGCAACAACTGTTAAGACATTTTAGTCTGTACCAAAGTGGTGGACAGACTGGCATTCGTGTCCTCACAGGACACGAATGCTTTAACTAGGAATGCCTTCCTAGTGTCCTTTAGCATAGCTAAAAAGAAGAAAAATGTGGTGAGTTTTTAATCTGTTAATAGGTGTGCCTGATTGGAAAGCATGCACAAAGATATTTTCCTCAAGTGATCTCTTTTGTCTTGAGATATGAGGAGGCGTTAGAGGTCTGAACGCTACTGAAGAGACACTGGCTTCTTGTACCCGATGCTCGACAGTGCCTGTGTCATCTTGTGCATGCTTATGGGTTTCTGTTATGAAACAGGTCACACTCTCCTCTCCAGCAGCTTCGGTGAGGTAGCTAGTGACAGAGAGTGAGGAGGGAAAGAGAGAGGGGGACAGATTACCTCCTATGTACACACCAGAATTCTGCGACACTGAGCGAGGAAGGAAATGCTTTGATCTGTCGATCAGCCTAAGAGGAAGGCTGTGCTGTGGTTCGGCTGAAGGGCAATGGACAACAGCTTTCACAGAGCTCTGAGAGTGTGGAAAATGGACTGAAAGATGAAAGACCTTTTTTTTTCTTTTTCCAGACTGATGCAAATGAAACATTGTGTCTTAGTTTGTGGAGGACAGTCAGGTGGCCTGCAGTCACTCTGTTATTGGGGGCCAGCGATGTTGCATAACTGTTAGCAATTTTTTTTTTTTTAATTTCGATTTATTCAAACGCCATGGAAAGACTGCCTCCTAAGTTTTATAAATCTGATCGTGTTTTGGGCAAAATCATGCTTCGTTGTGCTTTTGCTTATGTTTTTCTCATCTGCTATAAATTATGCACTCCGTGTTTTAAATGTATTCTTACTACTTTAGTCATACTAAAGTAGTAAGAATACATAAATTGACCTCAAGTGAAAATTGTTCAGTATGGGAATAGATTGTAGTAGGGAATTGTGTTTGAGCATGCCTGCTTGATGTCATGCAATCTAGAACAGATTTCAACAGAATTTCCAGAAATTTTGTGAAAGAAAATGCAGTCTTATTTTGAAAAATTTGCCCCATTCTCAGTGCTCTGCCTGTTCCAGAGCAGCTTATATTAAAGATTTGGATTTCAAGCTTTTACTGTGCGTACTTTGTCATGTGTTTGGGTCCTCTACTTCTGAGTGAGGAACTCAGGTCTTATCCATCCCATGCTGTAGTGAACCTTTCTTTCAAAACATTTATATTTTTATTTTGGTTCACAGCTATTCTTGATCAATCCTTGTTTGGTGTTGGATGTATTCATGTAAGTGGAAGTTGGAAGAGAGGTGCCGTCAAATTAAACTATTTATGATTGATAGATTGCAGATAAACGAGATACAAATGGAACGTGCGTGAGCAAGGGTTTTTCTGTGCTCGATGTCTGTTATGAATAAGATGTAAATACACTGTTGGAGGTAATCATATGATTGATGTTCACGTGATAATCCTGGGACTATTTTATAAGAGACTTCTGATTTTGTCTTTTTCGCTTAGCAGAAGATGATTTTAGTTGAATTGTGATTATTTATTTACTTGTTTTTTCCCCATTTCTGTTCAAGTTTTCTCTTAATGTCATGGATAAATGAGATACCGAAACATAACATAAGCTTCAGGTGATGTTTTTTTTTTTGTCTTTTTATTATTATACTTTGTTTTTCTACTGTCACAAGTGAAAATATACAGTGGGAATAAGCTCTCTGTGCCCGCTCTGTAAAAAAAGGTCAGTGTTAAATATGTGTTAGCTGCTGCAGAAAAACACTGCTGTGTGGGAATCAGTGTCATCATTCAACACCGTATGTGGTTGTGGTGCTTCAGCCTCTAGTGTACTGACTTTTTAATCAGATCCCTCCTCAATGCTTGGTTCCCACATGTCCCATAAGACTGCACCTTTAAGACTGCAATTAACATTCCCATGTCCCTTCAATAGGGACATGGGAATGTGCAACAAGTTCCTCAACAGGTTCTCATCACCTCGTGTGTGTGTGTGTGTGTGTGTGTGTGTGTGTGTGTGTGTGTGTGTGTGTGTGTGTGTGTGTGTGTGTGTGTGTGTGTGTGTGTGTGTGTGTGTGTGTGTGTGTGTTCTGTGAAACAATTCAATTAGTGCATCTGAGAGGAGGATTTGATTAAGAGGCATTAAGAGTAAGGAATCTGTTTCCTTGGCAGCCGATTGCTTACAGTGGATGGAGAGACACCCAGAGGAGACATCAGCTCTGATGATATTCAGACCAGTGGGAACACTGCCAGGGGAGACCTTTCAGCCATGGCAGGGGATATGGTCACTGTGTTAAATGATGTCAGAGTCCACAGAGGAACGAGGCACGTTAGATATGGGTCAATAATATGAATGAAATGCTGCATCATTGCTGTAAAGAACTGTAAGCAAGTTCTTTAATCTTGTAGGTCCTTAGGGATCCATTTTATAGCCCTGCAGATAAAGGTCAGGGTTATAGCTTAAATATGAGAAAGAACACAATTGAAGGAAATTGTTTCAGTGAATGATCACAGATTTATTTTCTTCTATTTGTCATCTTTGTTTTGGATTTTTGTTGGTTGTATTAATTTAACCCTTCATATCGATGTCATTTCGAGATGGAAAAATGAGAAAAGCCATTTTATTAAAGAACAAAGCACATAAGAAGTGTAAGAAGGTTAGGGATATCTCTCAATATTCATTCTATCCTTCAAAGCATTAAATAAATCCCATTAAAAAGCTAGCATTATGTTTCTAAACAATTAATTGGACCATTTGAAAACAGTTTGTAACAGATATATGAAGACTCAGAAGTAGAGGACCCAAACACATGACAAAGTACGCACAGTAAAAGTTGAAAAGTCGAAATCCAATTATATAATATAAGCTGAGATCACAAAAAAATGTCAGCAAAAAATAAAAAAAAATAGAAACAAGCGGAAACTGGAGAACACTTAGTTACTACAGTAAGGCCAAAGTGATCTGGCAAACAAGAAAGAGAAGCTGTGGTGTAGATAGTATACACAGGTGAGTAATTGGCTGATTGAGAACATGTATTTGGGAAAAACTCCCTAAGGATGGTAGTAATATCCAAAAGTCTGGGCCACCCCTCATTTTTTTAATATTTTGTTTCCAGGGAGCCAGACTTTTTCTGAATCCACAAAAATGGCAAGGATAACACATGTGACAGGCATAAAATAATATGTTTGAATCAGCAAGGTGATTCCCAATGAGCTCTTAGCTGAAAACTTGGCATTCTTCAAGATTGCTTGAAGAAATTAGAAGAAAGGTTGCCTTAGAAAATTCATGCTGTGTTGAAGAATAAAGGTGGTCATACGAAATATTGACTTTCAAGCTTATTAGCGCTGTCCAGACTCAATTTCTGTCTTGTATACTGTATTTCCATGTATGCTTGCACACGTTTTAACAAATTTCTGCACCTTTTTCCCATTTTCCTAGTAAAATATAGAAAAATAGGGGTGACTCAAGAGTTTTGCACTGCACTCTAATGTAACACTGTTTTTGCAAGTGTTACATTAGAGATTACAAAAACTCTCTCTGTTCCACACAATCTGTTTATTTAATTATATTACTGAAATACAGCCAGTTACTTGGAAGAGTGTGGATTGCTTGTTTGGCACCTATCCAAGAGTGAGTGGACATTTTAACTATTGACAGGAGGAACCGAAGCAGGAAAACATTTGACTGACAGTCTTCATCGCGTAGGTGTAAGTGCACCCTGAACAAAAAGAAATGAGCCGAGAAAAGAAAAGTCAAACAACAAGTGGATAACGTAGGTCTAATATAGGCAGTACTGCTCCTCCAGCTGCACCCATTAGTAAGTGATTACACATTGTTCTCTCTAGATCCATGAAAAGTGCTGAGGTGTATCTTCCTGTTGTTGAGAGTCCTTTTATGTGCCTGAAGTGGTTAGTGGAGTTTCTGACAAAATGTATTCAAGAAGTGGAGTGTGTGTAAGTGGTGTCTGACTCATTCAGCTGGTGTAATAAGTACACTACACATGACCTGCTTAGTTCTAGACACAAAGTACAAAAAAAAAAAATGCTCAGATTCAGTCTGACCTGCTCACTCAGAAGAAACGGAAAAGATGACCAGATAATATGCAGCATCTTAAGGTTTCATGTTGTACCCACAGAAGTTTACATAACAGGAATAAAGCTGCTCTTGGAATTGTGCCCTTTTTAATTCAGAAAATGGCCCCAAAAAGTCCTTACAACAGCCTCCCTAAGTCATTAAGGGTGCATATGAAAGAGATTTTGATGATGGATCAGCAAAATGTCAGACCTTAACAAAGGAGATTATGGTTTGCCTCTCATTCCCTACGTAATGTTACAGGAACCATGACAACAAATGTCCCCTTTTCTCACCAAAGTAGTAATTTTAACCCAAACCAACATGTTTAAACAATCCAAGCTAAGTATTTATTTTTAGTGCAGTTGCATTATGAAAAAGATTTATTGTTCTACTGAACAGAAGAATTGAATAATGAGATCAGAGTACTGGTGGGGTGCAAACAAGGCGATTTAGTCATTTACAATTGAGGACAGCTGAAGACAGGAGTTGGTGTCGTGTTCAAGGATGCATGATCATCTTATTAAACATAATTTGACCTTTGAAAATGCGGTTTCCAACATCATCTTTCAAACAACATGGACAACAAGTACTTAAAGAGCTGAAAATATTAAACAGACACAAAAGAATGGCCCATTAGTCCAAGCGATGCTGCATTTTCAGGTATCTAGATTCAGTGTATGACAGTCAGTCATAGCTGACTGACGGGTGCTGCTTTCTGGTGTCATTTCGGCTTGCAGTGTGCCCCTTGATTTCTCTAGCCTGGTGTGAGGGGGCAGCCACACGGCCTGATTGGTGACATGATTGTATGAGTGGGTCAATCTTTGTAGCTGTTTCGGTGATACAATAGTGCAGGAGCACAGAGATTTGCAGGTGGTACTGAGAGAAATACTGCAACAGGCTGAAGATATAAGAGATTCAGTAGAAAACTTTGAAGAAAATCTCTGCAATCACTTTGATTTCTGTTTCAATTTTTGCTATTCCCACCCAAGTAATGATTTCTTTCTCTGAGTTGCCAGTCAATGGTTACAGGGCTGTCTTGGTGTGATAATTTGGACAAACAATTGCAAGTGCATCAACCATAATCACAGCTTAAGGTACCAAACGGTGATGTGCATAAGTATGCAAGACATGGTTGATGCAACAGGGAAAACAGACACAAGTGATGCTTTTTGCTTACTTTTCAGCATTGCATCTCACCAAGCAGGCAACAACATAGCAGGATGTCAACCATTTTCATGTTGTTGTCTCCTAAGCTGCAGAGTCAATGAAAACAGATGCTCTGACGCCTACCTTAAGCATCTGCACTAATAAACAGTAGCGTACTACATTAGTTAGTATGACAATTGTTGAAATTGAAAGAGTTTTATTGTAAATAAAAAACACTGATGTCATTGTTTCATGACTTTTCAGCTACTGTGTGTGTTTTGCAAACTAATTAGATGCATAGTATGGAGCTGTGATGCATACTCTGCTACATGGGCTCCAGACAGCACTGACAGTGAAATGTGATGGCACCATTTTTAAATCAAGCCTCATTTTCTGAATCATGTTTTGTAAATGCATAGTTATGTGGACATATATTAGATAGCATATGGTTTACATGTTTTGGCAAACCAAAAGTTGCTGGTTCATTTCCACTCAGAGGCAAAATAAACCAGGAAGGACACCTAGAATTAAAAACAAATGAACTGCCAAATGAAACATTTAGTTTCCTAATAATATATAATATGTCCTGCAAAACTGATATAATGGGCCAATTCACAAACATTGCCTTGCCAGGCACAAATTTCTGCTCGACCTCTTGGGTTTAATGTCACCTCAAGCAGTCCATCACTGTCAGACAAATTAACCTGATTGGAGTCAGTCCAGGACACTGGATTGAACCTGTGCCATCCTTGCTACTTTATTTCATTGCATACTTAAGCTGCCCCTTAAGAAATGAAATCACACAAAAGATGTTTAGTTTTGTGGCTGCACCTTCAAACTGAGTCTGCCATCATTTTTCATCTTTCAGTCTCTCACAGTCCTGTCTTTCTATCCACCTGTCTTTCCTCAGGTTTAGTCTTCTTTCATTTTTAATATGGTCAAATTTTTCTACACTGCTCTTCTTCTCAGCTGTAATCACTTCCCTGCTCCTCAGAATCTCCCCTCCCTAACTTGTCTCTTTCCCCAAAACCCGGTCACATGGCTGAGAGCATGCAGGACGAATTTCATATCTAACTGTCAAGCTCTTCCCTTCCCTTCCCTTCATCATTTTTCGCCGGAGACTATTTATCAGTTGCTACCTCACTGCCCCCATGCTGTGCTCATGTATCACAAGCTGGTGCAAAAATGTGAATATAAGACGGCACTGTACAGAGAAAGGTTTTGTGTAGTGGATGATTGAGAGACGTTCTGCTCTATCCATTTCCAGTTCTGTTTCCTCTCATGTATAATGGATGATGCGTGCCTCTTGCACCATTGTTTGCTGATTCTAATCAGAGTGCCCAGCCTGTTGAATTATAAAACAGGTGGACCAAATGAAAATGTATCAGAGGTTCTGAGGGACACCTGCTGATTAAAGTATAGACTACATTTATCACAAGTGTCCTTAATTGTGATTGCTGTTACTGCAGGCACACACAAACTAAAACATTTCTTTTTCTTAATGTCCTTAAGTACCATTAGACTCACATGTCCGTATGCAAGCACATGCACACGCAGCTTTATGCCCATTACAACTGAAGAAGTCCGGGGTTTCTGAGAAGAAGTTGCTGTAGAACTGCAGCGGCATGGTGAGCTATTTTTAGAAATGTAGTGAAAGGAGCTGGTTGGTGACACAGCACGTGCAGAGCCTTAGTCCTCAACAACACCCCCAAACTCTCAAAGGTTTGGTTTACATTAGCTGCAGTTTTAACCATTGACAGTAAACAGTGTAGAAGCCAAAAGACTCTCCGGTCACAGAAGAAACATTTAAAATTACCGGTTAATTTGTTCTGTGTGAGGTTTTTGTTTTGCAGTAAAAACTTGTTGAACTGAGGTCTGTTCATCCATCCATTCATTTTCTTCCATTTATGCAATTCAGGGTTTTGGTTTGTGCTAGAGCTTATCCCAGCTGTCATAGTGCAGACAGGCACGTGGCACAGGGAGAACACGGAAACTACAAACAGCTGGATTCAAATACAGTGCTAACAACCGCACCACCTTTCTGCAAATCCCCAGCGAGGAAAGGCCTGGGTCAGAGGCATACACATACTACTGAGCCCTCATCAAGCTGAGAAAAAGTTCACGCTTCAAAATTATTTAGCAGTGACCAATACAAAAACATCTAGTGTGAATTTAATTGAGATAAAGATCAGCACTACAGCATCTGCAAACTCTTATCATATAAATTACCTGACCCTGAGACAGCCCTCAGTTATGCTGCAATAGGCCTAGGCTGCTGGAGGTTACCCATGATGCACTGACTGTTTCTTCTTCACTTAACTCTTTTCAGTCTCTGTGTGTTTATATGCCACTCTGCATTAAATTAAAACAAGTTATTATTCATCTCTGGCTCTCTTCCACAGCATGACCTAGTCCTGTCTTCCCCCCCTCACCATCCCCGAGCCTGGTTCTGCTGGAGGTTTCTTCCTGTTAAAAGGAAGTTTTGTGCTTGGTCACAGTGGCTCATATGATTGTTGGGCTTTTCTCTGTTGTCTTTGTATTATTGTAGGGTCTTTACCTTACAATATACAACACCTTGAGGCAACTGTTGTGATTTGACATTATATAAATAAAACTGAACTGATTTTTTTTTAACTGTTAGTTATTATTAATCTCTGACTCTCTTCCACAGTGTGTGGAAGCTCGAGTTTTGTTCCTGTTGAAGGGGAGTTTTTCCTTCCCAATGTCACCAAGTGCTTGCTCATAGAGGGTTGTCTGATTGTTAGACCTAAACAGTATAAAGTACCTTGATGTTGAATTAAATTGAATTGAATTAACTTCAATTCAATTTCTTACATTTACTTTTGGTCCATGCTCACCTTTAGTGGCTGAATGTCACATTAGTAGGGGCTGCCTCCAATATTCTTATATCATAAGATAAATATATGAAATAATGATGATATAATATATTTAAACATTTTCTCAGATTAACACTCAGAAACCTATGCAATTCCAAATAGTGTACTACTTACATTTGGTTCAAAAAAGATGCTCAGCATTAAAACATGTCTGTTTTTCTTATATGTTACCAGCACAAAAGAGGATTTAGTTCGTAGCACCCAAGGACCAAGGAGATAAGTGATCTATTTGAAAGACAATATCCCAGTACAGGGGATTGGGTTAAACATAACCATTAGGAAGATCACTTATGTCACTTTGGTTAAAGATGGGATTATATGTTGTTTTCTGCTCCCAGTTTTTTAATTGAGGCTCCCAATCTTGTGCTGATCAATGAGTAATGAGGTAATGAACACAAATGTTGTATTTCCCTTCTATCATGTGAAGTTTGGCCATTTAATGACACAATCTTCTTCTTTTGCCCTGTTCTATTAGCAATATAACAGAGTACTATCAAAACCCACTGTATGTGGGCAATGTGCATTAATTTGTACAACCACACTTTCTATTTCTTTATTTATTCCAGTATTTGCACATCACAGCAATGGAAGGAGGCTGAAGGGATGTGGATCAGAACACATATTATCACAATTATATGGTTCTATGCTCGGGTCAAACTTAAGAACAAAATTGTTTTATAGTTTTTAAGGTTTACAGATATCTAGAGGTGAGAATATGTACAGGAATATTAACTTCTCTTACTGGACTGCTAGTTATTTCACTTACATTGCTTACATTTCAGTATGGCACGTATGGCAGGCCCTAGAATATGCCTATATGGAACAGCTATAAACAGGTCAGGTTTTATCATTAAATGGAAAATTCAGGTTTGTCAGACAGGTTTGTTTTTGTGCATTGTCTCAAGAGGAGCCTTGAGGGTTAAAGGGGTGAAAGAGCACAGAGTGCACTAAGAATACAGACCTGTGTCTCAATAAGAAACCGTGTGAGAGAAGTGTTTTCACTGCACTCCGGCTCTTTCTGTGATGGAGATTGTGTGAGTCAGTTTGTGTATGTGTGTGTGTATGCTTACTGTGCTGGACAGGCTTTAATAATTGACGGTGGTGCCGGGCGGAGGTGTACACCCACAGATTCTCCTGCATACAAGGGATTCTTCAGCACAGATACGTCAGCAGTTAGCTGTATTGGGAAAGCATAACCACTAGGAGCATTTGGGCTGCATTGTTCAATTAGTGCTAGTATAAGTAACTAGTATGATAGTATAACTGATATTGATATTGTGAACACATCAGATTATTATTTAAAAAATAGAATATAATATGCATAATGCTTCCATTTTAGAGATAAACTCCGCATTTAAAGTCTGCATACAGTCAGCTGACAGTGTTCAAGTAAAATTAATACATTAAAAACATTAAGCACTAAAATGGGCTGAATTATAGATCCCTTAATAGAGCAGTAGGTGGT
This sequence comes from Neolamprologus multifasciatus, assembly GCF_963576455.1. Lineage (NCBI taxonomy): Eukaryota > Metazoa > Chordata > Actinopteri > Cichliformes > Cichlidae > Neolamprologus > Neolamprologus multifasciatus. The sequence goes on along the minus strand of NC_140445.1, from coordinate 27,426,154 downwards.
GTCTTTTTCATCAGGCTTGCTGTTGGAAAGATGAAACTATAAACAGCATATTTCAAGAGCTTAGCCGGTGGTTTGCTCGTATAGTAAAAACTACTACAGTGGTATTTTCTTCTTACAGAGTAACTCATTGTAAGCATACAGTCTTTAACTCACTTCTCATGTCCTCTCCTCTGTCATTCCTTGTAGTTATCACTGCAGTACATTTCTCCAGAGTACCTATACTGACACTGAAAGAACATCTTTGTCTCTCTCATCCCTTTTCCGTTACACAGAATCACTAGAGGAACATTAGCAGGTCAGTGTCAATCAACCGTGAGATCTGGGACTATTATTTTTAAAGGAGAAGCCCTCCTGGTATTTAATTTTTGCTATATGTGGCTAAATGGGTATCTGTAGAGTGTTGTAACCTGCAAAGAGTTGTGAGTAAAAGATGAACCTGTTAACATCTATTTTTGCTTCTACCAGCACATTAACAATCTTCGTCTGTTGCTGTCAAGGTCAAGTATTCGCAGATATAGTAAGTGCAGCCACAGTGTAACAAAAAAATCCCAGGACATCCACAGTCTGCCGTCTGCAATTACACCTATCAATGCAAACTGAGGACCCACTGAGAAATTAAGTCGCCCTAAAACAGTCCTTCACTCTATCTCCTCCTGTTGTCTCAATATCTGTCTCCCTCAGGCTGGGGTTGCCTGGAGCGAGGAGATAAAACAGCTCCATCTTAATCTGTGGGTGGCACAAGCCTACAAAGAAGGCAATTAGGATTATAATTTACAATTCCCTTGCCCTTCTCTCCTCTCTCTCCCCTTTCTCTTCTTTCCCACTCATACCTCCTTTCCACCCATGATTTAATGTCTTTATGTGTGTCGCGTATGTGTGTGTGTCCCCACAGAGCAGCGCGAGCATTTGGAGAGTACCTGTCCCACACACACCCTGAAAACCGAAACGGATCAGGTCAGCGTCTCTGCCATCCTGTCATTTGTCCATCCCTCTATCTCCCCTGTGTGTATTCCTTTATGCTTTTAGTTCTTTTCTCACCTCATCCTCTGCTGAAATGCCAGGAAGCAGTCATTGGTGTGTCACGATGACAGCTGATAACCAGAGAAAGATGATTATCCACTGTGCCAGCTTGTCATTTTTTCCCACTTTTTCTGTTTTCTTGCTCTTTAGCACCTTGGTATATTTCTCATTCTTTAGCACTTTTAGTTGTCTTTATAACCATCTTCGTTTTTCAAATTCTAGCTCATCTTCTGTGTGAAACCTTGGTGGGTCCTGACCCGGAGTCGCCAAGTGACACATTTGGCCCCAACAACAACAACCACCTCCATCCCTGCTCCGAAACTAAGGGCTGTGAGGACAAACAGGAGACCAGCCTAGTGACACAGCCACTGGGCTTACTCCAGCCAACCCCATCTTCTATCACACTTTCTAACAAGGCACCAGCACGATTGTCCCTCGAACGCAGCTTCTCAGTGGAGGAAGACCAGCAGAAGTGTGTGGAGTGTACACTGCAGCCTTCACGTGTGTACACCATCACCACCCAGCACGGTATGCTGATGAGCGCCGGCCAGGGCAGCAAGGAGAGCCTCGAACTGGACGTCCTAAAGGAGAAGTCGGGGAGCAGTGGGGTAGGATCTAGGGGTGGTTCGATCCAGCCTTCCAATTCCCCTTCCTCCGCCTCATCGTCTCCAACCCAGTACCATCGCGCAAGCAGTGGCCGTGGCGCCAGCAGCTGTGGCAGCCACCATCACAGCAACCATCACCATAGTATGCACCATCATGGAAACCACCACCACCACAATGTCTCGAGCATGAATCCACCTTCCAGCAGCGGAGGAAGTAGCGCGGCAAGTGGAAGCAGCAGTAGCAACCAGCAGCCGCAGCTAACCGCTGCAGGCTCTCACTCTCATCATGCATCACACCACCACACCCACCATCATCATCACCTGTCTCAGCCTCCACTGCAGACCTCGGTCAGCGCCCACAACATTCGTAGCTGGGGCGAAGGTGGAAAAGGAGAGGCGGAGTGTAGCGGGTTGGCTTGTGAGTCGTGCAGTACTGCTCCCTCTCGAAGCCAGGGTTCCCTGGACCTGGAGAGTGCATCGAGAGAGGCAGGCAAGCAGCACCGACGCCTAGAGCGGATGTGGAGTGTGGACCGGATGACTGGGCTGGAGAGAGGTGAGAGGGTTCAGGACACAAAGGAAGGTAGAGGCTCAAAAGGCACAAACAAGTGGGGGGGGGGGGGGGGGGGGGTAGTGTAAGGTTCTCCATAAAGCCCTGTGGCTGGAATGGGTATGGGACCAGAGATGAAATAGATTTTGATCTTTTTTCAGTTTCATGTAGTTATTTCTTATGTTTACTGTCCAAGCTGCTAAATACACTTTTAATTTGACATACGATATATATAATTAAGTCAAACTAACAGAATCAATAGAAGAGTATATTTTCTCTGTGAAGCAAATAATTATAATAGTAATTATTAATATTTTACATTTTTAGTAAACTTTAACAGTGATGATGTTTTGTATATAAACCAATGAGAATAGCTACTTAAACATTCACTTCAATTCAATTCAGTTTTATTTGTATAGCACCAAATCACAACAACAGTTGCTTCAAGGCACTTTATGCTGAATGCGTCTTTATTAGTACAAAGAAGCAGAAAAAATAATAGAAAATGTCAAAAAAGAAACTACAGTACAGTGCAAAATTCTTGAGCCACTCCTTATTCCTTAATATTTTGCTAGGGAAAATATAAAATTGGTGCAACAAGTTATAGAAACATGTGCAAACATACATGGCAATATGGTATATAAGGCAACAATGTTTGTACAATTCTTGATATGACCGCTTTTATTCTTCAACATAACCTGAACTCTCTTGGGAAAGCCTTCTTTGAATTCTTTAAGCAGTCTTCAGGAAAAGTTCTCCAGGCTTCTTGAAAGACATTCAAAGCTCTTCTTTGGATGTCGGCTGCCTTTTGTTCCGTTCTCTGTCAAGATGATCCCACTGTGTGTCAATAATGTTGAGGTCTGAGCTCCAGGGGGCAATCCATGACTGATAGTGTTTCATTGTGTGCTTTTCTATCCAGACATTCAGGTATACAGTTTGCAGGGGGTTGGCAGTGTGCTTGGGATCACTGTCATGCGGAACAATGAGGCCAATGCCAATTAGCTTTCCAGATGGTATTGCACTGTGGCTAAAAATGTACTGGATTTCAGAATTCCATCAATTTTGATAAGATCTCCAACACTGGCTGAAATGAAGCCCCAAACCATGACAGAGCCCCCACCGTGTTTTGCAGATGGCTGTAGACACTCCTCTTCTGTCTGATTTTAACTTTTTTCCCCTGCCTGTTTCCATGACTTTAAAATACTGTTGATCTGATTTAGATAGGGCTTTTCTTTTTTTAGGCCTCCTATTGCCTATGATGTTCTCCACTTGTCCAGTTTCTTAAATTTTCAATGACACGCTGCAAATTTTCAACAAATTACACTTGTCTCGGTGTACAAAGTACTATTTGTAGAGCCAGCTAAAGAAATGGAAACTAACATGGTCTTTTGGGCAGGCTTCTTGTAATAAAGTGCCTAAAGATTGAATTTAAAGTTATCTGAATAAAATTGTCTCTTATGTGCAGCTCTGGTTCATTACTTATGTGCCTTTTAATGTTGGGGTGATGAATAGATCAATGTTAAGTGGCTTAACAAACAACAATACAGCATTCCTCTGAAATGATCAAGTATAAGCACTGCACTGAAAAAAGAGAGAACTATTGTTCAAGACCACTCTAAAAATTACAACAAATTCTTGGAAGCAAAATATAAAGAAAATGAGGATTGGCTCGAGACTTCTCCACAAAAATTCATCTTTTTAATTCATGATGTTTAAAGGACAGCACAGTGGTGCAGCGGTTAGCACTGTGGCCTCACAGTAAGAAGCTTCTTGTCTTGCCTTTCATGTAGAGATTTGATGTCCCCCCTGTGCCTACATGGGTTTGTATCCAAAGTCCAAAGACATGCTTGTTAAGTTAATTGGTGATTCCAGCTTGTCAGAGTGTGTGGTTTGATGAATAGTTAAGAAAATGGATGAGTGAATGAAGGATGTTATAGCGATGAAAAATAGTGCAAATGTAGGTTAAAAAATCACTAGTAAAACACACCTTTGGTAGTTTTCACGAAAATCTTCTCCATTAGATTACTTTTTTTAAAAACTTAAGATTCCATATAAACATTATTTATAATACCTGAGTATAAAACAAGTAACAAATAAGCCCTTCATAAAATGACAAGAAATAACACTTGAGTTTTGCTCTTATTACTATCAGTGTTTATCAGTCTAAGGAAACAAAAAAAATAACGGATGCCTGCATTAAAATGAGCTAATATTATATTTACTACTTCAAATCTATTTCTTCTCAGGTCTGGAGGGGATCGAGAGTTTGATGTTGTAACGTGGTGATCTGTATTTTTGACTCTTTGTCTGCCCGTCTCTTTCCTCTGCTGTCTCTTCCTTTGTGTCTCCCTCTCTCCATTTGTGGAGTGGTGGACTGTGAAGTGCTGGTGCTGGTTTTGTGATTTCATATTTCCAATAAATTTACTACGACATTTGCCAATATGGTCTATTTTTCTCTGTCTATTAAACTCGGAAACCTCATTTTTCTCTCTAATTGCAGAGGACACCAACTGGTTCCCCAAGGAAAATATGTTCAGCTTTCAAACTGCTACAACAACCATGCAGGCGTGAGTGTCCAGTTCCTGTGCACACACGCACACAAACATACACAGTCACAATTATGCCAGATCTGCTGTTTGAAAGGTCAAAGTAAATGTACCATGTCAATGTTTTATACAACTGCCTAGAAACAGACCATTACCGGCATACTTAACATTAAGGATTTTCTAATTGATTTATTATCTTCTAGGCTGCCATTGACTTCCCCTTGAGCAAGTTTAAAAATCAACTTGCAAACTATTATACGTTTTGCTTAAGGTGGACATCCATCATAGTGAATATTTTGTTAATTCTCACATTTCCTTTTGGTTAAAATGTAATAACTGCTGCATGGCAACGCAGCTACAAGTTTTTCTTCAAAGAAGAATAAAAGAAATGCTTAGACTGATCACTCTCATCTCATATGCATCATCATATTTATTGTTGTCCATATTACTAGTCTACACGAAAACCTGAAAACGCCCATTTTGAGGGCCGTAAAATCAATGCTGCATGTGCATTCGAGCTGGAATATTAGTCAGCGCGTTTGAATAAAAATGTGTGCACCTATTTGTTTAAGTGGATGAATTTATCTCTCAAAAACACCTGCAGTTGCAGAATATTTCTACTGTCACAACTTCTGATTAAAATATGCAGAATCTCCCACGGTTTCCAGCAAACTGTTTCTCTCCTTCACTGTCATTTTACCCCTTTTTTTTTAAGTCATTCACTTTGTGTTTTCGCCTTTCATCTTGTATTAGATGCTTGTTGCACCATCTGTGGAGCCCAAAGTCACACTCAACCACATATCCCGTAAAAGCTACTTGATTCTATAATTAAATGCAAACCTACAGCACTAATATGGCTTTACTTTATTAGTTTTTACACATGGAGATAAAACATAAACTTCCTCTGTCTCATTCTGATTTGGTTCTTTGCCTCTCTGAGACTCAGTGCTCTCTGGTGCCTTAACCATTTCTTCTTCTTTCTTGCTTCTCTTCTTGCATGCTAATTAATCTTGGGACCATCAAACAGGATCTCGTGAGTATTGTTCCCTGCCTGATTTCTTTTTTCTCATCTAAATCCCTCGTCCTTAACTGCTGTTCCTTAACTTAGATGCTATCATTTAACCTTCATCATCGGGCTGCTTGTTGCGCTGAGTTAAAGAAAATAAATCATTACAAGAGAGAACCAAGCAGGATGTAGCGCAGTGCTCTCAAATAATATGAAAACTGAAATACATTTAATATTGCATGTTTAGCTCTCTGAATAGCTATAAAGCGCAGTCAGCACAAACATGTAAAAACTCAAAATGGCTAAAAATGTGACAGAAGGGAAGTCCGGTGTAATCCAGTGCTGCTGAGTAAGCCTGCCAAGCTCAAGTACAGAAAATGTCTGTGTGTTGGCTGACCTAAAGCCTGGCAGCTCACATGCGCCCTGCAGTTTTACCAGCTTGGCACCTACACACTCGTCTAGGTCACAGCAATAGAGGGACTTTGGCCATTTAAGATATTCGTGTTAGTTATGTTGGTGCTCTAATCCTTCTTCACAGCCTTCCTAATTATCACTAAATCTGTGCTGGCTGACTTCAGCCATGTTTGGAACTAAATGTGTCTGAGAGATTTCATAAGTACAAGAACAAGTATTTATAGTGCTAAAATGCAATCCAAGTGTCTTCCAGTAAAATGCAACTTTTGGCTGTATTCAGTAAGTTCCATAAAACTTTGATAGATAAATAGCCTGTAAGAAATGTGCTGTGTGCAAAAGCTTCCTAACTAGCTTCAGCGATAAGATAAATGCTAACATATTAACACTGCTTAACCAAGCCAGAACTTTAACATTTCACTACATACCCCCTCCTGCTGCAACACACTGTGACTAACTAAGCCCAGCTAACCTGAGCTGCTACTTAACACTGAAAACAAGTCAGGTTTTTATTAAACAGTCCACTCTTCAGTTGTAAGCACAAAGGTATTCAGTCCTGATGTCAGTATTTGTTATATAAATATAAACCCCCCAAATTAACTGATTGTACTAAACAGTATGTATGATTAAATATATCATCATTTGAGAAATAAAGTTTTCAAAGATATCCGTGTAGTCTATGAAAATCTATGTACACCCTTACTGTTTCCATAGAAATCAAGGAGGTAAGTAGCAAGAAAGTACTGTTAATCACAATTAGATTAATCAGTTAATTAGACTTGCAGCTGATTAATTGATCATCATAAATCTGATCACCTCTATAAAAGCAGAAGCTTTGGCACTTTGCTGGTCTGGGGCATTCAGGCGTTATAACACAATGCTACTTGGACGCCTTAGCAAATTAGCAAAGATCAACCTAAAGAGCTACATCTCTACAACTCTACAGGCTTCAGTTAGCATGTTACATGTCAAAGTTCATGAAAGTACAATTAGAAAAAGATTGAACTAGTATGGCTTGTTGGAAGAGTTGCCATGGCAGCAGGCCTAGGTTTGACTCAGGAACAACGCACAAGACTTCTTGAGATGTTTTGCCATAATGCACAGTGGCACGTGGCACATGTTGGTGAAAACCAAACACAACATACCAGCAAAAACACCTCATAGCAACTGTCAAGCATGGTGGTGCAAGGAAGAGGATTTTTGCAACAGGATCTGGGCATCTTGCACTCACTGAGTTGACCATGAACTCATCAGTAAACCAGTGTTCTAGATGTTAGGCCACGTGTCCTAGAGCTAAACCTTAGCCAAATTTAGTTCATGTAACAACATAGTCATCCCAGGCAAAGTAAGTAGCAATGTTGTGGTAGCACTTTAGAGAACTGTGCAAAAACAAATGGCTGGTAACCATAATGAACTAAAGCAAACTTGCAAAGAAGAACGGGCCAAAATTCCTCCACAACTCCTTTGAGTCATTGCAGCCCTACAAGCTATTGAATCATTGGGGTGTACTTAGCTTTTAAAAGGGCAGCATAGAGACCTTTGAAAACTTAAATTTCATGTGACTCTATGCTATTTCTAAAAACCTGTAAATAACATATCCAAGATCAACTCTGTTGTTTTGTATTATCAATACTTGACTAGGTAAACTAGCTAAATTTGGAGATACTTCTGACCAGTTTTATGGCTGAGGTGCCATGAAGTGCCAGTCTGGTGGAAGTGGATTAACACAATATTGTTTTGGGGTTTGTTTTTTTGTTTTCTTAAAATGGGATTTCTTTCCCAAACATAGAAAGTAAATCCGCACCTCTTCATTAATTGGGCAATTTTACTCATTCATTTCTATTTACTCGAGCAGAATGTGAAGTGCCCACAGTGGGGTATCACTGGTTAAAGGTAGTCTAGCTAAAACTCTGATTTGGACAAATGTTAATCAGTTTCACAGAATTGTTGAGTCACACTTTCAAATGACAATTAAGACTGTTGAAGACATAATCGCACATTGAAAGTGGTGCATTTCACACCACGTTTGTACTTTGACACATGGAAGTCCAGTGTGAGCCCAGTGGTATGACTTTCTGCTAGTCAGAACACACTCAAGTTTCTCAGTAGTTCATATGAACAAATGGCAGGCCTCCGCAAAAAGAAAAATCCATCTTTTCTAAGAGGTCTTGCTAGGGGAAGATAGTTTTAATGTCAAGAAAAATTCCATTAAAAATTGCTGTACCTCATGCTGTGAATAAATACCCAAAGTACTGAAGAACGTGCATGTATTTGAGTGTAGCTGCTTTTTGAGTTCACATACCTGCAAGAGCTGATTGAAGTATAGTGTATACTCCAAACTCAACATAACATTAAAATGCAAAGAAGGGTGCACTAGAAGCAAAGCGGGACTGATTCTGGGATGGTATAAAAAGAAAGAAAAGTATAAAATTCCCCCCAAAACAAACTATTTCTTTAAGAATTGAAAAGTGTAACACTTGAAAAGTCACTTAAGGTGACAAGATACTCATTTCTATGGGATGATGGATTATTATAGATGCAAACTGGCACATGGGGTTATTTAACTTGCTGGTCTTTTTAGTCAAAACTATCTGCTGTCTACCTACAACAGCATCCTCTTTATAGCCCAAAAACCCCTGCAGCTCAAAGCCGTGGCATCAGCCTCCCTGCACTGTCCTACCCCTCACTATGCCAGCATTCTCCCTCTCTCATCCCTTTAATACTGTGCCACATCATGGCAGGGCTTTCCGGGGATTTGTGCAGAGAAAAAGGAGAGAGAGGGAGCAGGAGTCAGCAGAAGTCATCCAGAGGTACGAAGCATTCCCCCCCCCCCCCCCCCCCCTTTGCCAGAGTGCTGTTGGCGCTCATTTCTGACTATGGTTCTGTTATTGCTTATTTACAGCCATATCTAATCTGTGTAAGCCAAATAGTTGGAACATGGCACATGAGGTGTGAGGACATCAGGTTTTAAAAGAACCAGATAAGGATCGCCTCACAATGCCCCAATTTCAAGGCCAGAATGAATCAAACTTTTATTCCAGTGTAAGGCTGGAAAATTGAAGATATGCTACATGGATAACTTATTTTTGTTTTTGTAGATAAGTTGTATGCAATTTGTCTGAATTAATTTGAGAAATATTTTGTATAGTTGCAAGCACCTAAGCATTTAAATCTGTAGTACAGCACAGGCTTCTTTATTAGAGCTACATTTTAAATATGATGATATTGTTTTTATAAATATGTGTTTATTTACCTCAAAAAATGTTTTTGATTCTGCAACATGGAGAAATGACTTTAGTTGCAAGTTCAGAACCTGTTTCACCCGGGCCTTGATACTCTGTCACCCAGGGGCAGATGGTGTCTGTGACACGAGGCAGTACATCTCGATTCCTTTGACATCTGAGTGTTATCCATCTGCAGTGCCAATGTCATTAAAGCTGCGTGTTGTTTCATCGAAATGTGTGATTTGAGCACAAGGGAAAATAAACTGCAGAACAAACTTTTGGGGGCAGTTTACCTCTAAAACACACAAAAATCCATCCCGTGTCTGTCTCACACTGTTATTCTAAAAATATGGATTTTAGCACATTGAGGCTTTCTTTACCCTAAGGCTGTCAAAATTTTAAAATGCATGTTTATTTTTCTTTCTCCATTGTGGCTTTTTATCCACACTAACTGGGTATTTGAACAATAGAAACAGATCAAAAACAAAACCAACCTCAAAGTGAATGCATTAGAAAATGCCTGCTTTGTGGACAGGGAACATTATATATTTTATAAATGAGACATGAAATCTCTTGATGACACAATACTCTTTGTGATGGACTTTGTTCTTCATCATTTCCTTTCTTTAACTCAGAAACAGCTCAGATGTTGCAGGCTTAAGGTGCTGGCTTAAGAATGAACTTTATTGTATTTTCTTGCCATTTATTCTCCACGGCGAACTCTAAATAATCATCCATATCACAGTCTGCTGATATAAACAGAATTTAAAAATGTATCCACATTAGGGTAAATCACAGTACAAAAGAATTATTCGTATAACAAGGCAATTTTCACGCAGGGCTTCTGTTAAAAACCAGCATTATTACAGCTAAATGCTGTTTACATGGACTTTTTTATACCGTTCCTTATTTTCTCTATATTTTTTGTTTCATTAAGCAGACAGATCGATAGATAGACATCTGAGACTGTTCTAAACGCTCTGTTTTCTTTCTACTACTAGCTAATGTGTATAACATGGCCACACAGCCACACGTCTCTGAGCAGAGCAGTCTGACCCATCTGCTGTTCTTTTTATAAGAGACAGCTAATCAGATTTTTTCTGCGTGAAATTCTCCACATTCACTTTCACTATTAACTGAACTAAAACTGCATCATTATTATGTGTTCTAGCAAAAATATCAAAAATATATAGATGTTAAAAATACCATAAGAATCTAGTGTTACTTCCAAAATACAGGGAAAAACAAAGCCAGGAAGTCCTTTCCATAATCATTACTAAAAAAAGTGTTCACTTTATATCTGTGATTTTCATCCCTGTTGTCTGCTCAAAATTAAGACACTGCAGGTGTGATGGCATCTATTCATTTTCCACTTATTTAACTAGGTGGTGTGATTATGTTTCTGCTCGTTTAATCAGCAATTTAGTCTGCAAATGTTACAGTTTACTGCTGCAATAATGAACCACGTATCATTTTAATAATCTATGACTAAAGGAAACAAAATAGTTTTTCTGTGATAAGTATATGCACTATATTTACTTTCTAATTTAGACCATGTTTCACTAGATCTAGATGATGAAGTTAGCTGTAAAACATGCAAAATCAAACCATGAATAAGTTATTCTCCTGACATTATTAAAGAAGTAAATCAAGGGAAAGAAGACTCTAAAGACTTCTTTCCCCTTTCTGCTGCTTCTATATTTATAGGCTTTACCAGCAGACAATCACGCATATATTTCCCCACACGACCACACGCTGAGACCATTAATAATGAGTGTTGACTGGTAGCTTAGTGAATCGACACTGAGTGTAGAGGGGACATGGGAGGAGCTCAGAAAGATAAAAGGATGTTTATCTGGGACTCTTGCATAGAACATTATGTCGGGATCAGGCAGCAAGTCACCCACAAAGACTACACAAACCATAATACTTTGCTGCTATTAAGAAGACTAACCACTTCCAAACGGTGCATGGTAATGCAACATCTCCAATATTTACTTACTCATAGGCTAGTATGAACGTTTATGTGTGTGATCTGGTTTTAGATGGGTCGAAACCAGTGTTGGGACTAACGCGTTATTAAGTAACGCGTTACAGTAACTACGTTATTATTGTGGTAACGAGCACGGTAACTAGTTATTATGCCAAAATCAGGAACGCGTTAGTCGTTACTGGGATTTAGATAGGGTCGTTACTCGTTACTTCGTGTGGTGGCTATCGCGGAGCTTCCACAGATTCAATAACATTAGCAAGTGTTGGAGGCAGCAGGTGGAGGAGAAGGAAAAGAGACCCGAGGCGGCCGCCGGTCCAAGTGTGAACTGAACTTCAGGTAAGAAGTTATGACCTGCAGTCTATCTGGGTCAGATATAAACCAAGTTTAGGTGGAGTTTATTTTCGTTATTCTGACTTTTTCCGTACTGCGTACTAGCTAGCATGACGGAGTTTCTATACAGCTGGGTGGGTGCTATGAAGTTAATGATGTTGAACTTTATTTTGTTCATAAGTTATTAGAGTTGCCAACCGTCCCGTCTGGTATTCAGAGAAAATATTACGCATTTCTTATTGAGGTGAAAAGGAACAGTTTGTCCCGTAATTTGGCTACATTGAAAAAGGCACAAAGCTGGAGTTATTCTGTGTCTTTGCTGCACAGCTGCCTCTTCTTCTCTCTTTCTCCCCCCTCCCTCTCCCGTTTCTACTTCAATCATGAAAACTGATCAATGATCAGCTGATCGGCTCTCTTGTTTGTTTATCGCCCACTTTGCGCCAGAAAGAGGAAACCAGCCGATGTCGCGTTAAACAACAGCTGTTGTTAGAATTTATTTAATATTAATTCCTAGTATCAGCTGATGTTTGCTGGAGCCACAGCTGCAAAAAAAAGCTGCTGGTCATGATGTCGGTTTGTTTATCTGGTGAGAGGGAAACATGAAACCAGGAGATGTCCTTACTGAATCATCAGAGCTGAACAGGTGATGGAGATACAGGTTTACCTTTTAGGTGACATAAATGAGTTGAAGGGAAGTTATGAACTGTTTCTGAGAGACAGATAACCCAGGATCCTTTTTAGGTAGCTGACAGCTGGTAACTGTGCAGGAGCAGAGCTAGCAAAGTTTTGCCAGGGGGACCAGGTAGGGCATTAACAGGGAGAGGTGGGCACAAAGAAATACTTTTCTTTCTTATTCTCATTTAAAATGTCTAGCTTTTAAAAATAATTATCTGAATCTTACAACAAACGATTGATGCATATATACCATCAAAACAGTGAACATTACTGTCAAAGGCTTTATGATTTTTCCTATAATGGCCGGTCTCTAGTCAAAATGCCCGGGCCGATTTTTTGTCCCCGTCCAGCCCTGTATGCAGCTCATCTGCAGTCTGGTGTTACCTACATCTTCCTATTCAGAAGGCAGAATTTCCGAGTTCTGAGTACAATCAAAGCACCACGACTGCAGTTTTTTGTGTTGGATGTAAAAGGCGCACATGACGCTGTGACGTAGGCTAGAATCATGGCAGCAGTCAATGACGGTCCAGGCGTGGGATTTCTCTCGTGGAAATATGTATTATCTTTTCCTTTCTATTGGTAGGTGGCACAGTGCACTTGTGGCAAGTAAGCAAGCTAGAAGACTGGCAAAGTTATGGAAGCAACACATTAACAAGAGAATTCTGAGTAAAACCAAAGTTACTTTCCCTAGTAACTAGTTACTTTGAAAGTAACGAGTAACTTGAAGTAACTGAGTTACTTTTGATAGAAGTAACTAGTAATGTAACTAAGTTACTATTTTAAAGTAACTTACCCAACACTGGTCGAAACCAACACCAGTCACACATTATGTTCCAGTGTACAAGACAGTTTAAATATCAAATATGTGTGTCTCTGGTTATTTAATATGACATTTGATTGACAACTCATTTGGCAAATTCTTTGAAATTTTGGCGATAAGCCACACTCATACCACAGTTTTTATAATATATAAAGCACACGTTTATGTCCTTTATCAATAGTTTCATGAAAGTATGTACCTTTTTAAGCATTTTATGGTGAACCTTTTAAAATAGATGCATAACTATCATCCTTCTTCCTTTTCAGTGTTAGGGTTAGCAATGTCCCTGCTGTGTGCACTATGCAAGTGTGTTGCCCATTTAGTTCAGTATTACCTGAAATATCTGAGTTTCTTGTCTTTTCATGTGCTATAATTTTAGTCTGATTTGTGTGGGGTTTTTTTTTTAACTTGTTAACAAACTCCACCACTAATATTAATAAACCGGACTGAGTAAAAACCATTTTTGCACCAATCACACACTCGTTGCAGAGGAGGAGTATTTCCTAAAGACTTTAGACATGGTCAGCATATGTCATGGACTTAATAGTGGTATTATTCCACGAATTGTTCACTAGGTCTATGCTAATTTGACAAAAGAAAAGCTACTTCTGAAGCTTTAATGTCTTGTTCAGATGAGAGCTGAGCAGGGTTTCCCTTCTGGCTGCTGTTGCATTATAATCTTGTGTGTTTCAACAATCTAAAAAAAAGCATAAAAAGAGGTATTGTCACCATGTGGTAGCCCACATTACTCCCACAGCACTCACGCTGACAAGTAAATGAATATATATTTACCTAATTAGCTCTTTTTTAAAACCTCTGTTATAAATAGATGCGTGACACTAATGTGTGTGTTTTTGTGTGTTGCCTGACTTTTTTTTTCTCCCCACCCACCGCTTCCCCTTTCTCTTCTTTACATTTTGGTCCTTCCTCTGTCCTCTGTTATCCCTCCTCCGCTTTGATTTTGCTACCCACAGGAACTTCCGGAAGCATCTTCGGATGGTGGGCAGCAGAAGGCTTAAAGCACAGAGTGAGTCAGATGTGTGTGGTTGATATGTTTGCTCAAATTGACTGTGATGTTCTTCACCCCGCCATCACAAGTGTTTTGTTTTCCTGTTTATTTTGGCGTGTTCTCGCCTGTGTGTGTGGCACCAAGCACTGCTGCTGCTTTGTTGGGATTTTTTTTTTAAATCAGCATATTGTCTCTCTTTGAAGATTATATATTGATCAGTGTGTGTTTGATAAGTCAGCGATATGACTGTGCATGTGTATTTATGTGTGTGTGTCTCTGTGCACAGTACATGCTTTCTAGTTGCAGCACTTTAAATGTTTGTTTTTTTGGTTGTTTTTGTCGTAAAGCACAAAGAAAAATAAATTACATACTTTTAAAAAGGCAAAAAATGAGGGAATGAGTTGCGGTGATTGAAAAATGTGTTTTTCTTTTTAAAATGGTGACCGGGCCATCACTGAGTCTGTGAGACAAATGAGATCATAGAGTCCTGTGACTGCAACCTTTCAAGAAACTTGATAGATTGGATTGACTCATCCAGAATTTTATTGTCTTTTATGATTTTAGAAAATATGGAAGTACAAAGAAAACACGTACAGCATGTTCTGCTAAAAATGGTGATCTTTTTATTTCTGTCAGCACTCATAAATCCATGTGAACGTTCAAAATGAATACAGCCAGCTTTCTTAAATGAAAATCAAAGACTCTTTAAAGTCTCTGTTGAAGCCATTACTAAAACCTAAACATGACACCGTTTCCTGATTCTTTCACTGTAGAAATATATGACATCCCCAAATCTTGATGCTGATGTCTGTAATGGAAAGTGATCTCACATTCCTACAGTATTGTGCAAAAGTCTTGAGCTATCCCTCATTTCTTTATATTTTGCTCAGAAAATAGGAAAAAGGCACAACGATTTATTGAAATATGTGCAAATATGTTTCCATTTATATATAAGGCAAAAATAGAGTATTTGGTGTGACCACCTTTATTCTTCAACACATAGTGAGCTGCTTAGGAAAACTTTCTTGTAATTTCTTTAAGTAGTCTTCAGGAATAGTTCTCCAGCTTTCACAAAGGACATTCAAAGCTTTTCTTTGGATGTTGGTTTGCTTTTGTTCCATTCTCTATCAAGTTGATCCCACACTGCTTCAATAATGTTGACATCCGGGCTGATACTATTCCACTGTGTGTGTTTTTCTAACTAGTTATGCTTTTACCGCACTGGCAGTGTGTTTTAGATCGCTATCATGCTGAATGAAGCTGTTGCCAGTGAGATGCTTCCCGGATTGTACTCCATGTTGGCTCAAAATCTGATCATCATACTTTTCAGTGTTCATAGCTCCATCAATTTTCCCCAACAACCCCTCACTTCCTTCACACAGATTAACAATGGAAGCAAAAGATAAATAAATGTAGGGTGGCTCAAGTTCTCTGTCTTCATGGACACATGAGTGTTTTGTTAGGGCCAAGCTAACCTGAGCATAGTAAGTTAACCTGCAGTTTGGTTCTGACTTAAAAAACACACAAAGCTGTATTTGTTGTGCTAAGAATATAAAATAGGACACGTTTAAATCATTACATTAAAAAAGTTGAGCCTCTGAATTTCCTTATAAAAGAAAAGATGAAGACGTTGATGTGAGAAGCAATGTGAACAAAGTCAGGATCCATTGTCCGGAAAAATCCACACAAGCCAAAAAATATGACCACTGGACCACTGTTGATTAACTGTATCAAACACTTTCAAGTAGTCTAAAAATATTCTAAGAGCACAGTGATTACTGTTCAAAGCAGAACAGATTTTATCGCAGAGTAGCTCAGTGAAGCTGGTAGTACCAAGTCTGTCTAAATCCATATCAATGATATAGAAACTGGAGCGAGGAAAGGATGACTGTTTGTCTACTGTACAGTACGTGTTTGTTCGTTTGTACATGTAGGCAGTTTGTGCAGAGGAGAGATGCCATCGTATTTACACTACATTTGTGCACTTCCTCCATCCACCTTTGCGCTTTCATGTGTTGAAGATGGTGAGTGTATAGCAGAAACAGCCAGTTTGCAGGTTTCTCTCTCCCCGCCTGCACTAGCATTCGCTGAATGTAGATCGAAGAGTTTCAGCCGTTCCTGGAGTGATCCCACCCCTGTCAAGAATGACTCTCCTCATGAACCCAGAGAGAGTGAGTTTACGCAGTCTCACACATGTGCACACAACGACAAACAAACAGACACCAACAAAGAGTTGCTGACAGCTGCAGAGAACAGACGCAAATAGTTAGAGAGGAAACGTTGTATTTCAAGCCAACCATTCTCTCATCGGGCTTCCAGAGTCAAGTTTTTTAACATATAAGGAAATCTGTGCTAAAATTACTTAGCCCACCTTGATAATAGGGGGGAAAAAACCTTTGCAAACCAAGCTTTCAGCGTAGCTTCAATTCTGAACCTTTGGGTCACAGAGATTACTTCTGCATATACTACATTTAAGCAACATTTAATATGGACATCCACCTTGTAGTTATAAGAAAAATAAGGACAAACCTAATAGGTGACTTTTAATTTGTATGTAGCAAAATTTGCAGTCGTGAATGTTGAGACGTTGACATAAAACTTTGCATTTAAGCAAAGTGAGATGAGCACAAAAACATTCCCTTTTAAAAAGGTTTTAAACCTCGTAGACGAATATTATTAGCACATGATTGCAAGCAGCGAATGTTTTGCTTGATAAATTTTGTCAGTTTCTATTTCTAGCATTTACAAAACAAAACAAAAAAAAGGCTGACCTGGTTCTGTAAGAGTCCATATTTTAAATTAAGTCACGCTGCTTCCCAGCACCATCAGCTGGCAACAACATAAATTAAATATCAACCTGACATCCATATGCAAGAGTGTCTTTTACAGATGTTAACCACAAATTAAGTCTGACAGGACAACAGAAATGAAAATTGTGAGAATAAATTTTGGTCAGTGCACTACATGTGCGGTCAGAAATCATCCATGCGTCCCTTTGAGCAATCACATTTTGACTGTCAGACTGATTACAGCTTGAGTTGGCATCGTGCCCTGTCATTAATGAATTTCCACACTCAGGTGACTCACAAGAAGTTGAAAGCCACTTAGCATTTCTCATGGAACACTAAAGGTCTGCTATTCAACGCTTTGACATAAGAGTATGAGTTGACTGAGGCTAAATCAGACGTATCCTTGTGTTACTTGTATTTTATTAGGAAGTCCCATTGAGATCACAATCTCACAATCTCTCAACCCAAAACATCTAAATAATAATTCTACAAATAAAACATAAAATATAAATCCACAAAATTATCCATAATGTCAAAATACCCATAACATAAAACAGTAAATGGCTTCTCAAAAGAAACGCCCACAAGTCTTCTTCACTGCTTTCCTTATTATGTTTTTGAATGCATCAATAGGTAGTTGCATGTTAAATGGAGGTCTTTCTGTAAAGTATTCCCTGTACAAGGTGCATAGGAACGAAACACTGTTTTTCCCAGATCTGCCAGATGTCATCAAAAAGCAAGCATCTAAAGGAGAGTAGCTGCTATTTAATAGCAGTGAAACTTCTCTTTCTGTCGAGTGTGACTACACATTTAATCCCTGGCATATCTGAAGATATTAAAATGAATTTTCAACAGTATGTCTCAGTTTCTCTACATGATAAAGAAGTGCTGTATAGGAAAGAGTAAATCAAAGTAAATCAGAGTAAATCAAAGTAATCCATCAGCACTACTCTTTGGGCTTAAGTTGTAAAGAAAATAAATGTGTAAATTTGAGGGGTGTAATATAAAACAGAAGAAAGAAAGGTAAAAAAAAAACAAACAAACAGGTTTTCCTTTACTCTGTTACTTTGATGTAGTATGAATGTTGTAAAAGCTGTAAAACCAAAAGAAAAGAAAAGAAAATACAATTGTAAGTCCATGCGATGGGCCGAATTGGAGCTTTTGCTGGGCCAATTCTAGGCCCTTTGCCTTATGTTTGACACACCAATATAGAGCTAAAAGAGCTTTAACAGAAAATAAACCAGCGCTGCTTTCTTTGAGTGGTCAGTGATGGCCAACCCACCAAATCATTAAGAATGCAGTGGTGAGTCAGAGACTTTGCATTTGCAATAAAATGCAGAGAAATAAATAAATAAGACACTACTAAATGATATTACAGCATTAAAGTCTTTATAAAAATCCCCAAATAATAATTTTTACCACAATCATCTCAAGATTTCCAGTATTCAGAACTGAAAAGAGACCTAATAAGATCCACATAAGGTTATCATTGTTTCATTGTTTGTAGTCAGTTGAAAATTAAAGTCACATTTCATGGACAGTACGTGTCACAGTGCTGTCGCGCTCTCTCTCTCTCCCTTGAAATAAGATGACATTTTGTTGCTGCAGTCTTACAGCTCACTTCCTGATTTTGGCAGTTCAAGGCCAACTAACACAGGAAAATCAGAATCTGTGGACACTCGTAGATGAATCGCACGTTCACACGTACAAACTGACTGTCTCTGCTGTCGACTCTGACCCTGTTCATCTGTCTGCGTATGACCGTGGATCTTTTTCAACTTTGTGATGCTCTCTCTTTCTGTGAGTACGTCCTCCAAAATGGTGTGTGTCTTAAGTCAAACCCTGTCAGCTGACTGTTGTAGGCGTATGTGTCTCAGTGTTTCTGGAAGGCTTTTGGAAGCTTGAATCATGCTAAACTGCATTCATCGTCTTTCTGTCTTCCATAGTCTAATGAAAGATTAACGAGTTGTTTATTGCAGCTCAAAAGTGTGGTTGAGCCCATATTTTTTTCTTTTTTTTTTGTTGTGGGGAAGAGTGGTGTTAAATCACAGGAGGTTTCCTGGAGACTTTGATGTCAGTCTTGTTTATCATTTCCTCAGTTTTCACGCTGTTTCATTTCAATAGTCTCATACCATACCAGCTGGTCACACATCAAAGAAACACGGCTCAGGAGCGAGCATATTCGTGTCTCTCATTAGTGCAGTTAACGTAAATTTCACATCAAACCATGTCAACAAAACAACAAGCAACATAGACAAAGTTATAAGAAAATATCAAAACACACACAAGCCTGACTTGATGTCCAACAAATGTCCACTGGTACAAAAATCTCAGATGTAATAAACCAAGCCAAATATTGGGATCTACAAAGGTTTCAGCCACAACATGGGTGGATCAGTGTGAACGAGCCTAAGTGTTTCTGTATTAATAAATATGGAAGATTTTAACCTTCCGAGAAAAGATGTGAGTGAGCATCATTACAGTTATTAACTTCAGAGGTTTTAACAAATCAAAAACCCCTTGTTACTATAGTATAATCTGAAATCGCATAAATAAATCCCTCTGTTTGTGAACAGGCAGGTAATTATTTGGCTAACAAACATTACAGCATTGCATTATTCAATACTGTGTTTCACATTTCAGTGGTAACACAGGTCCAATATAGAATTTAATAGAATGAAAGGTTGATATGCTTATTTTTGGACAATGATCAGAAGAGACATGTAACAGCACTGGGCACCAAACATTTGTACATGAATATTTAGTCAAAGGTTTTAGAACTAATTAAACATATGGATAATTATTGTACTCGATATGTGTCCTGTAATGTGTCCCTGCTTTACAATAACCGGTCTCCAGACTAAGTTCGATTTTTCTAGCACATTTTTTTTAGTTGACACCTGAAATCCTGCTGCTATGCTTCCCATCAGTCATTTTCTTTTTTTTCCCCATTGTTTTTGCTACTCTCTGCTTTTTCCTATTCCACCTGTCATTTTTGTATGCCATTGCCATCATTAACAACTCCATCCTTTCTCTCTCCCCCGCACTCACCTTGCTTCACTTCCTGGACACATCCATTCTTCATTCCCCGAGTTTCTCTTTCTCTGTCACCTTTCTTGCCTCCCACCCAACTTCCAACATCTTTGCTTACACTCTATTATCTCAGACCTTCTTTATCTTACATTTTCTGCAGGTGGAGACCTGCAGACCTCTTGTGGCACTCTGGATGAAGGAGGTCTCGACGACAATATAGACTGGGAGGAGGAAAGGGAGATGGAGAGGCTGGCATGTGAGGGAGATGACTTTATACCTCCCAAAATCATGGTAAGAGATCCATAAGGGAAAGTTATATAGGTGCATCATCCTTGGTTATTGTTTTCTGTCCTGTTGGTTTTGTTCACAAGGAACTGAATTAGTTATTTTAACCATGTAACTGTCTACATGCTTATTGGTACTGAAACAACAAGCCGTTTGAAACTTTTCTTTGATAGTTTGGTCAGTGTTGACATGATCACATCACAATGTTGCTGTAGATTGAATGGCTGCACATCTTTGATGCAAATCTCCCATATCGCCACCACATCCCAAATGTGCTTATTTGGGTTGATGATTTGAGCTGTAGCCATCATCAACATGAGTACACCTTGGTCATAAAGTGATGGCTATGGTCAGCAACAATAATCAGATAGGCTGATTGGCCTGCCATGTGATTGGCTGATTAGAAACTTGTATTAACAAGCAATTGAAGAGGTATACAAAGTAGCCATTGAGTGAGTAAAATTATTATAATCATTCTTGTTTTGTTTTTATTCTCTAGTAATTAAGACATATACAAAATCTACATCTTTATTACATCTGTAGAATATTACCTAGGGCATAGTTGTAATAAAATATAAGCGTACGATAAGAAATTCTGCCTTTTCCCCTTTTCTCTTTGTATTAATTCTTGTTCTTTTCCATCTTACATCGAAACTAACAAGTTTCCGCTCCTCTGCTGTTTCTGCTTCATGTTCAGCTGATCTCTTCTAAGGTTCCCAAGGCCGAGTACATTCCCACCATAATCCGTAGGGACGACCCCTCCATCATTCCCATCCTCTATGTGAGTAGAATGCACCGAAACATACAGTAGACAAGAACTACAGAAAGTCACACTAAAATATACACATATATCAACCATGCAAACTGCCTTTGCTAAAATGTTTTGTGTAATTTTCATTTTCTTCAGGACCATGAACATGCAACGTTTGATGATATTTTGGGTGAGTATTTCTGTGGAGTGCGTGTTCTTCTCTGCCATTTTCACCTTCACTATTTCTTCTTTATTATTTTTTAATTCACACTTTTTTTCTACAATCCAAACTTCACTAATGGAATATAAAGCTATGTATGAATATCTATGAAATACATCTACTGCCAAACATTTTTGAGCCTGAAAGTAAATGTTTAACAAGTGACATGATGAATAATGAAATTTGTATAGATACAAAAGACTTACATAACATCCTGTCAAAATAAACAGAATAAAACACGAGGTCAATTCCTTCCTGTGAAATAGAAAACAGGCATCTTTACTTTATAGTGTCGCCTGTGGAGTTAAAGGTCACACAAATATCTTGTGGATAAACCTTACTTGCTTTCAAATCTCTAGAAATTAACTTAGATTTGGCTAATGTGGCTTATTTATTTAGAAACTGTTTAGTGCTGCAATTGATTTCTCCCCTCTGAACACTGAGGCATTTACAGTCACATTCTCCAGAGTTTCCTAATGTAATAATGAGCGCTGCATTGATTAGAGCTCTCATATAGAAGGTACAAGGATGCCCATGGATGTTTTTGCAGATACATACAGATTTTCATTTGAAATCCATCGAGCTGTTTTATTTTACGATGACACTTTCTGACGCCTGAAGAACAGAGTGTTGAGTTCAATTTAAATTACATCTTCTGTTTGTGTCTCCGCTGTCTATTACTACACCTGCAGTTGAACTCACCCTCCTGGGATTTTCTTTGTGTTCTTCCTCTCTTCCTACATTCTTACACGTCGCTTCGCTTTTCTTTTTTCTCTCCCTCTCTCGGTCCCTGTCATTCACATCAATCGCTCCCTTTCCCCCTCTTGCTCACAGAGGAAATAGACAAGAAGCTCACAGCTTACAGGAGAGGAAGCAAGTTCTGGAGGATGCTCATCTTTTGTCAAGTGAGGAACAAGAATTTTATTCCTATTAAAATTGAATATTTTACTTATTAACTGTCCTACCCTAAAGCACACATTAATGTATTGTGAATAGTGTATTTTTCACAAACAATGTCCCTTTTTGAATGAAATTATTTCTGAAAATGAATTTCATGGATAGTAAAGGGACGATGAATAATATGCATGTATTTGGTTTAGCTTTGCTTCGGTTTGAGGATCTATAACATACTGTATACTTTTTTTGCAGGGAGGCCCTGGTCATCTATATTTACTGAAGAATAAAGTGGCAACGTTTGCTAAGGTGGAAAAAGAGGAGGACATGAGCCAGTAAGCTAATTCTGGACATTAGGGTCCATCTCTCGTTAATGAATATTAGTTTATGTCACAGTAATGTAGAATAGTGCAACAATTCCTATTTATTTACCACATATTATAAAGCATGGCCATAAGCCAGTGCAGGCTCTTTTTTCTTTTAACCTTTAATGGTTAAATACATTTTATCTGCATAAATTGTTGAACAAAGGAACAGTTTCTTTAGTTTTGCCTCTGTACACGACAACAATTAAGTGCAGACTATCAGTTTTAATTCAGGAGTTTTTATCCAAATAACTTATTCAATTTTTAGGAATTTGTTCTCCGTTTTCAGAGGATCAAAATTAACGGGACAAACCAACATAATTTCTAATATAAGGATTGTTTTCAGTGCTTTGATGGGAAGTCATTGATTGTCTCTCAGACAGTGTACAGGACATCACCAAATACTGTTTCCTCACTTCGATTTGTTCTGTTACTTGTTGCATGTTTGTGGGTCTCTTTGCCTTCAGGTTTGTATCTTATAACTGAAAACCTGCTATTGAGTAGAGATCAGGTGACTGATTTGGCGATTGAAGAATATCTGATAGCTTTGGGAAACTTTTGCGTTGCCTTTGCAGCATATTTTGGGTCATTATCCATTTGCAATGTGAAGCACCATCTGATCAGTTTTGCAGCATTTGGCTGAATCTGAGCAGAGAGTATAGGCCTGTATACTTCAGAATTTATCCCGCTGCTTCTGTCAGCAGTCACATCATCAATAAACACTGTTGGCCCGGCTCCACTGGCAGCCATATATGCCATATAATTGCCTCCTCCATGTTTGACAGATAATGTGGTATGCTCTGGATCATAAGTTATTCCTTGCTTCTACATACTTTTCACTTCCCATCATTCTGCTAGAAGTTAATCTTGTTTTTAATCTGTCCAAAGAACCACTGTGCGAGCTCTTTCCAGAGGTTTCTGGCCAAAACTTATCCGGCTCTTGAACGTAACCAGTAGTTGACACCTTGTTGTAAACCCTCTGTATTTCCATTCATGAAGGCAGTGACAAGTCCTGGCTATGAAACTGGTTGTCAATTAATTTTCCAATTAATGTTGAGCCTCTGAAAATGGAGGCACTGTGTATAAAAATGTAATTTCTACATAGTTAATGCAATACATTTGTAAAAACCCTTAAATTAAAGATGTAAAGCTTGTACTTCAATTACATTGACTGTTTGATTTAAAATCGTACTCCACTGAATACAGTGGCAAAACTATAATGACTGTTCCAACAAATGATGGGCCTTACTGCACTTACATAAATACAGAAAACATGAAAAACAGCTAACCATTGCCATTGCTCTTAAGCAATGCAAATGAAAAAAGCACATAGAGCTAATAATAAGTTAATAACTTTCATTGTGTGTTTAAGGTTCATAGAACAAGTATCATGTAAATGCTCTTTGCTCTTTTAACACTCTTTCTTTGAATGCTCTCCCACTTGATCAAATCAGCGATGTTCCCCTGGGACCATGCAGCACTATCTCTACAATTTTCTGCATTTATGTGCACCATCTATTGTTGTTATTCTTGTACAGGGGAACATTTTGACTTGATCACATTTGTTTGTTATACAAATCATGTCTTGAATCTGGCTTGTCTGAATGTTGCATTTCAGACAAGCCAAATTCAACCCTTTGAATTTGTTCAGATTCTGGAGGAGACTCAGTCGCTTCATTTTAAATGCTTGCAGGCCCATTTTACTTTGCATTTTTCAGCCTGTCTGTGTTCTTTATTAAAACATTATCCCATGTAACTGTACCCTTTGAATTTGTTCAGATTCTGGAGGAGACTCAGTCGCTTCATTTTAAATGCTTGCAGGCCCATTTTACTTTGCATTTTTCAGCCTGTCTGTGTTCTTTATTAAAACATTATCCCATGTAACTGTACCCTTTGAATTTGTTCAGATTCTGGAGGAGACTCAGTCGCTTCATGAGTAAAGTCAATCCAGAACCAAACCTGATCCACATAATGGGATGCTATGTCCTGGGTAACCCCAATGGCGAGAAGGTATTTAGATCACTACTACACAAACTCACAGCAAAATGAGTGCAGTAACTGTAGAAACAAATCAATATTATCCATGCTTTCCTTACTTCTAATTAGCAGGTTTACTCGTATAGGCTAGAATACTGTAGAAATGCCCAAATATTAATCTGATAATCTGTCACAGTTTTAATAATTTGTATTGGAATCCATCACAACAGCCCTTACAAATGTATCATTTAAGTTTATGTGAATGTAAATGTAAATTACATTTATTTGAATATGTAAAATTTTACTACTGAGCGATAGCAATCTCCACTGACAATGCTGATTTTTAGAAGAACAGATGATTGGAGACGCTATTGGAGGAAGTCCATCAGCTCTCTAGCAACATTAACTTTTATTGAACTTTGGTCAGGTGGTCTTCTTTATGATTTACAGACAGTCGATAGTAGATAGAAATGTTGAATAAATTAATATTTCACATTGTTAGTTATTGAGTGAATAGTCTTGCTACTAGCAGGTAGTTAGTAGTCTTACTAGTCAGCTTAAAGTTTTACTGAAATAAAGTGAAATTCTTGCTCCTTAAAGCACATGGGCTGTTAGCTTAGTAACTAATGTCTAATGCGATCAAACAGTTAGTTATACAAAAAGCACCTTAAAAAACATAACATTACTTAGTCATGTAATGTGAGGTCTAGTCCTTTTGTGTATTTAAATACATGCCAAGAGTATTGAAGGAGTCTGTGAAGATAAAGTGAAAGTTCTAAGAACTAGTTCAGCCCAATCACCACTTGTCGACATCAAGGATGTTGCAGAATGCCTTCTGGTATAAGATAAAAACTATGCAACAACGACACTCATCGCATGATTGCAACATCAGTAAAAATCAGCAAACAGCAAATATCGGACGATATATCAGTCAGCTCTGTTATATATAGCTATCAAGCTATTAATGGTATCAATATACGAATGATGTGATAATGCACAACGCTTCTGTTAGTGTGAATTTTGGTGAAAAGAAATGCGTAAGATGCAGTGCTCATCAGTAAATCCCAGGCACATTGTGTTAAAGTAGAACCGATCATAGTTATATATAATTGAGTTCTATATATAAATAGCACTGATTTCATGACTTGGGATGGTTTGTTTCTTACCATTACAGTCACTCCTGCCCAATTTTGTCTCTTCTCCCTCTCTCGGTACTCATTTTCTGTTTGCCGCCCACTGCTTTCATATCTGCTCCTTGTGTCTGTTTATATGCCTCTTTGTCTGATCAGTGTGCAACCCCGCTGGCTTTCTTGTTTTCTCCTCGTCTCCTCTTCCACCTGTTTAGCTATTATCTCATTCTGAGTAATGTTAATAGATAGAGCTGAATAACACAAATGCTGAATGATACTGCACCCCTCTAGCTGATGTGAACAACTAAGACACAAAGCCAGCCATACACACACACACATCTCCTCCTCCCTAATAAATAATCACATAAATAATTATTTACACACACACACACACACACACACACACACACACACACACACACACACACACACACACACACACACACACACACACACAAACATGTTGGCATGCACAGATGCAGACACAGACATAAACTCTAGCCAGCGGTGTTAGTCTGACCTAACTGTCTGTTCCAGTCATATCTGCCAAAATGCTTAGTGGATCTCTCCAGTGTTGGACAGTCTGCACAGCAGTGAAATATACACCCTGACAAACAAACAGACAAATATGAACATTGCTTTCACGAGTGTGTGAATCCAAAACAACACAATTAAAGTCCTTTTTTTCCAGGGGTTTGGTATAGTCTTGAGATCTGCATTTGCTTCCTGTCTCAGTGTTTCTCTGTTTAAACACTACCAACATCAGTTGAACACTTTTATTCATTATGCTCTATGATGCTATGAGAGCCTCCACTCTTCTGGAAAGGCCTTCCACAGTAATGCAGAACCTAGCAGCATGGATTCGCTGACACAAAAACATTGATGAGGCTGGGCAGTGATGATGGTTGATGGGAAGGTGGTCAAGTTTTTCCACACAAAACTGTTCATATGTTTGGTGAATCAGAATTAACATCTCATTTACTGTTTTCTGTTTTGTAGCCACTGAACAGCACATCATCCATGCTGCCTGTTTATCCAAAGTTTTAATGGAATTATCTTGGCTCCCGTTTCAGTCCCTTTGTAAACAGCTACATATGCCCCCAGATGCTTCACTCCAGACTGCACAAGGCAAACACTTAGAAAAAAACAGAAGTATTTGTAACACATAAATACACTGCATGGCTTCAATTAGCCACAACACAGGATTTGCACGACAAAATCACATGATTGGGCAGGAGTAAAGTGGAAAAGAAATGCTTTTCTTGCCCTTTCTTTTTCTAACACGGGAGATCCTTCATGACCAAATTCAGGCAAGAAACTTAGAGATTCTCTTTTTCTGAAACGGACAGCAGCACATTGGTGCTATAAGGTAATTAAGGTGGCGACTAGTGATTTTCTTGTTCAGTAATCCATCAGTTACATGATCAAAAATTCAAAAATCTCATCTAAATTTAAAGCTAGGAATTGATGTTTCTGTCTTTCTGAGTGTGCATTTGTGTCTTTGGCCATATGAAGCTGAATTTATTGCAATCCTTCTGTTGTTTTTCTGTGTTTGTGAGCTTGTCAGCCGATGCAGACGACCCCTCTGCAAGTGTAGTCAAGTGAAATGTGATTAATTGGTGTTTGCTCTCTTATCTCAACCCAACAGCTGTTCCAGAAGCTGAAGAATCTGATGAGGCCTTATTCTGTTGAGTTCGAGTCACCGCTGGAGCTGTCTGCACAGGGTAGGTCCACACAAACATCCCAACGCACTCAAACGTGTGCTGTAGAGGGACTTGCACACACACAGAAGTGTGCGATACGTCCGGTAAATATGAAATGATACGGACACGTGCCATCTGTCCTGCTTTAACAACTGCACAAGGAATTTACTCAAACAGCTGTTCCCTCATTTTAGAAATCTGATTTATTTTCACAGTCATCTCCTTTGTTTAATTTCTTCTTTAATAATCACTTGCTTTTTATTTATAATCATCCTCTTCTGTTAGGGTGGCTTCTTGATGTTTTGGTGTTAAAGTGATGTTTATTGCAACTCATTTTTTAGATTTCCTACTCCAAACTTTGCACAGCACCCAGTCCAGTGCTGTTACTGAGCACTTGGAGACCTGCACATCTCCTTTCTAGCCTCACGTGGGAGTAGGGATGTACAGTATTCAGTATCACAATCAGTATTAAAAACAAGCCCGTTCTCATCTCCAGGAACATTTAGGGCGTTTTACTTACACCCAGTTCCAGATTTCCTTTACATTTGCTCTAAAAAGGCATCAGCATCGGCATATACAAGTAGAGTACCCTAAAGCAAAGACAAAGAAAGGGTAATACAGCAGAAATCAAAGTTGTGTCCTTGATTGCATTTTGATTATTAGCAAACTCTTAAACTTCAAGTTTTAATGTCTAAGAGCAGCAAATTCTTTTCAGATTGTTATTTACCACATTTACTGATAGCAAGAAAATCAGCAACAAACAAAGGCGGAGATATAGATTCTCTTTATCTAAACAAATCAAAAACAATGAAAGCATCTGTCATTACACTTCTCCTGCCTCCTTAAAGCCCACTGCTCTGAAAACCCACACCTCTCATTTATCAAACAGGATTTGCTTTTCTGGCTAAGGTTCATTTCTAGAGTACTGGTAGTATAATGCTGTGCAGAAGTCGTGAGCTTTCCCTCATTTCCTCCTATTTTACTTCCAAGGAGCCAGACTTTCTTGTCATTTTTAAAGTGGCCTTGAGCAATAATTCTTGAGAGACATCTCTGGCTTTTCAGTTATTCCTACTATTTGCAAAAGCCTCATTAGAAGTGGCTTAATGGAAGTAGGACTGCCAAGAAGCCATACTTACAGAAGGAGGAACAACACAAAAGATTGAAGTATGCAAAATTACACAAGCACTGGATCGAAGTCAGTGGAGTGATAAATCAAAATGTGAAATTTTTGTTTCAGATTGTCATTAACAGTAAAGAGGAGGTTAGACGAGGTACAACAGTGAGCGTCTACAGCGATCTATAAAAACATGGTGGAGGCACCGTCATGGTTTGAACCGACTTTTCAGCCAGTGCTGTTGGGGATTTTGTCATAATTGATAGAATTATGAATGGGAAAAGGTAGCATTTGATCCACCACGCACTTCCATATGAACGGCAGCAGCTTCCTTTCTCAGCATGACCGTGGCCCCGCACACACTGCAGATACTGTCAAAGCATACCTGGCTAGAGAAACACGCAATCCACCTATTTCCTATTTTCCATCAAGAATATGAAAAAATGAGGAGGGGTATTTGCACAATACTGTTGATACACATCCACACAATCATTGTTGGACTATCTTTGCAGAGGACTTTTGTCTAAACATTTACCACTACAGCTGTAAAACCCACACCTTATTCTATCCAGATGGACCCCATAAAGATACCGGGAACCCAATTTTCTAACCCCAAAACAGATATATTTCTTATAGTATGTTAAACTTCATGTGTTTGTTTTAATGATCCTATCCTATCTACTCAGGCAAAGAGATGATCGAGACGTACTTTGACTTCCGCCTCTACCGCCTTTGGAAGACGAGGCAACACTCCAAGCTGTTGGACTATGAGGATTTTTTGTGACAAAGACATCCGGATCAATGGTGCAGCGGAGCCCTCCAGTGCCACGAGGAACCTGTTAAAACTGATCCAGCATTTGAACATTGCTCAGCTGTAGTGCTCGGCCCGTCGACTCGACACAAACAGTCATACCCGCTTTCACCCTTGAGAGGCTGGGAGAAGAGGGAAGGCAATAGTAGACCAAGGGGCTGAAGATGAATTAAATTATGCTGTGCCTCTGCTCTTCCTCGTTTTCAAAAAGAAAGGTCACGACTAACAGGGAAAAAAAGGCCAAATCAACATAAAAGGGGGGAAAGCGAGAGAGAGCTGGATTTGTTTGCATCATGGCAAACAAATCTGTCTGCCTCTTGAGTTTGAAAGCAAAATCCATATGTCAAATGTGTACAAAAGAAATACCATTAGAGTCACACTCCTCTGTTGCAAGGACTTCATTTTTGAAGCTGATGATGCACGTCAGAAAACTTCCTGAAATTCATTCTGTCATACTGTGGTTCTGTGTTTTGACTGGACCTCCCAAATAATCTCAGACCCCAGAGTAAAATACTAAATAAACCATACGTTGATGTGTGTATATATCACATTAATATATTAGCATAGCTTCAGTCATGCAAATTACTCTATTACAAGAGAAATGATGCATCATTTATTTTTGATGTGCATTGTTGTGCAATTTCATATGGAAATACTTTGGAATAACTCAGGTTTTAGCCATGAAGTAATTAACCTGTTTGTCTATCAAGATATTGTAATCTTCATCGCCATTGCTTGGAATGAATGTATTATCTCTCCAGAGATGCGTCTTTGGTTTGAGGAACTATTCTCATTGGAGGGAAAGTACAATGTTCGAACATCGTGTGGGTGTGTGGTTGTTTTCCTTGTAAAACAAAAACAAAACAAAACAAAAAAACATGCAGATGTGTGTATTTTCTCTTACTGTTCATCCGGTAAAGGAAAAAATATCATTCCCTCAATTATCTTTCTGTCACATACATCCAAACACAAAGACAGTCTAGTATCCTTCATGATGTCAAGAGGGATGTAAGAGCCATGCAAGTGCTCCTACCGCTGTAGTGTAGGAGTTTTCCTATTGATCCTTCCTGCTCATTTGCAGAAGGTTCGGGCCACTTAGCGGGCCCTTGTCAACAGTGCTGGCTGCACTCGCTATCTGCCAAACACACTTGGCTTCTCTTAATGGCAGCCAACCAGACTTCCGCTGCCTCTCGCTTCGCTGGGCTGTGATCCAGTCCGAGGACCGGAGCTTTCCCGAATTTGCCAGAAGTTTAAATTGTTAACATCTATTTGCTTCTCCTTCCAGGTGCCAGTGAATTTCTAA
The DNA here is from genome assembly GCF_963576455.1 of Neolamprologus multifasciatus. NCBI lineage: Eukaryota > Metazoa > Chordata > Actinopteri > Cichliformes > Cichlidae > Neolamprologus > Neolamprologus multifasciatus. Next base: position 27,395,593 of record NC_140445.1, on the reverse strand, counting down.
GGCTGGCCCGAGTGACCTGAGCAGTCTCAAACAGATTAAGGAGGGTCAAAGCACTCACACAAAAATACAGTACACACACACACACACAAATGCTAGGGCTGGGACAGTAGTTTAAGAAACCATTAAATCAGGACTAAGTTAAAAAGCCATTCCACAGATACAGTACCACATCTGAAGGTCAGCTCGCTCGTAATGAGGAGGAGTGCTCCTGTGAAAATATTTTATAATGTCTTCTGTGGCTCAGGGGGAACATTTTTAGAAAGAAGCTTATATGAGAGAGCTTGCATTACAAAGTGGTGCTGCTGTGTTTGAGGGCTGTGGGAGTTTGTATAGAGAGCAAAGCTGCATTAGGGGAAGTGTAGGATTCAGGGTGTTTGGGCATGAATGAAGATCAGTCAGTTCAGTCAGAAGTAATCAGTTCAGAAGTCGTGGTCATTCCAAAGGTTGACAGACTTTAAAAATGTATTAAAAACAGCTGATTTAATCTCAGTCTGTTAAGTGCCCAAGACCCTAAAATCTACATTTCCCATAGCAGCTTTACATAATAAAAAGCAGCAACTCTTGCAAAGCACAAAAATCTCAATTCCCAATTTTTATTTTTATTTTTTGCCATTTAAAGCAGGTAGATTTTGCAAAAGGCTCAGAATATTGAGGTTTTGTGCTTCCTGAGTGCTGCATCAGAGGAAGCGATTGTTGCGAATGTGTTCACGATCTCGAAGGTGCTACACGATGTGCCGTCAAGTCACAGGTCGCCGTTCTGGAATTCTAAGTGATTGAAACAGTAGAACTTCAAGACTGGTCACTGAGTGTAGGTGCAGAAAAATTGCAGTCAGCACGGTGAAACCTTTCAGCTTAGAGTGGTCAAGTGGTCCTAGCCCTGCGTAACACAGACACATACAAATAAACACACGCCAGGCAAAGCTTTTCTACATCAGTGTGTGGTAAATACTTTTCCATTTGTCATTTATTTGTGTTAATATTTGAGCATTGTGAGCAGAACTATTTTTTTGTGTGTGTTAATCTCAACCAATCTCACTGGAGTGCTTTTTACAGGCTTAACATTGTTTTTTATTTGCATTTGCCCTCTCTGACTTCGAAATGCTGGCCTACAGTTTGTCTGGCACAGACAAGTGCTCTCTCAGCCTGAGTCACGCAGTACATGTTTTCACTACAGATATAAAATTCCACACTTATGCAACCTGTCATTTTCCTGAGCCATTTTTAATTCCAGCAAAAGCATTACGCTGCCAAATTCTTGGAGAAGTTGTCCTAAACAGCTCTAGGGTTTAATGGAATATTATTTGATGGGTGAATTCAAAAACACCAAAGCAAAAAAGAAAAATATCACTATAATTTAAAATATTCTGAATTCACTGAACTCTGACTCAGGAGTTTGAGAGCACTTTCCTCTGCTTTCAAACAAACAAATAAATGAACAAAAACTAACATTTCACCAGAAATCTAATTAAAGATGCAAATGTGTCTACTTGTGATGCACTGTTTGCCTTTTTTTGATAGATACTTCGGCAGAAAGATATTCAATAGTTATTTAAAGGCTCCTAAATCTAAAACAAATAATACAGCCATGTTTCTTGTGATGATGTCTCACAAACACAATCCAGGATTTCAATCCCATTTATAATCCTTAAACTTCACAGTGTCAACGTCACTGGACTATCACATTTGCAGAAGACATTATGATGAGTGAGAGCAGGGGGCGAATGGAAGAGAGCCTGGAGAGGTGGCGGTATGTTCTGGAAAGAAGAGGAATGAAAGTGTGAATGAGACATGGACAGCTGGACAGAAGGAGCAGAAGTAGTGCTGGTGGACAAGTTTATATAACTGGGGTCAATCATGTAAAGCAATGGACAGTGCACGAGAGGTGATGGCATGGCATGGCGGAGGAGATGGAGATGAGTGTTGGGGGTGATTTATGACAGAGGGACAGAGTGAAAAGGAAGGTTTAAAAGATGACAGACTTGCAATGATGTATGTTTTGGAAATCATGGCTCTGAAAACAAAAGGAGGCTGGAGTTATCAGAGTTGAAGATGATCAGATTTTCAGGTTGGAAATGAGTGTGAATGAATGGTCAGGTTAGTTTTAGCGAGACAAAAGTTGAGAGGCAAGGCTCAGATTGTTTGACCATGTGCAGAGGAGGGATAAGGGATATACTGGCAACAGATGTTAAAGATAAAAAGATCACGGAGGAGGTTCATGGATGGAGTGAAGGAAGACATGCAGAGCTGTTATTGTGACAGGGCGAGGATGCTAGGGATAGGCTGAGATGGAGACAGATAAGGGGATGCTGCGACGAACCCTGAGGGAAGTAGCTGAAAGAAGAAGATTAGAAGTTAACTTCATAGGAGATAAAGTAGGATTATGTGGGAAAAAGTCTCAGTGAAATGCCTCGAGACCAAGATTAATATACAACACTCAGTCCAAATGGAGTCAGTTTTCTTTCTGTGCTGTAGACTGATTAATGGAAAATCAAAGTATAATAGAGAAAAAAATGACATACGGCCTGCATGACATGCAGATGGGTTGTTACATGGGAGCGCCAGGAAATCTCCATTTGGAAATTCCTTGGCAAAAACAGAGCAATGACAGGTGATTAGATGAACCATCTGTCTATCACTGTATCATCGACTAACTTCCACCAATTAAATCAATGAACCAGAGTACTTAGAGGGAAGCAGGAGGAGTTTCCTGGCCTGAAAAAGCAAGCCACTGTCAAAGTACAAAATATATAAGGAACTAAAGGCTAACTGTAAAAGCAGTAGCTCTTGTCTTTGCACTTCAGACTACAAAAAAGAATCTAACAGCAAAATCAAGGCATCAAAAGTGAAAACTAATTGGTGGCAAATGGGGAAGAGAAAACAAAAGTCAAAGTCTGAGTAGCTTTGAAAGTTAAAACTCAGTCAATGAAGTTTGCTGTCCAAAAAGTATGCCATAAAAAAGCCCTGCTGTTCTAACTGTAGCTCCCAAACAAGCCTTGCTATCACTTCAGCGTCAGTGCCTGATTAGTATGTGTTTTGAAGTGGAAAAATAAATTTTGTGTAGACATACCGCAAAAGCTGAATTATTTTGTCTACACATTGTCTACAAGTTCAACACGCACAAAATTGCAGATAAGGTATTCCTCACTCTCAAGAAGTTTTAAGGTAGTTTATCTCCCTGTTCCTGAAACACCTCGGGTCCCTAATCTTGCCTTTAACACAATCTGCCTTCTGTACACTGCTTTTCCACTTCTCTCTTTTTCTTCGCGCTCTTTGAGCTTGAGTGGAGCATTTGCATTGAGTTTGATATGCAAAACAGGGTTTGCAAACATCACAGACAACTAATACTCAACAACCTATGTAGCACCAGTCTAAAACTCCACTTCTTTCCTAGGCCAGCCCTGCCTTTCACATATTTCCCTTTTACTTTTAAGTTTTATGCAAAAATTACGGTCGGTTTATTAAAAAAAAGCATAACACAGATGTCTCATGATCATATAAGTTTGTATTGCCCCAAAGATAATGTAGCACAGTATTTTTGTGTTGTTGTAATCTTCAGACATGCACCTTTTAATATTGCAGCACAATTCTATAATTTATAGCACATTTTTCTTTGGACCACTTAGATAAGGGTCCTGGAGCCCTAGGGAACCCCTGACATCATGTTGAGAAACAGTGTTATATGGCACGATTCAAACAGTCCTTTAATCTTTCCGAGAGTTGCTTTGGCTGCAAGTTCAATTCAGTTGGTGTGCTATTTCTCTTTTTGGAGCCAGAGATGCAGAGATTGCAGCCAGCTTCAATTTAGGAAACTAAAGAAAGTGAACAAAGAGGTTGGGAACAAACATCTCTCATGGAGAAGTAGGTCTCTTATGAATGCCTTTATTGTATTGAGTGTTTTGTTCGTTGGTGTTTTTCTTTTACCTCCAGCATGTTAACCATTAACAGAGTGCTACTCAGAGTAAAGCGAAGCCCCAGATTCTGTCTCATTCAGCACTTCTCATTTGCTGATATAGGCGTTTTAGGCTTCCTTATGTGCCCCCGTGGGGAGTGCAACACACCAACCAGTTCAAGACCTGCAAAAGCCTCTACGCTGCATTTACACAGTATGTCATACAGCAAGCATTATACTGTGCTGCAGCGAATTTGTGATCCATTTCAAAACTGCCCTTTGGATATTTATGCATTTATGTTTTGAAGTTCACGACTGCTTGTAGAATGGTCGAAGTTTCACATTTCTTTCTTCTTTTGATATCAACAGTAAAATGTTTTCTAATCATAGTATAAGCAGAAACAATTGATTCTTCTGTTGTTCTAGTTTAATATTTTGTATTTTTAATGTTAAATTGAGACTTTTAGCTAACATTGATCTGAGTATAAACATCAACAAAATCAGAGATGAGAGTTTAATAGAAACCTCCCTCATGAATGAATTTTCACCACCACGTCAGTCATGACAAACAACTTTCCAAAATAAAGTTTGTCTTTTGACATGGGTGGGTGCACTGCAATGCGATTAAATTCACACAAGGGGTCAGTGTGACACTTTATTTCCCTAAATGTTTTAAAGCCTCCACTGGAGTTTAGATTCTGAAGGTGAGTTTACACAATAGTGAAACAAGGGTCAGTAACAACAACTAAGTCAATGTCAGGTTTATGATCTGTAATGGAAACATAACTAAAAAAGTCTCACAAGAACTGCAGGTTTGGGCATATATGAATTCTGAAATCAGAGTTATTCATTAATCATATGAATGATGCATCTGTAAATCTGTAAAAGATATCAAATTTTCACACTGGACATTTTCTAAATGGACGCTGGTCTCCAAGCATGGTTAAGTCCAGCACCTAATTTTACCACTGTGAACAACTAGAGGATTGTAAATCAGACTGAACAAAAGCATTCACTGTTGAGGAATTGTATCCATTTCTATACAAAGACTCCCAATTTTAGAGGCTAACAAACATCATTTTAAATATAAGTATAGTTGGTTACTTGGTTATAGTTGATTAAGGTATACTTGGTTGCTGCTTGTTTGTGGGCTCGATCAGGTGACTGATTTGTCTGTTGAAAAATGTTCCATTTCCTTTGCCTTTAGACACTCTTTTGCAGTTTGCTTTGGGTCATTATCCATTCCACTGTCAGATCAGTTTTGCAGCAAGTGACTGAATCTGAGCAGAGAGTATAGCTCTGTACACTTCACAGTTCATCCTGTTACTTCTATCAGCATTCACATCATCAATAAACACTAGTGGAAAACAATCCCTTCACGTGCACTGACTCTAATTGGACCTCACATAAGGAGTTACCATAGACAGAAAGGGAAGTTCAATACTTGGAATCAACTGCAGGTTTTTTAGCCTCTTAATTTCTCATGAAATATCAAGGCGGCTGGCTTCGCTAGGCCATGGAACTGCTTGTCGGTCAATTGTCCCATTACTTTTGAAGCTCTGAAATGAAGGACTGCATATAAAAAACTAAACATTTAATGATTTAATCTAATCTTTAATTTAATGCCTCAAATTAATGTTCACATCTTGATTTTTTGATCTGAAATATGCTTTGGTGGTGGTGTACAGAGAAAATCAATCATCAAAGTGACTTCTTCGTCTGTCATCTAGCATTACAGTCAATTAAAATGTTTTGTAAACTGTCTTGGACACTTTTAAACCGTAAATCCTGCATAGAATTCCTGAAGAAGTGCCATTTGATCATTTAGCATTTCTTGTTGACATGTTCTTTACGAGGTCAGATTTGTGTTGTTTTATCTGCACACATTTTTAGTCTTTTTTTGACAAATAAAGCAGGACAAATTACTTTCAGGATTCACATGCAGATTTTCTATTAACTAAACCCCATTTTTGAAAAATAACCGTCCACGAGCGTGCTGAGCACATGAAATGTGTATACATGAATTGCTGAATTAAAGCACGACAGTGTTTAAGTGTTTGTAAGGATATGGTAGATGCAGAAAAGTTGCTCCCGCTGTGCATTACACACATACAAAGAGCACAATGTGATATTAAGCCTCTCAAGAATCACAGTATGTTCTGGTGCACAGCACAGACTAGTGGTCTACCTCCGCAACTGCATCAATAACTCAACCCACAACATCACAGAAAGGCAATTATACTTTATTCAAATTATGAACAAGGTACAGGTATGTAGAGAATATTTACTTTAAAGGTCCCATTTGATGTAAAGGACCTCTCATGCTATGACAATACAGTGGTATGTGTTCAGTAGTTAGCATGCATTTAGGAGGAAAAGAGCCCGCCCCCCCAAAAGCTCTTAATAAAATTGATTACACTACAGAATGCAAAATTGTGTGAACAATAAAGGTTAATCACTTAGCCTGACCATTCTGGCAACAATGGGCAGGTCTATTGAAACCAACTACAAGTTTAAATACTGTATAAAATATTTATCATACAGTTGTTTTTGTGGCTTGCACCCTACATTCACACTCAAACAGTAGCTCACTTTACTCTTGTTGGTTATGGAAAATATTCACACCAAAGGAAATGCATCTGTCTTCTTATGTTCATGACAACAAATTAATCTGACAGTTAACAGCAACTTACAGTAGGTGCACTATGTTACAACTATGTGGTAACAGTCCACAATCCAGAGCAAACTGAAGATAAACGTTATTATTTGTTGGATATCTTCACCGAAATTAAACTTCAAAACGAATTTTAACCTTATTGGAAGTCTAAAACCAAAGTGCATGTCCCTACGCTCTAAGGTGGTTATCTTTTTTGGGGAAAAAAAAAAAAAAAAAGATACATGAGCAAAAATAATTAACCACATACAGCCCTCTAGATTCAGCTCAGTGGGTGTGGACGGTGTACATGACAGGTATCTGACAGGGTGTACCGTTGCACCATAAAGTTACACCATGTGCATAGTACTCATCTTAAAAAACAGACATACAGTACAGTTCAGAGTGACATGCAAGAAGAAGTAAGTACAAAAAAATTCCAGTCCCTTTCTCATACATTCAACACGTTAGTGCTGAAGTAATTAGTGTGTGGAAGCATTGAATGTAATAACTACTTTCAATATCGTGCTAATACGCTAAGTTAGCTAAAGACACACTGATGAGGGAAACAATGATGGCTCAACAAAATGTACAAAAGTGTGGGAGGAAAAAGAAATACTGGCAGTGGCCAGTGGTACCCCTCAGCCTCCTACTAGATGCACCTGTGGTCTGAATTTCAAAATCCTACGTCATCTTGTTCTCGAGTTATCACATTTACATTTCAGAAAACTTGACCTCTGACCTTGAGGTCAAGATCACTGAGATTTAAACCCGTCAGAGAGTTTTAGTAGCTACAATTTGAAACGCCTACGTCGCTTCATTCTCAAGTTATTGCATTAATAAACTTGAGCGTCCTGGCAGGGTGATGACAACCCCCATCAGCCTTTTACTGCTGAGGCATAAATAACTTAATGCTTTAGGACCGAAATGAAGCTCGTTAATAAAAAAAAACTTTAAAAGTTGAAATATTTGCAGAGTTGTCTACAGCCCAGACCAAACATGAGAAATGCTTCTAAGTTCAACACTTCGACAATATGTCATGCATAGATTTGTACAAAAAGTCTGCATTTGCACTATGCTTCCATTTTAAACTCACTTCAGCAGCCGTTTCTAATAGATCAGCATTATTTATTTATTTCAATTTATCATAGTTTACAAAATGACTTTTTTTTTTGGTGCTCTGAAATGTGCAGTTTTAACATAATATCGGTACCTCCTACAATACAAAAACAAACAAAACTAGTAAAAATATTCACAAGTTTTTTATTGTTGTTGTTTTAAGCTTGAGATTCAATTGTGATTTTCTGTTTAATTTGCCTGCATACAGACCTCAACTTGGAGAAGTGAAACAAATACGTGAACACAGTGAAATCATGTGACGCTCGGGATCCGACCACAAAGCCCGATTTTGTCTAAACAGACCGATTTACAGCTTCAACAACACGTTTAACCTACAGAATCATTTTGAACTAACACGTTGTGTTTTCCCCCAAATGCATCAGGTAGTACCTCACCTTCACCGTCACCTTCACGCAGGATTTATAGCAAACACCTAAAAATCACATAATTGTACATCTTAAAAAGATTCACCAGAAGCACTAGATCAAAAACAAGGAAAGAGGAAAGATGACTTTTTTTATGCCCTCTTGTATGCAGCAATGAATGTTATTATTCACAAACACTATATCAACTGTATTAAAGCTTTCTGAAAGCTACCTGATTGTAGTGAGAAAAAAAACAAAAGTAATGCTGTACAACAATGTAACTGTTTAGAAATAGCTTATACAGTGTTTGCATTGGGAAAGTAAACACATGCATTCGGTGAAGTAAACATTTTTTCACTCTCCCAGTTTTTTCCATTTTGGGTAAATTCTATAGATACTTCACTCTAAAATGTGTTACCAAACTGGGCACTGCTACCACGAAGCAGAGTGAACCAGACAATCGTTTTTAAGAACACTGCTTATTTAAATGTTGGTGGTGATGGTGAAGACAACCATCCCCCCCCCCCCCCCAAAACAGATTATTCCTTTCGTCCCTGTATACCTGAAACACAAGTGGCTAGACTATGATAAAACCCGAAACTGTACAGCTGAAGCCTGAGACAAAGCATGCTAGGACTATAAGAGCATGCAGGGTAGGAGAAGGAGTGGGCCAGGCAAAAGGGGCGAAGGTTGAAAGTAAAGGAGGATGCTCCACCCTTGGATGGTTTCCATGTTACAGTTTAAGTCCCATAACCTTAAATTAAACTGTGTAAGAGGACAGGACAGAATAAAAGCTTAGAAAGTGATCATCAAAGTGCCTTAGAGCATTATTTCCTCCCTTTTGTTAGTGTCTGCCACACTCGACCACCTCCCAAGAAATGATGTGTGGGCTGCAAGTATAAAACTGTGAGTAAAGGGGTTTTGTGCTGTGTGATTGCAGGCAGCCAGATGCCAGCGTGCATATTAAACCTTCCGCATCAGGAAAGAGTCTCATCCTCTCCCACGTAGGGCAGGTTCATACTTCTCATCCCGTCACCGCTTTCCTGTTTCCTAAGTAACACAGCAGAGAGGCAGCGTTAGTTATAGCAGTGCTGTAGGCTCGCTGTCATTCCTATTTCACTGAACAGAGAAAATAATCAGATACTATTAAGCCCTGTTTACTAAGTCAAAGCAACCATTTAGCTGTTACATGGCAGAGTACACCGAGTTCATTTCTACAGCAGATACGGTGAAGGAGAGCCCCAGGAAAGGTTAAAAAAACAAAAACTGGTGAAAGCGGGGAAACAATATCTTAAAAAAGTAAAGATGGCATTAATTTACAGACATGTCCTTTAATTAAATGTCAAGACTGCTTCATGCAAGGGAAAGTAAAAACACATGAAGATAAATGGATGCTCTTGGCCCATGATGAACTGAGTGTGGACAAAAATGCTTTTTATTTTGACTTGACTTTTAAAATGCTTCTTTAATTTGTTTTGTTTTGTGGGTCAACCCAGAAAAAAAACCTAATAACCTAATGAACCCTCTGTGATAAAGGACATTGTTCTGTGTATCAGCTGGTCACCCGCTGTTCGCGTAGTTTTGTTTACACTCAGTAGCTTATGTGCGTCCTAATTTATCTTCCACTATATGAATGCCTAATTGAATGACATATTTACAGTATTTCCCCGCTACACAGTTCATACTACACCAAAAGCACCCTCAGACACAGATAACGACAGGAAATTGGATTGCAGGTACTGAAGGTTCTTAAGTGAAGCTCAACATTCCCTAACAAGGCTTCTCCAGACACCCCCAAACCACCAGAGGTTAGTTAACAAATGTGATGCACAGGAGTATTTGACTATCACCACCATACTGGGAGACAGCTGCTTATATCATGCCAGCGGGTCTTAAAATATTCTCTTGACCACTTAAACAGCATTACAGCAGGCAAGAACTATGCCAGCATTATTTACCTTTTTTGGTTACAATGAATGTAGCAGTATCTCACACTGCCTGCTCTGCCTTTCCTACAGGGCAGGAGAAGGGGGAGAGAAATAACAACAGGACTACCAACAGTCTTTCAGACAAACTACTCGGCAAGCCTCGGCTGGCTCTGCTGCTGCCTTTTTCTAAAGAGTTTAGAAACTGTAGTGTTTTTGTAAACAGTGCTTACGTGAGGGTTTGCCCTGGAGGACACAAACTGCTGCGGTCCTCTTTCCGGCCCCAGTCAAAGGGGTTTCCGAAGGATCGCTTCCTGAGCATAGTTCTTACCAGGATCTTCAAAAAAGTAAACAGTACTTAGTAATGTAAAGATGAAAAGCTTCAATTTTAAACATTTTACAAATTTCCTTCATTTTAGAACCCTAACAATGAGAACACAGCTAAAGAACTGATTTCTCCTAGATGTTATTGTCCTACAAAACAGTATGCAGTACTCATCAAAAACCACTATATCATTTATATGTAATTCATATTTAAGAAAATGTTTCTGCTGTGATAACAGATGGCAATGTCGTGGTAGATCTGATGAATTTGGAAGTCAGATGTATTCTGCATTTGTGACTTTTAACTTTTTTTTTAAGTTAAAAGTCAAACGAAAATGTTAAACAACATTAATTAATGCAGCTAAAGAAAATCATTTTTTTGAAAAAAATGAGTCATGCATCTGCTCTAGCTCAAAGTGTTGAAAGAGGAACTGAGTAGGTGCAGTGCCTCAGCTGTGGGATGGTGCAATGTGACTGAAACTCTTTTTCGTCTTTCGGCTGCTCCCCTTAGGGGTCGCCACAGCGGATCATCTGCCTCCATCTCACCCTATCCCTAGCTTCCTCTTCTGTCACACCAATGCTCAACATGTCCTCCTACATTACATCCATAAATCTTCCCTGAGGTCTTCCGCTTTTCCTCCTGCCTGGCAGCTCCATCTTTAACATCCTTTGCCCAATATATTCACTATCCGCCCTCTGCACGTGTCCAAACCATCCCAGCCTTTCCTCTCTAACTCCGTCTCCAAACCACCCAACCTGAGCTCTGCAAATCTCAAAATTAACTCTGCAAACCATACATCATAGCAGGTCTCACTAACGTCTTATAAACCTGCCCTTTCCCTCCTGCTGCTGTCTTTCTGTCACAAATCACCCATGATATTTATCTCCCACATCACCCTGCCTGCATGGTCTTCTTCGCCTGCACTTTAGATGGCTGACCCCAAGTATTTAAACTTATCTACCTTCACTACCTCTACTCTTTGCAACTTTGCCGGGTTCTATTTCAGAAGTTGCTAAAACACTCTGTTGTACTAAGTAATTAAGCTAATTTATACTAATGCAAATTTGCTAAGAAATAATCTTTTGCTCCTGATGGAGCATTCGTTCTCTCTGGTACTTTTTATTACTCTTTCATTGTAGCCGAGTTGCCCATAAATGATACCCAAATGTGATATTTCCTGTTATGACACCAAGAGAAAGGCAAATTAGGGTCTGAAGTGATTGTAATGTTTTTTAATGCTTTTGTGAGACAAAAATTGTTCACAAACTCACCACTGTTGCCAGGCTGGGGATGTGTTTAACAGAATTCTCCACTTCCTCCTCGGTTACTTCAATAAGCATACAGCAGTTATCGTCCTCAGGGGGAAGTGGCTCAGCACCATGCCTTGTCACCCATGTGTGTACCTGGACACAAGCACAAGGCAAACAAAGGAGTTCTTTGAGTAATCAGATTATGTGCCACACATATAAACTTAGACAGTGTCTTTGGAGGCACAACAGTAAAAATTTACTCAGGCTGAATCTAAGTGCAAAATTATATTTGTTAGATCAATGTAAGCTATTCATTCATATATATAAATATATGTAAACTGCTATAGATTATACTTCACAAACAGTTGATTTATGAATTTAATGACATAAAATAATGTCCAAACAAAAGAACAATAATCCTTTTGACATTTTGTGTGTGTGTGATATTTAAACATGACACACGGCCACCGGCAGCTACCCATGTGTTTACCTTAATCTGTGGGATCGTTATCCTGGTCTCTGGATTCTTGTCCAGCATTTTCAATAACAAATCCTTGAGATCATCTGATATGTCGGCACTGTTGTAACAAAAACAAATTAGACAACTGAGTAAATATGTTATTGAGAAAGTGCCAAAATTGTGTATTTCATTTAATAAATATGCTATTTAAACAATAAACACTGGGAACAGCCATCTGTTAAAAGAGCAAGGCAGAACTTACTGTTCTGGTAACACCACGGGTTGTGTCTTGATTTTTTGATGAAGACTGAGAATGCGCTCATCCATAAATGGACACTGTGAATACAAAAAATGTGTCGATTTTAGCAGGATCACTAGTACCAAAAAAATGTTAATGTTTTTACCATTCCCCAACTCACCTCTCCAAAGACGAAGCAATACAGCGTCACTCCCATGGCCCAAACATCCAAAGCCTTAGCAGAAAAGCAAAACAGGTTTAATTTGATGTGAAAATGCTTGTTGGGTAGCTGAAATTCAAAATTTCATAAATGTTTGGAAAGCGGGAACATTCTAATGGAAAAAGAAAAAAAAGTTCTTGCATTTCTGAAAGTCATCCCAAGAGGGCACTAGTTAGCCGAATACTGCTTCACCTTTCCAGAGAAGTTCTTTCTGGTCTCAGAGAGCGTTTCAGGAGCAAGAAAAGCGGGAGTTCCAACTGTGCTAGTCAACAGGGCGTCAGCTCCTTCAAACTGGTTACTAACTCCAAAGTCTGCAATCTTGATGTGTCCATCTTCTCCCACCAGCAGATTCGACGGTTTGACGTCTCTGTGGATGATCCTCTGGTAATGTACTATTAACAGAAAAAGCGAACAAACTTTATTATCGCAATCGGGTCACATTTGTAGTATTCAGTTTATGGCAGAATTAAGATGTTCTAATGGTGAAAAACGGCTTGACCATTTTTTTTAATGGCTTGGACTCGTGAAGAAAAATCTCTGGTAGTGTAGTTAGACAGCCAGGTAGACGTTTGGTAAATGATGATAAATTATGTCCACACTACCTGGTTAAGATGTGAAAATGAGAGTTAAGTGTGCCTTAATTATTTAAACTGTTTTTAACTAATCTACCTGCACCATGACTAAAACAAGCCTACTTTCCTTTCCAAATGACTCCAGACTGTTTTTGTGTCCATCCCTGCTTGCACTGATATGCATTAAGAGCCGCTGAAATTATGTGAAATGAACTTTGTGGAGTGTTGCTAGAGTCAAGAGCAGCTCAGACGAAGGCCTTGTGTAAATGGCAGGGAAGAGCTGTAGGAGGACAGCACTTGATTATACAATCAGAGCTTCATCTTCTTACCACAATCATAATTCTAATGGAAAGCATTAGCAGACTTTTATCTCTATAAGGACATGCTGATACTATGCAACATCACTGTAATGAGCTAATTTTTAAACAAAACTATTAGTATATTTATTAGCTATTATTAGTTCACCTGGTCAGGAAAACCTGGGCTACCAGAATGCAAAGGTGATGTCATATGAATATATACAAAGTTATACGACCAAGGAAAAATTTAAATGAAAAACTGAATCTCAGAATTTTGTCCAAACAATAATGAAAAGGATATTCATCTTTTGAAATTGGTGCCTCTAAATCTGACAAGTATACACTCACCAACCACTTTGTTAGGTACACCTGATAATCTGCTCGTTAACACAAATATTTAATCAGCCGATGGCAGCAACCCAGTACTGTTTAGCAATGTAGACATGGTCAAGACGGCCTGCTGAAGGTCCAGCCGAAGAATGGAGTCCGGAGACGAAAAGTGATCTGAGTGAGTTTAAATGTGGCATGGTCGTTGGTGCCAGATGGGCTGGTCTAAATGATTTCAGAAACTAATGATCTACTTGGATTTCTTCCACACACCTTCATTAATCGCCTTGTTGAATCTATGTCATGAAGAATAAGATTAGTTCTGAAGACATGAAGGGGTCCAACCAAGTATTAGTAAGGTGTACCTAATAAAGTGTCCACTGAGTGCTTTATTTTGTACAAACTGAAAAAAACAACATTTCAAGACTAGAACAACTGTCACAGTCGGCGTGACCAAGGTAAACTTGTTTAATGAGCCATTTTGATGTTGTACACAGTGCTGGCAATCTTGGTGGGTTAACAACATAAAATCTGTTGAGTAAAATGAATTCACTTTGCAAGTCAGATTAAATCTATCTACACATGCGTAATAAACACTAATGTAGTCACAGGGTAGGTGGAAGAGTAGCAGGAGGTTTTGAAAACTCACAGTACTCGATTCCCCTGAGAAGATCCTGGAAGTAAAAACGTGCCTGGTCCTCGCTGAAAGGCTTATCGGTCGGCACCTCCATCACAGCCCTAGATACACACGGTACAACATCAACAGGTACACACACAAACGCACTCAATTACCAATCATAACTAATGAGACTGGGCTCATTCCAGTGTCACAATCATTACCATATAAGAGGCTTAGCTTACCCTTGCTTCACCAGCTCAAACACTGTAACAGAAAACAAAGGAGGTTAGTGAGGACAAGCCAACTAAAAAAACAACAACACATCTTTTAAAGATGAGGTTAAAATTGACTTTGTTTTATGCTTGCTGTGATGTGTTGTTGTCTGGCCACAACATACCCATGTACAGATGGTCCTCACCGGGGTCATCCAAAACCTGGCAACACATTGAAGAGGAATGGAAATGTGTGAACACAGACAACAGATCATCATTCCTTCAGTGGAATTTCTAATAAGTATACATAGAGTAGAAAGATAGCTTTACAGTCTAACACAATTTATGTACATTTTAAGGTTCTTCAAAATGCCATTGCTGTTTCCTTTCCTTTGTTAACTTATTTAAAATTAGCATAATACCAATAAGTAATCCTTAAGAGATCAAATGAAAATATCCACATGTTTTACAAGATTACTCACTTCTACTAGTTTGACTACATTGGGGTGGTCAAGCTTTTTAAGGATGGCAATCTCTTGATAGACTCGCTCCAGCGGCCCTTTAGGTTGGGCAGGCCCCTCGGGAGCGGCTCTTGCCCCACGAGGAGGAGGTCTCCCTGATGGAGGAAACAGGGGACAATATGGGAAGAGTAGAGGGACAGGATAAAGACAGAGTCAAATCCTAAGTATTGGTATGTGCTGTTAACATTAACATTATCATTACAGACATTACAGATGCTCTGCTGTGTTAACCATATGGCCCTGAATCTAAGAAACTTGGAAAGAAGCTGACTTTTTGAAGATGTTTCATCTCTCATCCAAGAAGCTTTTTAACACCTTGGCCATGTGATGAGACACATGATCAACAGCGGGTCAACAACCCTCTTAAGGGAGAACTTCCACTCGGGTTTAAATACCTGGGACGCTCCACCATTGGTTTTGAGAACTGAAGAAGCTCCTCAGATGAGAAGTGACACGTCTTCAAGAAACTTAAAGAAGTCCAGTCGCTTTTCTTTCCAAGCTCTTTAGACTACCATGAACTGGATGACTGAGACCTTACACAGAAATATGGCCCTGACTCCAAACTTACGTGGGAAACCTGCCTGCCTCATCAGCCTCTTCTTGGAAAGCACCTTCATCGCCTACAGCACAGAGAGGGAAACTTAGTTGGATTGCAACAGGTTAAGAGAAACAGAAAGAGTCCAGCAGCCAAGAAAGCCAAAGAAAAGATAAACAGCAGCATGCTTACAGGTTTCTTACACTTACACCCTAAACCTAGAAATTCTGTAGCTTGAAAATGCTTGGTGTGTTTGTCACTGCTGTCACTGTAGACAGCTTTCCTCAATCGTGGTGTGAAATGATTGAAATATGAGCCGTAACATTTTCTGCACATTTACATTAAACAGTATTTCAACTGCACTACACCGTCTATCAAGTTTGGTATTTAAGTGGTTACATGTCATAAAGAAAGCCCAACTCCATTCACTACACAGTGTTTTCAAACATCAAATTTCGTCTGGAGGTGCAGACAGGGGTTGACGAGAAGTCTGGGTGGCAGGGTGGAGTCATGTGCCTCAGCTGACCCGATAGCGATTGAGAGCGCAACCTCTCTGACCCAGAGGAAGGGAAGAAAGCTGACTACAAGTTGGGCAGACGATAAGAGCAGAACAGCTGAGAGATGCCCTGCGATGCGGATACATGCAAGTCTCCCACCTGTGAGCTTTGGGATCTCTTATCCATGTCTGCATTCCAAGACATGTGGAAGTGGACCAACAGTTTCTTGTGATTTCCCTTGCGTAAACATTGTTGACATACTGTTGAATTGTACTTTCTTTTTCTTTTATTTGAGAGCCAGTTCTTGACTGTGCATTTAACTGTATCTACCCCTGGTCTAGACAGATCTTTCTGACCAATGTCTCTCTCTCCACCAGATTATGTCTTCAAAAACTGCCAAAGTTGACAGGAATTTGTATCAGACTTGAAGAGAAAGCATGGTGTGTAACAGCGGCATTGTTTGGTGAATATTTTCCCTATTCTTTAATAACTTCAATGCCCTCAGTTATTATGTCAATGATATAATCACCGAATGCGACACGAGGCCTTTGTCACTCGGGAGGAATATTAAAATAATCCCTTTGTCGTTGTCAATCGCTATCATGCAGCTTAATGTGAACTGCAGCAATAATCAAGAACGGCAAAAACACAAAAGCCTGAAATGATGTGTTATTACATTAGTCGATGAGCTCAATTATCTGGAGACATTTTCACATGCAGAGGATCCACATCAAATCACACCAGTAAATATTACAAGAGGGGTTGATTATTGCAAAGTTAACCAGTGGTCGCCTGGCCTGTGATAAGGAAATAAATCACATCTGGACTCGCATGTGCATTACAAACTCACATAGTATGTGTTGTCATCCTCATTGTAAGCCAACTTGACAACACCATAGGAGCCCTGTCCAGAAACAAGCAAAAAAGAAAACATGAGGGAAAAATCTGAATATATATATATTAGTGTTGTCAGCGTTAATCTCGTTAAAATGACGTTAACGTCATAACCGCATTAACGCAGCAAATCTCCATTAGCGAGTTAGCACGGATTGTCCCGTCAGTTTAACGAGATTAACGCTGACAGCACTAATATATATATTAAGCAGTTAGTTCTTAAATGTGACACTCAAAGTGTAACGCAAACACAAAGGAATACATAGATACACACAGGAATAAATACACAAACACAAACACACAAGGGAATTGAGTGGGCTGACAGCGTACACTGAATGATTAGCAGCTGCTTCAAAATGAGAACAGAGAAATTCAAATCATCGCTCCTCTCTCTCTTTCATTTTTGATTTCAGGCTAATAAAGGAAACTGGATCTGGTTTATGCTATCAAGCTTCCCTGCCCACACACAGGAAATTCAGGATAAAAAGTAGGCCTAATTACAAGCCTGTGTGTACGAACAAAAACAAACAGAGAGAGAGAGAGGGCAGTGTCGGTTCCTGCTGGGGGAGCAGATTGCAGATTGGAGAGACAGCACACAGCTCATCCTACAGTCCCGGAGATAAACTGATAACACAAGTCTATCCAACAATTCCAAAAGGCTTTAACTGTCTCCACTGTGCTCAAAAGCGCACACATTAAAATGTCTACCTACATACGGAAATACACACACATTCTGCCTTAACAATGCCCACAATCTAAAACATTCATATAGGCACACACACCCACCCACTCATACACACACACACACACCCACTCATACACACACACACACACTCACTCATACACACACACACACCCACTCACTCATACACACATACACACACACACACACACTCTAAGCCTTGCACAACCCTTAGAGAGCGCTATTTTTACCAGCCTCTCATCCATCTTCCAACTCTCCCATGGCCTCGTGGTTTACACAGAGTTTGGGAAATGAGGACAGCCGGGAAGGAGGATATCAGAGACTGTCCTTGATGATGTGTGCTACTTGACAGACATGCAGTAGGCGGACGGGAGGAGAAAATGGAAGAGTCAGTGAAAGGGAGCAATCAGTGAGCTGTCTCTCATGGTACCTTTCCAATCTCATCTTTCAGCTTGTACTGGTTGAGTTGAACACAGTCCTTTAAGAGGGAGCAAGAGAGGGGAAAAAAGAAAACAATCGTCACATCATCATGAGTATTCCTACAAAATCTGCCTGAATGTTGTCTTGAAACTCAAATTTGCCTTTAACACTTTCTCTCCATTAACATTTTTAATACATTTCTTCATACCAGCCACTGATTTGTTTCCCTCTAAATCAGGACAGTGACTCAATTTTTATGCAATCCAGTTTAAATCAAATTTCACTTCTAATCAATAAGAAATTCAACTGTAATCAACAGGATTCGTCAAAGGCAAGAATGGATAAATCCCAAAGAAAAATGTATGTATATTTGAAAACTATGTTTTCAAAACTCCCAAGGACACCTTAAAGTACCAGTACACAATGTAGAGCTGCTAATCTAAACATTTGGGTTTTTTTGTTTTGAACAACAGAGAGGAGCTGACAGATGTGTGAAGGCTCTGGTACCACAGGTACTGCTTTTCAGTCAAATGCATTGTTAAAGTAGAATGATAAGTGAAAGGGTTAATCTAACATCATGTAGATGTCATGTAGGTATCGTCAAGATTTAAGCAGTTGTACTACTCTTCCTCATACTTCTCTTCGCCATTGTGATTAAGAGCTTGATGTGTGTGTTTGTGCTAGGATATTTTGAAGAGCGTCAAAGAGACAGCTTAGCAGTACAAAGGCTGTGAGAGAAAAAAAAAAGCTGTTCTGGAGTAAGAATAGGGAAAAATTCAATAGATTTTCTTCAGTATGAAGGGCAGAGCTAATAAAGTTGGAGCTTATTGATATTACAGTCTTGGCTCCCATTCCAAAGGCTGTCCCACACATCATTAAAATACATTTCTAAATGTCATTTATTTGACTGCTCCTCTCTAGACTGCAAGACATATCTGCAGGATATCTCTAAATATTTCACCTAATTAACCTTTATCACTTTCAATATGTAATTCTGAGAAAGCAAAAAGTTTCTTCAGCCTGCTGCTCTGAAAAATCCTAACTACAACTACATGTAACGGCTACACAGCTACATCTACTTAGACTATAAAACCTTACCTTTGTGTCCACAAAGCTTGCTCTTTATCACTTTGCTGCTGATTTTAAGACAAATGCACATGTAGTTCTTACTGTCAGACAGCTTTAGTATTACTTATGACACACTAACATGTGTGGGGCACTTTAGTGCCTCGCTCTGTGTCATTAGTTAGGTTATCCATGTGTAATGGTTTATGCAATACACAGTGCTGAAGGGAATACAATGAGTCACATGGTGCAAAAATTACATAATAACCAAAATATTATGGCATATGCTGCAACCTCATTATAACTCATACTGACTTAGCACTCATGGTAGATATTAAACTACTGCTACCAATATGGCTAACACTTATTATATAGCGCGATTAATTTGATTTAGCTATATTTTCTCCATTTAACGCAGGCTGAAACACATTGCAAGCTACAAAATCCTTATACCATTAAAACTGAAACTAAATTAGCTTTAATGCTTAATCATACCTGGAGGTCTGTGATTGAAACACTGTGGGACTCCACAGTGGGCCGGCGGGGCAGGCGTGGAGAAGAATGAGGTGACGTGATGGGGGAGTACGGTAATGATGGATAAATATAGCGCCCATTAAGTCCCGGTGAGCTACAGGGTGAGGTTGCCGTTTGTGAGCGCTCCTGCAGAGAGAGTTTCCTGTCTGAAAAGTTTAACCTTCCCCTTTGCTCTTGGCTTCCGGGTAATAGAGCTTCTGGCCGACCAACTGTATGAGACAGAAGGTCACAGGATGGAGTCCGGAAAGGTGCTGCCACAGAGGAAGCTGGCTCCGGGGTCTCTGAACTGTCCATTTCTTCTACCTGACATGAGATGGATTTGAATGGTTTATACTC
The DNA here is from genome assembly GCF_963576455.1 of Neolamprologus multifasciatus. NCBI lineage: Eukaryota > Metazoa > Chordata > Actinopteri > Cichliformes > Cichlidae > Neolamprologus > Neolamprologus multifasciatus. The sequence continues at coordinate 27,375,615 of NC_140445.1, read as the reverse complement.
CTCTTACTTACTAATCATCCACTTCATATCCTCTATTCACCTGCACCTTGATGTACTTACGGTTCTACTAGACAAAGATTGTTATATGAAAAATCCTGCTAAACCTTACACTTCATACAGTAGACATCAACATCTCTAGTATGAACCCTTGCCTTTGTTGGTCTTACCTCTTCCTCCCCAGCCTCTCCAGGCGGTCGGCTGGGTTCATACTCTGTTACAACAATTAGGGACTCCATTGGATCTGGCGAGGGTGTCTCAGAGTGGGTGTTTAAAGGTGGGGCAGGACAGCTGCACAGTAGATCAGGCAAGGGCTGAGAGGGTTGCATTGGATTTGCATGACTGCTGCAAGAGGCTGGAGGCTCAGCAGATGGCCAAGGGGTTACATGACAAGGAAACATGGTGCCTCTTCACAAAGACTGCCAACCACTGCTCCATCAGATGGGAACGTATGGGGAATGTCTCCTAATCTATGACAGCAAACTAAAAAATGAGAAAGTGCATGTGATTAATACTTCACACCCTTACAACTTCTGTGTTATTTTCTTTTTTATTATGACCATGAAGTATGCTGCAGATAGTCCGTTCTTACACTATCCCAGAGGTTGTACTCTGAACCTTGTAACCTTTAATCTACAATTATGTCTGCAATCAAGCAAATGATTCACGGTTTAATAGATTCATGTGGATTCACCAATGAAGCTTCAGCAGGCCTTTTTACACCATAAAAGCTTATTTCTCTGATTGCTTGTTAAGATTCAAAACTACTCAACTTTCAAGATATTTCCACTACGTTAAAGCATACTTATATTTATTTATATAAATATTAGAGATGGCACAATACCACTTTTTTATGTCCAATACCAATACCGATATCATAAATTTGGATTTCTGCCGATACCGATATAAATCCAATATAGGGTATTTCATGATCAATAAAATGTTTTTTTTTAATATCTTGCTGCATTTTGTATAAGTTCATACTCAAGTTTAAAAAAATAACAAACAAAAAAAACACTAAAGCTATTCTGTTATACCTGTATGCAAAAAAATACACTGCACCCAAAATATTTCATAGTTCAGCAAAACTGATCAATCTAATAAACTTAAACCTGCTCCATCCTCCCTATTCTGGTATTTTAAAGAGTACTTAGTGGAAATATTAAACAACCTAACTAATAGGGTTGCAAACTCCCAGCAAAGAAAAAAAAATAGGGAACCACCCCCCACCTCATAATGCTTAATTGACATATTGGACTTTAATTTAAAGCACGTGTAAAAAGAAAAAACAAATGCACAGAAGTCAATACTTTTTCTACAATAATTAAATAGATTCAACAGCTTTCTTCAACAGAATTGCAAATGAAAAAGTACTGTGGCTTTCTAGGTTATAAATTTGACTTAATAGTTACTATATACAATAATGGATTTCTATACATTTTACATCAGACGAAAACTTTGGGTGTAAGATTCAGATAATTATAAATAAAATATTTATTAAAATATTTATTAAAAGCTAGACATGACAATTAGAAAGAAAAGTATGTTCTCTCTAGGATAGCTTTCTCCAAGATGAAATGCTGGTTTGGAAGCATGTAGTGAGGCTCCAAATGCTCAACCAGACCCCGGACAAGTCTCGCACGCCACAGCCGCTCTATCACGAGATGCACACTGCTCCGATGTGCTAAGGTTATGAGCTAGGTTACACTATGTCGCTAGTTTTGTGAGGTGCTTTGTGATATTTAATGGATCAGATTACATTTTTTATTTCTCTCCGATATCCCATCCAGTAATTTAGGTCAGTATCGGACCAATACCGATACGTAATATCGGATCGGTCCATCTCTAATAAATATATATATTCAATAAATTGGATTTGGATTTAGGGGAATAAATACATTAAAAAATGAATACAACCTAATAACACATAGTACACAAATATCCTTATTATCTTTATTGAGGTGCAAAGTAATACATCTACACATTATCTCATCATCAGCAAATATTAATTAAAGCAATAGCAATATAATGTGTTTGTAAAAGATGCAATTTCCTATTCACACAGTCCCTTTTGCCAGAGTTCTCCTAGTAACATCTGCACAGTCACCTGGACTACTAGACATTACTCTTACACTTCACCCGTGATTTGGGTGAAGCCAGATTAAACAAACTACTAAACTTCAATTCCACTATTAGTAATTTTAGCTTAATGCACAGTAAGCCAACTTCACTGAAAGGTGCATACTTCCCCTGTTTTTGAACTGGTGCCATACAACTTTAAACTGTGAACTGGGAGCCAAAATTAAGAAAAACAGAGGTTGACTGTTTCTTTTCAGCCAAGAATAATTTAGGGCTGGCATAAATCCTGTGACAAAGTGTGGTAAAATTTACATGTAAGGTTCAATTATCCACAGAGCCTGAGCAGCACGACCCAACTTGTGGGTGTAATGAAAACGTGTGGGATAAACAATCAGGGATGCTGTTCACTGGTTCTGAAACATAAGCAGATAGGGCTGCTTCCATAAGAAACATCCGTGGTGCAGAAATTTTCCCACACGTTCTGTTAGGTGATAATTAATTCAGGCAAATGCGTCTAGTATCGCAAACTACAAATATAATGCATCTATAAACGCAAGGGTGCAGTCTGCTTTTGATGTCGGGCACACAGTAGCATGGTGGTTAATTTTTATCTGTGAAGCATCTAACCAAAACCATTTCTTGCATAATTAAAAGACGCTAATTTCCATCTTGAAATCCACTCAGTTTATTATTTGCCTATTACGTGACAGAGAGATGGAGACAGGAGAAAAGAGAAGAGGAAAAAGAAACAGACAGATCCCCTATATTTTCTGTCATTGTTTTGACAGGACTGTGGCACTGTCGGTGTGTGGGAGCTGAGTAAACCTCACAGATACAGAGAAAAAAACAACAAAGGGAAGCCATAAGGCAAGCAAGACAGTGGGAGATCCAGCCAAGCTCAGAGCGAGAACCATGTGTGGGAAGAAACACCCACTCCAGGTGGGCTCTCTTCTTTCACTGCCAACCTATATATACAGTACTATTGTGATGTAAACTGACAAAAGAGGAAAAGAAATGCTGTATAACAGTTTAATAAGAAGGAACTGAAATTGTTGGGTGTTTTAACTGCCAAGTCTCTTTAGCCACTTAATTTACCCCCTTGTGATTTTTTAAATGTTTAACTGTTATGTTAAAACATTTTCAAAACCAGAAACATTTTCATATAAATTTTGCTGTAGAGGATAAATGTTGCTTATTTGCATCTTTCTCAAGGTCAATTTAACACCTCTAGCTTTCATGACCTCTGAAAACTTCTGACATGTTATTAAAAGCAGACACTTTTTGGTTGGTTTTAATTCATTAAAACAAAAGTATCCCGACTAGAAGTGAGTGTTAACTTACCCAGTTTGACCTGCAGATACACAGATGACACAAAACAAGGCCTGTTTCCATAAAAACAAAAAGGTGTTTATGCATTATCATCAATTGATGATGGCATAAACTCCTAACGTGACATCATAACTGTTAGTCAGACAAGACAATATTACTGCAAATCTCATTTCCTACCTAGAAGGGCTGGGTTTTCAGCAGTTATATTGCATGCTGAAATCATGATGAGTCAGTTTGATACAATATTTCGCATCCACTATTTGCTAAAGTCATTTTTGAAACTGCAAACTCCCAATTCCCTCGCACTAAAGATAAATACACTACCTCAAGGGTCACCAAGTTTCTGTGACACAAGAGAACTGCACAGACTTCAATTTCATTTTTGTACAAAAACACTGTGCATCATTAATGACTGAACTGCTGGCTAAAGCCCAAAACTTCCCTGATCCCTGCGGATCACAGCAGCACGACGAAGAACAAGGAGTCAGATTTGAGCCTTGAGAAACACCAACAGATGCTGCCTAGCTCCAGATGCCATACCGTGCCTTTTACCATAACAAAAATCATGTGACCTGCCTGTCACTATCCAAGCGAGAGAGGATGGGAGGGGAAGAGAGGACTTATCACAACTTGCAGGGGGTCCAAGCCATGTAGAGCATTAATAACAACACAGGCACTGTGTTATGGAAATACCAGTACAACACAGGGCCATCTGGAGCAGAGGAGGATCCCCAGCTTCATTAAAAGATCAACAGGGTTACACTGTCAGCGATGTCCAGCACCGTGCAAGAGATAAGCTCCTGTAAATTGAGGAATTATTGTCCTTGATCAACTTAGCTGCAGTGTTGCCACATAATCACAGCACAATTTAGGGAGAATCTCAAAAACTCATTTGGTGACCCAGACATTAAATTGAACTTATTTATTCTGCTGCTTTGTATTGCAAGATAAAGACAATCCAACAAAGAGAAACCCACCAATCTGAGGGTCCTCGATACGAAAGCACTTGACAATGGTGGAGCAAAAGATCTCCCTTTTAACGGCCCTCCAGTGGATTCATGGAGGGGCAGCAATGCAAACTCCACAAAGACTCTGTGATAATATGTATCAGTCATGCCCTATGTTACAGTGGCACAAATCAAATATCAGCCATTTGAATCAGCTGTGTTGGATCAAGGACACATCTAAAACCTGCAGGACACCAGCCCCCGAGGCCTGGAGTTGCCCACCCCTGTGTTAAACGGTTTTAATGATATGACACAAGAGCCCCCCGCCACAGAGGGGACAGAGATAGTAAGGGATATTTATACCATGGAAAAGATTAAGAAAACTGGGATTAACAGGTAAATGGGATTAATTTATGGGTGAAATGTGTTAAACCTATTAAATTGGTTTTTAATTTTCTTATTGTTTTTTTTTTTACTCTAACTTATTTATTTATGTATTATTATTCAAAGTGTGCACCTTATCTCTCTTCACCTCTCTATTGGACAAACTTAATTTGTACACATATTGTACTAGTTCTGTTACCAGGCTTCAAAACATAAATTGCTGAATGAAAACAAAGAATTTCAATAATAATAATAATAATAATAATTATTATTATTATTATTATTATTATTATTATTATTATTATTATTATTATAAAAATAATATGGTACAAGTAAATTTAAAGGACATTTTCCAGAATAAAGGTCCAACACATTAAATGTGTTTCTACACATTTCTACCCTGTATTTACTGAAAGGTTAAGGCTAACCTTATAAAATAACCACTAAACCTACTATATCAAAGTTAAAGTTCAATTTATTCTTGTAGAGTGATGCCAGGAGTTAAATGTGTCAAATATATATACTTCAAATGGTTTTCCAAAACAAAAAATAACATGATGATAACTAAAATAAATAACATCGGGGACTCTGTGTGCCATCAGAGGCTTTCTCTCCTCAAGAATATGTCAGCGCAACTTCCCAAAAGCGATAACATTAGATGTTACCAGAGCCCAACATGAAGATTTGAGACTAAACCGAGACTCGTTGTCTCTGCAATTTCACAAACACACAAACAATCTTTGAGATAACCGATAAATAATAACACAATGCAACTGGCACCACCGGATTTCGTGTTACTTACACCCACAGATAAGAGCTGCTACATCGACTGTAAATGTCAAAGCGGTTAAGCTGCTGCGGTGTTGTTTGGGCGTTCACAAAGTCACCGCCGTCTCAAGTCTAAGCTAACTTAGCTCTGAGCTTCTAAGCCAACCAGCTCAGCTAACGTTAGCAGCTGCCTCATCTGGCAAGATACAGATGTTGTGGATGAAGGAGTCAGTGATGCTAGTACGTCCCAGTAACGTTCATGCTACAGCCGCTGGCAAAGATGCAGGAAGCAATCATTTAAAAAAAGAAAAAAGAAAATTGTATATATACTGTGTGATTTAACAAACAAAAACCTTACCTTGTTATTTCGGCCTACAAGTGAGAAATGTAAGATTCCCCCTCCTTCCTCGTCTGCTGTGTGAGTAGCTCCTGCCCTGCGACAGCTAGCTAGCTGTTTGAGAAACGGAGACTGTAACAGACTGATAACCGATGTTTTGACGGACCAATCCAGCTGAGCACGCAGGTCCCGTGCTTCACATGGAGGAAATGTTAACTGCAGGCATTTAACGCAACGCTTTTATATGCTAACAAACAACCTAAGCTACTTCCGCTGAAGGCTACGATGCCCTTTTGCCTTCTTTTATTTCACGAGTTCTAAATATAACATTCACGGTTCCTGGTCGTTTCTGCCTCAAATGCTTTATGACCTAGTGGCACCATCTTGTGGTGTACTGGAGAGTTGGACCTAGTAAAATAAACTGGCCTTGGCTCTTTAATGATGGGCACATTTTATTTAGAGGTCTAACATAATAAGACTATTATATTTAGGATGACCGTGATGGCTACCAGGACACTACAGCCAAGCCACTCTCATTACACTTCCCTTGTGTCTATGTGGTTGTGCATCTGATAGCCATTATCTTTAAATCATTGAGCTTCCTGCACTGTCTCCACAGTACATACTGTATATTATTGTAACAGATCTTGCTTGCTCTGCATTTGGTATAAAATGCTCTCTAGATTTTTGCATTAATTTAAAACAATTCAGGAAAACTAGGAGGGGGGGGGGGGGTAAATTTTGTTGCAAATTTCAGACTTTGAAATGCTGAATGATGATTCATGGTCATAATTTAACTAGTTAATTTACAATCCAAAACATTGTGGGTTTGTTTTTTTAAAGGGTACACTTATGCATCAAAGAATGAGTGATACACAATCCCTCTAACACAAAGCTGGTGTCAAGTAATCCAGGGTTCTGCCCATTCACATGAAAGAGATGAAGATAAAAAAGAAATTAAGATATTAAACACAGAATGCAGACTGGAATCAGCAGTCAGTTTCTGAAACAAGAAGTGCTATACAGTAGTTAAGTATTAAAGGCTCTGCATAAATGTGTGAGCACTTTGAGTGTTTTGGTTAACAACACTTGAAAATGATATGCGAGTTAACAGACTTTTGAATATCACATTTCTACTATCGAGAATCTCATGGATTATAATTGAGCATTTAATGTTTAAAGAGGTTTTACTTTTTGTCCTTTTTAGCTGCAGAGTAAGCAAAGATAAAAAAAAACAAAACAAAAAAAACAACATTCATATGTAGGCTTATGCAAGGTTAGCAACTACAGTACAGCCATCCTGTTTTATGGTTCTATATTAATGCTCAGAGCAATCAAGTTGTTGAAAAAAGAAATTGTCTGCAGCCAACACAAAAGAGGTAGCATTTAAGAATCAATGCCGTACTTAATACTGATGCCTACTATGGCAGAAAAAAAAAAAAAAAAAAAAAAAAAAAAAGGACTGTATGGTGCTGAAATCCTTTAAATGCTTCCATCTGCAGAGGGCCAAGGACTCCTCTGGGAGTAGTAAAATTAATTTCCAAAGAATTGATTGGTTAGTATGTGGTGATTTTATGCCCGATTTTATCTGGTCCACAGCAGAAGGCAACATACTCAGGTAACCTTTTATAGTACAGAAAACCCAGGGTTAACACTGAAACTACTTGGATAAGGCTAAACACCGCATTACTAGTACATTCCTTATTAAATATGTTTGAAATAAGACTGGTGGCACAAGTGAATCTCTTGTAAGTGGGAAAAGAAAAACAGAACAAAAACATCAGGACACATCAAATTGAAAACTTTTATTTTAATTAAAAGAAAAAGAAATTAAAGCAACAGACTGCAAAGTACGAGATTTCAAATGATATCCAACGTATCAAATTCAAGGGGAAAACAAAAACTATACAATGCAAAAACGTTAATGTAGCTGGAGCAATTATCGCCTCTTCTGGAAGATGTTTCCCCTTCCCATTCCACCACGCCCTCGTCCTCTTGCAGCCACTGGAGAGCACAAAAAACAAAGATGGCATACTATCAGTTTTTAACGTAGAGTACCTCACTGAACCAGAAATACACCAACTGTTCAGTAACTTTAATAATACATTCAGTACTTTGGTTGTGAGAAGTACAGTGAAGTCTAATTTTGTATCCTTAACACCCGCTTGGCAAAATATCAGTTCTATCTTAAAGGGGATGTGAAGACACAAATTGAACAACAATGAAACATTTAAGTCAGTGTTTTTGACAGATCCCCCACACCTATGACAAGACTGTACTTATTACACAAGGAACAGAGTAACACTGGACAGAAAGCACTTTTCTCATGGTAGGATTTAGTTATGCTGCACAAACACAAAAAGGCAATCAATGCATGCAATGAGTTTAAAATCACCATCAGTTGTGCCCACTACTGAACATACTGACAGGTGTATCAATCTACTGCAAATTTTCACCCACCTTGTGCTTTAAGAATAGCTGCCTTGCCCCTTCCTGCACCAGATCCCTGGTTCTTGTTCTTCATACTCTTCAGCATAGGAGCATTTTTTAACATATCGGGTAAAATCAGAAAGCGGATTTTGCTGCCACGGATGTAAACTTGCTCCAGCTGTGCCACGCGGCCATCCCGATAAGTCACTGTGATATTAGACATCTGTAAGAAACAAAGATCATTCTTTCAACAAATGTAATCAAACTGCTCTTTAGTGTTTTATTCAAATCAATAGTAGTTATCTAAACTTTACAAAGCCATCAAAGGAACAGTTTTTTACCATCTGATCCAGGACCGATTTTTAATTAACTGGCTTTTACTAATGCAGCTACCAGATCTAGGTCTCCAATACTTGATTAGCACAATTCAATCTTTTTGACACCAACAGGTGGAAAGCTTGGAAACCTTTAAACAACTATGGGGGGAAAAATAAAAATAAACAACAAAAAAAAACAGAAATAAATGTTATAATTAAAATAAAAACACCACAAATTGAACCTGAACATTCAGATGTCCTTTTACATTTATCAAAAGGAAAAACAGAGAGACACAGAACAAAGACACTATTATTTGTAATGAAAATTCCTTTTAGCCTCATTGAGCTTTTCTGTGTTGCCACACAAGATATTAAGCCATTTATGGGCATGTACCTGAAAATAAAGTAAACAAAACTTGTTCAAATTATCAAGCAGCCTATTAAAGACTAAACTGTTGATTAGTCTAATGAAGGCAGAAAAAAAAAATCATAAAAACAATACAGTACCAACAGTTTGGTTGATGGGACCCCTGTAAGGAGGAACACCATCTACATTCACTTTACACTCTTTATCATGTACTGACCTGGCAGTTCATGTTGTCCTCTGCTTCAATCAGCTTGCCTCTGTAAACCTCTCCAGTGTTGGTCTCACAGGTCACAATGTGTCCTTCTGCCTCATGCAGGACCTTGATTGGAACGCCGATGGACATTTTTCAAGAATGTTTCTGGAAAACAAAATTTAGCAGAAGAAATGTTACACTGTGCACATTCATAGGCTGTAAGCTCCTGCAAACGCATTTTCTTTTCTTTTTTTACCATCAAACATCAGACTCAAAATTATATTTAGCCATAAAGTTCGGTTACAGTTAACTGGCTTGTTAATTTTGGGATGCGTTTAGTTACAGAAACACCACAGAAGCAATCAGGAACCATTTCACTTGTCCACACATTATCCTCGCCAATTTATTTTTCACTCGAGTACTGCCTATGTAACGACAATCAGCTCTCTTATACTGTTTAAAGAGTTGCTGGGAGTTAATATATAACAATCAGTAACCCTCGTTAAGATGGGATAAGCAGGCTACAGTTAACTTCTGATCAATAAAGCGAATCGCTCAGTCAAATCATTGAATATCGAAGCTGCGAGAGGAATTAGCCTTCATTAGCGAGCTAGGCTAATGTACAATAATATATCCTGGTTGCATACAATAATGTAATCCAATTAATGCCATGTGTAACAAACCAAACTTAAAATGACACAAATACGATTTCAACATTAACGTTTGCCTCTTTATTGCAGTAACAAGTTATTAGTTCGGCAAATAGACGGAGCCATATTGGCTCCTGAATGAACGCGCTTGATTCAAACGCCCAAGAAACAAACAACGCTGCTAATGAGCACGGAAAAAAAATACGATCTCAGTTGAATTACGAGTATTTTTGTTTCTTACCTGGAGTCTATCGTAAAAGCTTAGTTTCTTTGTTATTGCTTCTTCTTTTGACGTTGCAACGTGCGCCAGACGCGGTTCCCTACCTTTTGAGCCCTTTTTCCGCTTTCCCACAATCCACCGGCGGGTCAATCGAATGCTTCCTGCGATGCTCTGCAGTGCATTGTGGGATGTGTATTTTTATGGCTTTACGGGTTCACAAGGAATTTGGATACACCGATTGGCGAAAAAAATGATACATCAAATGATCATCAGTAGATCTTTTATACATGCCATTTATTGTATTTTTTTTATTATTCCATAATATGTCATTGTTTGTCATATAAGTTGCAGGAACTACTCTCTTTTTATTTGATAGGTTATTTTTTTCCAATTTATTGATTGATTGTCTCTAGATTGATGGCTGGATGTTTTGTATTGTTTTATCTTTAGACCCAAGGGACAACTAGTGGGAATCCGAATAAAGAATAAAGAATGAGCAGACATTCTTATCTGTCTCTCATCAGCTGTCTATGAATCAAGATCTAGGCAAACCAATGACCAAACAAATCTTTAATTATGTTAAAATAGCTGTTGAGCTGACTATAAATAAAAATAAAGTTGCATAGCTGAGAATCTGGAGCTTGAGCATCTGTGGGTCTGTGCTTTTTCTGCTCCTATAAAAATAACATCATTTTTAAATTAATCATACTATTGTTAGTAGCGAAGGCTGTCGTATGTGGGAAATTCCCTCCCGAAATTACACTTTTACACCTACCATTCACTTCGCAGAACAGCATCACAGTAGCTCCCTGGTACAGGCCCTGGTGCACAACTGAGCAGTTGGATAGATTCAGCAGTCTCCAGCTTGAGAAATAGTTTGTTCTCAGATTCTCTGGTAACTTTTAAGAATCACCAAAACACAAGTCTCAACATTAACAGTAAGGAGGGTAACCTGTTTAGCCAGGTTGCAAAGTCACACCAGAAGAACTAAGATTTGAAGAAAAAACAACAACAATAAGAACAACAACAAAAAACCCATGGGGTAAGAAGAATCACATGTACTAACAAATTTAAGTTTGAGGCGTTTAAAAAGAAGAACATTTGTGAGGGGTAGAACAAAGGATGCAGTACTTGTAATGGTTATGCGGTGCATTGGTGGAGGCGGGTAATTTATGAGGCTGACTGAAATCATCAGCCAGAGCGGGAATGCACAGAGTATGACTCTTTAAATAAACACTGTGGTCTCTGCTGCAATAAATCTTTTGTTACTGAGTTTCTGATCATTTGCATTTCTTTCTAAAAGATAGCTTAATCATTTTGCATGCTGGTGTTACACATGTGTAATTTATGGCAGCATGACACACTATAAATGTACACACTGGATTGTTTTCCTCCAGGTCATCATACCACAATGGTCCCTTATCTTTTTTATTTTTTATGACTCAGGTATGTAATATCCATAACCAAATCATTTTGATAACCCTTCTCATGCTTATCAAAATATCATAACATGCAACAACAAAAAAAACATTTAAATGAAATGGTTTCACCTATTTTAATTCCCCTCTTGCATGATTACAATGTGTAATAAACGCATACATTTAAGTTTTTGAATAAACACAGTGCAAGTTAGATATGTACCCGTATTCCTGGGTACTCTCTCTGGGATTGCTTTAAGGCACATAAAAGCTGGTTAATGTAGGTCTTTGCCACAGTGGAAGAGCTTTTTAATGAGAGAAGGGAAAGCATTATGGGATAATAAAAGACACCATCAAATGAACCTTCATTTGATTTCCATTGCATTAGGCTTATTGACTGGCGTCAGTGCCAGGCTGCTCTGTAAACATTTCTTACAGAGTGGTCTGTGGTCATTTGTATGTACTTTACCTATGTATGTGTGTCCTTTTCATAGTGTTATGCAAGCAAGCCTTACTCTAAAAGCATATACAATACAGGCATATGGGGTCATATCTGTACAGGCAAACAAGCTCTTTGTTTTGGATGGTTAGTGAACAACAGTGAACATGTGTTGCCCGGCACTGATCAAATCGCTGATCACAACAGCAGCAAAACAAACAGAGTTTTAGTTGTAAGGCCTGTGATGTCATCACACTTCTCACTTATAGAGTTACAACTGAGGAAGTGGAGACTGTCAGAAAACAACTACAGCTCCTTACACAACAGAATCTGCTACATCCCACATCAGATCTGCACACTGTTAGACATCTCCACATATGATACCACATATTTTAAATACAAGGTTTTTCTACAGAAAAAATTCTAGATGTGCCATGGGCAGGAACCTCTATCCAACCTCACCCATTGTAGCCAACCTCTAATAAAGCTCTGGGCTTCCTCAGAGGGATAGCACCTAGCTACTGGTACAGGTATGTGGATGATCCTCAGACTTCAGAATAGCCACACCCTCAGACAAAAACTGGTCCATCCTAAGAACAAAACTCCCAAACATAATGCCAGGTTTATATGAGGAGTAAAGGAGGCCTTCTATTGCCATCTCTTATGTAGCAGGTTTGTTAGAGAAACTCTTCAAAACTTCACAACTTAAAGTCTAGTTTCCTTCTTATTTCAAGCTCTTCAGAGTATCACAACCTGGATGAGTGACAAAGTTCAGTTCAGTGCTGCAGCACAAAAACACCACGTAATTGTGACATATTTAAAGATATTTAATTTTGATGGCATACAAACAACACAGATAGCAAAAACCTGCACATTACAAAAAGTATATTATCTTTAAACGTTAAAGTGCACATTAAAAAAGAAACTCCAAACTAAAAAAATAAAATTTTACATTAAAAAAACAGATTTGCTGTCGAGGCTGATTTGCTGAAATTTCACGTTTGCAGAACATTCTGATGTTCTGAGAGCAATATATTTGAAATAACTAAATGTCTTTGTCATGATATTTCTGTGATTTTTGGAGAAAGGGAACAGTCATTCTGTTTTAATGGCAATGCCTGAACATTTACAAAAGTAATGCAGCTTCCTCTGTCTTTCAACTCCAAAATATCTGTTGCTCCTCCCAGATATGTGGCGGACGTTGCTGCTTCCTGTGCAGAAGATGCCAAGATACCTGGCTGATGCTGCACTTCTGATGGGGTGCCAATTGCTTTTTGGTGTCCGTTGGGTGTATTACTGTTAGGTACAGAATCTAAACTCACATGAGAGGCATTTGATGTAGTTTTCTCAGCACCGGAATCTAGAACATAACTATTTACCATTGTGCCACATGATAAATCCTCTTTACTCGTACGGGCAGATGTCTGCATTATACTAGTGCTCCTTACACCTCTGCCACCAGCACTTTCAACCCCGAACACATGCCCATCCCTCTTCCCCAGGATGTGCTGATAGAGAATCTTGCGAAAGGTATGTCTGAATTCTCGAAGGCGGTAGGCGTAGATAAAGGGATTCACCACAGAGTTGGCATGGGAGAGAATGATTGCAATGTTCATCACCCAGATGTGTGGGCGCTCACAGTCCTGGCAAATATGGTTGATGCAATTGATAATATGCACAGGAAGCCAGCACAGAGCAAACAAACCAACGATAATAGCCAGCGATTTTGCAGCGTGTACTTCCTTCTGCAGAATCGAACGAGATGAGCCAGAAGATGGAGTTTTCTGTCCAGGAGCAGGTACGTGTGCAACTTTGAGGCTCATCATTCGAAGCTGTCGGCGAGCTGCCATGAAGATATGGATATAGATGACCAACATTATCACCAAGGGCACCAGCACGCAGCCAAAGAAATTGAAATAGACCATATAGTCAAGGGGAACCACTCCCTCAAACAAGCAATGAGTCATTCCTTCAGGGCAGCCTTGGCTTTTGGTGGCAGTGGTAGTGGAGTTCCAACCTGTGTAAAGAAAACTGTGATTTATTGCCAGTTTCATCCAAAAGCAAAATTATAGGGTTTCAGCTCAGCTCAGTTTTCCTCAACAATCTCCTCAGCAGTTAGGACCACTTAAACATGCTTAAATATGCAACTTAAACATGTGTGGGAATTGGCAAAAATCTTTCCCCACCTGTGTTCCAGCCAAACATCGGTGTCAGGCCGATGCCCACTGAAAGAACCCAGCACAGTGCAATGATGCCCTTTGCCCTCTTCCCTGTCACCAGAGTGTTGTACCTAAAAGTTTGAACAGAACACAAACATGCATTATATATGCAGCCAGTTGCTTTATCTTATCTGTCAGTGATAGCATTCCCTTGAGGCAAAGTCAATACAGTTTAAATGAAGAGAAAATGATTTGTGCGCTGAAGCATTAACACTTTATTTATTTAATAAGCGAAAGCAGGACTTCAATTGGCCCGCTTTAAAATGCACTTACAGTAATCTGATTATCTCTGCAGTGCTGATGCCCATTTGTAGCTATGGTAATTAAAGACAGCACTCATCAAGTGTTCAAAAATCCCTTAAAAAAATAATGATTTCTTAAAATAAAAAATATATTGATTTCATTAGGACATTGAATTTTTTGTACAACACTCCTGTTGTGTTACATAAGTGTAAATGAAACTGCTGTTGTTGTAAAGGACATTTCCATTTAGGTCAAGTTAGAACATCTGAGCATAAAAAATCACATAGTGGATGCTTATATCAAATAATTTTCATGCTAACATGTCACATTTGAGTGATATAGTTTAGTTTTAAAGGTAAAGTACTGTGCAAAAGTCTAGAGCTACTGCTGATTTCTTTATATTTTGCTTAGAAAGCTTGAATTCAAGAACATAAAGTTGTCAAATACAAATACATTTATATATGTATTTCTAATGAGGTCAGCTACAAAAATAACTGTTCTCATAGGCCAGGTTTTGCCTACTAATGCTCTGCACCAGAACCAAACCTACAAAACCTTAATGAAGAAGTCTAAATTTAACACGGGGGAAAAAAGCTTGTGTTGTTTTAGTTGTGGGATTTATGATAGTTGGTGTTCATTTATTTGGAATGAGAGAGGAAAATGTCATCAGAAAGATAACACAGCACTGTAAACGCAGTGTAAAAGTTATGTCCTGTCCTGTACCTCTTCCAGTCCTCACCCTGCACGTTTAGAGTCCAGTCCCTTTCTGCATTTCATTATTAATACTAGTATTTAGTATGTTGTATTTTTCAACTGCATTTTAAATTTTCAGTCACAAAGAGATGGTAATTAAAACATAATTAAAATGTCTCTACACATACAATCGTCAAAAAATAAAACTGGAAATAAGGAAGAATTTGAACTGGTACAATTCTATTAAGCCTGAAAGTCAATACTTGGTATCATTACCTTTATTCTTTATTCTTAGTTAAACTTTCTTGTAATTTTTTGAAGTAGGCTTCGGGAATAATTCTCCAGGCTTCTTGAAGGACATTCAAGGGTCTTTTTTGATAGTGTTGCATTCTATCCAGGTATGTTTTTACTGCATTGGCAGTGTGTTTGGGATTGTTGGCATGCTGAAAACTTAGACTAGTACCAATCAGATGGCTTCCAGATGGTACTGCATGGTGGATCAAAGTCTTATGGTATGTCTCTTGTACGTAATTCTGTCAGTTTTGACAAGGTCTCCAGCACCACTGGCTGAAATGCAGTGCAACCCATGACACAGTCTCTATGTTTCTTACAGATGGCTGTAGACTCTCAATGTTCTACTGCTCGCCTGACCTCCTCCATACATGTTGAAAACAACTTAAACCAAAAACTTTCAATTTGGATTCACCATTCAATAACCTTCTTGTGTAATTTGGCATATCTCAGCCTTTTTTCCCCTGTTTCTTGACAGCCATTCTCCCACTGAGATCATTTTGGATGAGGCTTCAGTGAACAACAGATGGGTCAACTGAATGGCCAGAGAAATCTCTCAGGTTCTGTGTCAGGTCTTTGCTTTGTTTTTTGATATTTCTTGAGGACATGACTTTCAGATACTGTTCATCTGCTATAAATACGTTTTTTGGCCTGCCACTTCTTCTACCTTTGACTTACGTCTGTGCTACCTTTGGCATTTTTCACAGATCAGATTCAACTAAAGAAGTGGAAATAAATTATGTATTTTTCAATAGACTGCTAGTAACAAAGTGCCTAAAGATATGGCTGACAATGTCTTCAGTAAGGGTTGATTTTATTGGCTCAGTGTTTAGCTCTCTCGGATCTGCCTCTCGGATCTGGATTTACTGACCAATAGCTGTCCTTACAGCAATGCACAGTGTGGTCAAGTCTCTAATGTTTTGTGCAACCACTTAGTGGATCCTTAATTACTGTGGTCTATGCTGAGCACTACACTCAGTCAGTAAATGAAGATTTTAAGAGGACCTCAAGTCTCTTTGCTATACTTTTCCGGATGCCAGTGGTGGCTGTAATTACTTAAATCTTTAAAACAGATACAAATTAAATCTGGTTCTATTATGTGTTGACAGAACACTGGTTTAGCTCCCGAGTTAGGTGCCGTTTTCTATGTTTCAATGATTAATTGTTATGAAAATGGTCAAGTACAACGACTGTTTGAAAACTGAGTGAAAAAGCAGCAATTGTCCAAAGAAAGACCAGAAAGCCTGGAAAAACTATTGCTCAAGACCACTTTGAAAGAAATTACAAACAAGTCCCCAGGAGGACCCAGGACACGCTGGGGAGATTACATCTCTCAACTAGTTTGGGAACGCCTTGGCATTCCTACTCCCATTTGAGCACGAAGAGGTGACTTGGGAGAGGGAGGTCTGGGCTTCTCTGATTAGTTGTCACACCGCCTCAGGTAAGTGGTAGAAAATGAATGGATGGATAAAAGCATTGGAAATATAAAGAAAGAGGGTTTGCTCATGTCTTTGCACAGCACTGTATTGAAATCTTCATATACACAACTTTTGATGCAGGAAAATAATTAATTCAGAAACCTGATTAAGGAAATAGAAGTTGAAAATCACTATGAATTATCAGTATACCCAGCATCACCTTGCATACACTGACTTAACTGTCTGTGTATTTTAGACTGAGATGTTGCATGGCCAACCTGGTAGCACTAGGCTTCGTAAAGCCTCCTAATAACTACATGATTAGTTGTTCTCTGGTCATAGGTGCTGGGCCTGTGTCACATAAAGACACAATCAAACTGTTATGCAACCGCTTATGCAAATGCGTCACCTGCTTTGGATTATGGCTTGGTGGTGTGTCAACAGATGTGTTGCAGAAACAAGGAGCTTTGTTTTAAGCTTCTAAATAAATGATCCATTAAAGAGCAATACTATTTGAATGCTGCTGATTTACATGAATGCTAATCATGAAAGCTTTAAGTAGATTTAACCAGTTCACCTTCAACAACACTAACTCAATTAAGCCTGTCGAGCGATGGAGCCATGTTTGTCCGCAGCTGGACAAATTAGCCTTCAGTTAAAAATAGGATCTCTCTATAATTTAATGCTCTTTGCTACACCACTGCAGTGCATGTGAACATTTGACATCTGCTGCTGATTCTGCAGCTGGAATGTATGATATCTCAGTTGAAGTTTCATTACTTTCTCTCACCTGAGTGGGTTTTTGATTGCGATGTAGCGGTCCACAGCAATAGCCAGCAGACTAAAGATGGAGCTCTGAGTGAGCACGAGGACGAAGCAAGCGATGAACAGGCAGCCGTAGAAATTTGCACAGAAACCAGTACTGAAAACATCACAGATTCAAAAAGGGTGCTTATCACTACAAACCCTGCCAAAAAAAGCAACAGTACATTGTGACAGATCTTGTAGTAAAGGATGCAGGTAACACAAAATTTGTCTCATTTCCAAACTGAATAAGAAGGAAACAATACCTAATAGCGATAGCGAAGGGAATCGCCAGCAGTCCCACAGCAATATCAGCGATTGCCAGTGACACTACAAAGAAGTTGGTGATGCTCTGCAGGTTGGAGTTGAGGCAGACGGACCAGCAGACCAGGACATTCCCAGCCACAGACAGGCAAGCAATCACCAACTCCAGGCCAATATAGACCAGACTGCTATTCGGCATGGTTGTTTTATTCCACGTTTTTGCTTTCTTTGTGCCGTCATCCCACACACTCAGCTGCTTCACATGTTTTTAGACAAAATACCTGCTCGCCAAACCACATGGTATGACTGAACAACAGAGCGACTGTGTCACAAAAGGACAGCCAAGGCAGGAAGTTCCCACCACAAGCCAGTGCACTTTGAGGTCTTCTCGCACCCTTTGGCGTCACAAACCCTGCGTCAGTCTGTTTGTCTTCCTCTTTCTTTTTGTGTCTTAAAAAAATAAAAATCTCTGTTCTGTTGGGTAAACTTGGTCACAGGTGGCAGTAGAATGCACAGGAGGGAAGTTTGCACAGTGGCTGCAAAATTAAGAGCAGTGTTCTGGAGAGAGAGAAAGAGAACACAGTATCTCTGTAAAAACAGATTGCAGGCCGTACACATACACATACAGGATTTGAAAAAAAGAAACGAAAAAAAAAAAAGCCATTTATCTCTAGAAGACAAGCGGGCAGGTGTTTTTTTTTTACCATACAGGGCCAAAGCAGACAGCCCAACAATGGACCTTTTATTTTAGGAAAGATTTCCCAAAACCCTTCTACGTGCTAATCATTCCCCAGACTGGCATAGTTTCCTATGAAGTCACTGATAATAACGCAAAATAAACCACCCATAAATTTCAAAGAAATTGTTCTATTACAGGATTTTCTTTGCTGGGCGTTTTACTACATTTCTCGACACTGTATGTTAGGTCTATTATAGGAACACATTACAAACTGATAACCTTCAAAAATAGGCCTGTATTCAGTTTGCTGAAGTAAACCACAGGGTAGTGAGAAGGAGAAACAGGTCAAGGATGCACTGAGCCTGGAAAGCAGGTAGTGCATTATTGTTCTTTCCCCTACAGGCAGAGAGGAATAATTTAAAGAATATTTAAACCACAACTAATTACTAAACTCGTTGTAGAAGTTCGTGTGGAAGCCTGTTTGGAATTTTAATGAGATATTGCAGATTAGTGTGTTGAACCTTTTTTTCTTCTTTGTAAAACGTTAAAACACTATGTGTGGGGTGAACAAGTACTGGTCCAACCCAACGGGCTTAATCATTTCCGGACTGAGTTTATAAAAAGACTGATAATGCTTGTGGCTGGAGGCCACAAGACTAATTTTGCATAAAGCCCAGAGAAAGTAGGAAAACCACCTAGCTCAGCTTTGTCTAAGACCAACAATATGCCTTACAGATTAAAAAGCTCACTTATTAAACTACTTTATCTCATTCCCTTAATCAATGCACAAACCGATACAAAATTAAATGAAAGGTGTGTTGGTTGTACTCTCAGCTTTCTTTTCCAACAGATTCTGGGAACTGTGATGCATTAAGTAAAATACATGAGATTTTATCACTTGGACCCCACATTCCTAGGACAAACGTAATTGGAGATGTTTGAAAATAATTCTCAGGTGACTTTGTGTCTTGTCACTATAAGTGTGTAAGTCCTGTTGTAATTCTTCATGGCATCAATCTAACAAGCTGCTGGAAATATTCTTCAAAGATTTTGGCCTATGTTGACACAATAGCATCACACGGTTGTTACAATTCAATTCAATTCAATTCAATTTTATTTATATAGCGCCAAATCACAACAAATGTCGCCTCAAGGCGCTTCATAGATACAGAGAAAAGCCCAACAATCATATGACCCCCTATGAGCAAGCACTTTGGCGACAGTGGGAAGGAAAAACTCCCTTTTAACAGGAAGAAACCTCCGGCAGAACCAGGCTCAGGGAGGGGCGGCCATCTGCTGCGACCGGTTGGGGTGAGAGAAGGAAGACAGGATAAAAGACATGCTGTGGAAGAGAGACAGAGGTTAATAACAGATATGATTCAATACAGAGAGGTCTGTTAACACATAGTGAGTGAGAAAGGTGACTGGAAAGGAAAAACTCAATGCATCATGGGAATCCCCCGGCAGCCTACATCTATTGCAGCATAACTAAGGGAGGATTCAGGGTCACCTGGTCCAGCCCTAACTATATGCTTTAGCAAAAAGGAAAGTTTTAAGCCTAATCTTAAAAGTAGAGATAGTGTCTGTCTCCCGAATCCAAACTGGAAGCTGGTTCCACAGAAGAGGGGCCTGAAAACTGAAGGCTCTCCCTCCCATTCTACTTTTAAATACTCTAGAAACAACAAGTAGGCCTGCAGAGCGAGAGCGAAGTGCTCTAATAGGGTGATATGGTACTACAAGGTCATTAAGATAAGATGGGGCCTGATTATTTAAGACCTTGTATGTGAGGAGCAGGATTTTGAATTCAATTCTGGATTTAACAGGAAGCCAATGAAGGGAAGCCAAAACAGGAGAAATATGCTCTCTCTTTCTAGTCCCTGTCAGTACTCTTGCTGCAGCATTTTGGATTAACTGAAGGCTTTTCAGTGAGTTTTTTGGACATCCTGATAATAATGAATTGCAGTAGTCCAGCCTGGAAGTAATAAATGCATGAACTAGTTTTTCAGCGTCACTCTGAGACAGGATATTTCTAATTTTAGAGATGTTGCGCAAATGGAAGAACGCAGTCTTACATATTTGTTTAATATGTGCGTTGAAGGACATATCCTGGTCAAAAATGACTCCAAGGTTCCTCACAGTGTTACTGGAGGCCAAGGTAATGCCATCCAGAGTAAGAATCTGGTTAGATACCATATTTCTAAGCTTTTCAGCGCCGAGTACAATGACCTCAGTTTTATCTGAGTTAAGAAGCAGAAAGTTAGTGGCCATCCAAGTCTTTATGTCTTTAAGACATTCCTGCAGTTTAACTAATTGGTGTGTGTTATCTGGCTTCATGGACAGATAGAGCTGGGTGTCATCTGCATAGCAGTGAAAATGTATGCTATGTCTTCTAATGATGCTGCCTAGGGGAAGCATGTATAATGTAAACAGAATTGGTCCTAGCACTGAACCCTGTGGAACTCCATAATTAACCTCAGTGTGTGAAGAGGACTCTCCATTTACATGCACAAATTGGAGTCTATTAGAAAGATATGATACAAACCACTGCAGTGCAATACCTGTAATACCTACAGCATGTTCTAATCGCTCTAATAGGATATTATGGTCAACAGTATCGAATGCTGCACTAAGGTCAAGAAGGACAAGCACAGAGATGAGTCCACTGTCAGAGGCCATAAGAAGATCATTTGTAACCTTCACTAAAGCTGTTTCTGTGCTGTGATGAACTCTGAAACCTGACTGAAACTCTTCAAATAAACCATTCCTCTGCAGATGATCTGTTAGCTGTTTGACAACTACTCTTTCAAGGATTTTTGATATGAAAGGAAGGTTGGAGATTGGCCTATAATTAGCTAAGACTGCTGGGTCTAGAGATGGCTTTTTGAGTAAAGGTTTAACTGCAGCCACCTTGAAGGCCTGTGGTACATAGCCGATTATTAGAGATAGGTTGATCATATATAAGATCGAAGAATTAATCAATGGCAGGACTTCTTTGAGCAGTTTTGTAGGAATGGGGTCTAAAAGACACGTTGATGGTTTGGAGGAAGTAATTATTGAAGTTAACTCAGAAAGATCGATTGGAAAAAAAGAGTCTAACTTAACATCAATGGAACTAAGAGTAGCTGTAGATAATATTACATCTGTGGGATGATTATTGGTAATTTTTTCTCTAATGATAAAAATTTTATTTGTGAAGAAGTTCATGAAGTCATCACTAGTTAACGTTAAAGGGATGGTTGGCTCAAAAGAGCTCTGACTTTTTGTCAGCCTGGCTACAGTGCTGAAGAGAAACCTGGGGTTGTTCTTATTTTCTTCAATCAGTGATGAGTAGTAAGCTGTTCTGGCTTTGCGGAGGGCTTTCTTATAAAGCAACAAACTATTTCTCCAGGCTAAATGATGATCCTCTAAATTTGTGACACGCCATTTCCTCTCCAGATTACGAGTCATCTGCTTTAGGGTACGTGTTTGAGAATTATACCACGGGGTCAAGTACTTCTGATTAGAGACCTTAGTTTTCACTGGAGCTACAGTATCCAGAGTCGTACGTAGTGAGGAGGTGAAATTATTAACAAGATAATCGACCTCTGTTGGGGTAGCGTTCAGATAGCTGCTCTGCTCTATGTTGGTACAGGGCATTGACGATGATAACAGTGGCTGGATTATATTCTTAAACTTAGTTACAGCGCTTTCAGAAAGACATCTACTTTGATAAAGTCCACTCTCCACTGCTGCGTAATCAATTATTGTAAATGTAAATGTTATCAAGAAATGATCAGACAGGAGAGGGTTTTCAGGAAACACTGTTAAATGTTCAGTTTCTATGCCATATGTTAAGACAAGATCTAGAGTGTGATTAAAGTGGTGGGTGGGTTCTTTTACATTTTGAGAGAAACCAATTGAGTCTAACAACAGATTAAATGCCATGTTGAGGCTGTCATTTTTAGCATCAACATGGATGTTAAAATCACCCACAATAATTATTTTATCTGAGCTCAGAACTAAATTAGATATAAAGTCTGAGAAATCAGACAGAAACTCTGTGTAAGGCCCAGGTGGACGATAGATGATAACAAGTAAGACTGGTTTCTGAGTTTCACAGCTGGGGTGGACAATGTTAAGCATCAGGCTTTCAAATGAATTAAAAGTCTGTCTTGGTCTTTCATTAATTAATAGACTGGTGTGAAAAATTGCTGCCACACCGCCCCCTCGACCTGTGCTTCGAGATTTCTGGTAGTTAGAATGACTCGGGGGTGTTGATTCATTTAAACTAACATAATCATCCTGCTGCAACCAGGTTTCTGTAAGGCAGAGTAAATCAATTTGTTGATCAATTATTAAGTCATGTACTAACAGAGACTTGGAGGAGAGAGACCTAATATTTAATAATCCACATTTCACTGTTTTACTCTTTGGTTCAGATGTGGATACTGTATTGTTCTTTCTTTGTAAATGTTTAAGTTGTTTGTTGCTGGTTTTTAGTTTGTTTTTTGTCTTTTTGGAAGCAGACACAGTCTCTATGGAGATGGGTTTTTGGGGGGGTAGCAGGAGGAGAGAAGCTTTGTTGTTTGAAAATCCATGATGTATATATCCTGTTCTGCCACATCCCAAATATGATCTATTGGAGTGAGATCAGGAGACCGTGGAGGCCAACTCAGTGTGTTCACAAACTCAGTTGTGTTCCAGAAATGCATTGTCCTAATGGGAGAAAAAAACTGGCTCAGATAAACTGCTCAGTCTCTCTTCCACTCGACCTGACATCAACCTATTGATGAGCTTTGTGTTTTGGTTAGGTTGAGGAGAATAAATTGTTTTATATTTAAGTAAACTTCTTGCATGAAATCCTTGTCATCTACTTTGAACCAGTTCGTGTTAACCTACTAACTTAGCTTGTGGTTTGCCAAATGCTTATCTAAGTTGAACTTGGTTTTGAGTACAGCTAAAGTAGTTGTGGTATTTATCATTGTGACAAATATCCTATTGAGTTCTACACAAGACAGCATTAGTTTGGATTTGTTGTTGTTATTATGTACATACACACGTACATATATATATACGTGTATGTATATATATATATATATATATATATATATATATATATACATCGGTGTATATATATAGAGAGAGAGAGAGAGAGCTACTACGCAAGTAACCCCGGCGGAAGGGGCTACATGAATAGGATGAGGGACCTATGGATTCTTCGATACCCAACATCCACAATGACGGCGAAACAACTAGTAGCTCAGTGTTCCAACATTCGAAAGAAGGGACTGCTCTCACAGCTAGAGATTGACGAGGTACAACATAAATGCTACGGCAAGGAGGAGTCAGGACGCCAGGTCAGGGGGGAGATATCATCACCCCCACCCGAGATTGGGTACATAGCCCCAAGTGCGACAGGAGAAGGATCATTGAGTGCGAGAGGAACTGACCTGAAAGATAGAATCATGGCCAAGCTTGAAACCTGGACCCGGTAGCCGGTTACCAAGATTACGTGAAGTACCCTCAGAAGGTCTGCTAGATGATGTTAATGCAGCACTACGGACAATACCTACAGCCACGATTACCGACACTAACAAGCTGATCTACAATACGGCAGCAGTGATCAGTGAGATGCTTGGCTACAAGTTGAACAGCCACAAGGGGCAGTACCCTCCATGGAGAAGGAGGCTAGAGGGCAAGATCAAAGTAGCATGGAGGGAGGTTAGCCAACTAACGGAGTTGCAGAAATGTGCGACAAAGAATACAGCAAGCTGTCCATACCTGAGGCCTTGGAAACTGCCAAGCAAAGACTCACAGCCTTGGCCAGCCGCTTGAGGAGGTACACCAGAGAGATAGAAGGCAGGAGAATAAACCAGCTCCACAGAACAAGCAAAGGTGTACTCTCAGTGGCAAGGGAACAATAATAAGAGGCTGCAGACGGAGCAATACTGGAAGAGCATATGGGAGAAGGACGCAACGGCAATGCTCAGTGGCTAGTGGATCTGAGGGCAGACCATAGCGACCTCCCTGAACAGGGTCCAGTAACCATCGCGGAATGCAGTCAGCTTCTTCAGCTGACTGCACTCCATCTTGGATATCTGCCACAGTGGCAGATATCCAAGAAAGGGTCTCCAGTATGAAGAGTTGGACAGCACCAGGGCCTGACATGGTTCACGCCTACTGGCTGAAGAAGCTGACTGCACTCCACGAGCGTCTGGCAGCACAAATGAACCAGCTGCTAGTTGATGAGAGACACCCGGAATGGCTAACCGAAGGTCGGACGGTCCTGATCCCCAAGGACCCCAAGAAGGGACCAGTCCCCTCCAACTACCGACCAATAACCTGCCTCAGTACTACATGGAAGCTCCTGTCAGGCATCATATCGGCTAAGATGAACAGGCACATGGGCGGATGAGCATGAGCGGGACACAGAAAGGAA
>NC_140445.1:27108211-27345711 GCF_963576455.1 Neolamprologus multifasciatus | reverse complement strand
GAAGATCACAATCACATTATAACAGTTCAGACAATATTTCTATTTTTCCATGATGCAAAGGGGGAACAAATTATAAATGGACCAGTACATATATAGCACTTTTCTATTTTATATGAACACTCTAAGTGTTTCTTAGTACAAGACTTATTCACACAAATTCCTACAAGCACCCTGTTTAATGCTTGAGGGTTTTTAATGTAAAATTCACAGTCTGGTGAATGCACTGGGGGCAACTCGGGGTTCAGTGTCTTGTCAAGGCATGTCTTTTGTCCTGCCTTCCTTCTCCCACCACAACTGGTCATGGCAGATGGCCGCCCTTCCCTGAGCCTGGTTTTTCCTCCCCACTGTTGCCAAAGTGCTTGGTCATAGGGGCTCATTTGATTGTTGGGTTTTTCTCTGTATGTATTATTGTAGGGTCTGCCTTACAATATAAAGCACCTTGAGGTGACTCTTGTTGTGCTTTGGCGCTGTATAAATAAAATGGAATTGAATTGAAAATTGAAAAGGATTTTTTTAAACGCATACTAGAAGGGTCAGGGATCAGACCACTGACCTACAAAAAAGATGATGAACTCCTTCACCTCCTGAGTCACAGCCACCTAATCCACAACAAAAACACCATAAACAAAAAATAATAAAAAAAAAAATATATATATATATATACGTAGGAGTATTGGCATCAACAGAAATTGATTTTTTTGTGTTTGTTTTTTTGCATGTGTAAAAGTGTAAAAGGTATGAGCTATCCATCCTCATAAGCTGCTTTGATCTCCTTGCACCAGTAGGACATAAAATACTTCTGTTCATACTTAATGCCTTTTAGGACTGTGACTCAATTTCAGTATTAAATGTAAAGTAATCTGAAAAATGTTGATATTATTGTAATATTTGTGAGAGGTTTTTAAAAGTTTCAGTTTTAAGTTTCAGCTTAATTTCATTGCATTGTATTGAGTAATATCAAAGAACTGCAAAGCTGTGCACGGAAAATAAGATTTTTCCCTTTCAGTGCTGAGCTATATTGAGTGAATTTGATTTCAATATAGATGTATTTTCCATCCTCTACTTACACTAAGTAGCGATATCCTGTGTGTTGCAGTTAATCCCCAGGCATTATCATAAATAGATATTTTATTGCGCTATGCATCTGTGCTGTATGGTCTGTAGATGTGCTCTCACAGCCAGCAAAGGTGAAATAGCAGCTATTTATTGTCCCTAAAGACATTCATGAATGTTTAAATACAGTTTCAGATGCACATTTCTTACTCTGCTGACCACATATGTGCAGCTCTACTTGCATTAATCCCGGCAGTACACTGGACCAAAGTCCGACTTTTTCCTCTTTTATCCTCCTACTGGAGCTTTCTTAGAAGCAAAAGGAATTTAAAAACCAGGCTTGGTCCAGCAGATTTACAGAACTGAAGCAAGAGACTGCATGAGCATGGAAAACTTTCAGAGTTTGATTGAGAAAACTAAATTGGACTTTTAGTTTAGAGACTTTAACATAAGATATACATTCTGAGTTTACCTAATACTTTTCCAGCACATTGCTTTAACCTTCCCCTTCCCTTTACCATTATGGTCATAGCTGTACATATATATAGATTTTCATAGCAGCCTTGGAGGAAGTGATAAGAAAATACACATCCCGCTGGAGGGGATCTGCCAGAGTCCTGCCAATCAATGTGCAAGTTCACCAAAAGTCAAAGGAAAACAAATATAAGAAAATTTGGTTTTGTTACTCCTGGAAGCACTGTGGGTATGAGGGAATGAGGGAAGAACTGATCTGACAACATACTGGGAATTCCTGACAGCAGGAACAGACAGGACAACGGAGAGGTAAACAATGTGCAGGGCAACCGAAAAGCTTCAAAACGGTGTAATATAATATTTGCCCTGTGACGGAAAAATACGTACTAACTACATGAACTGAGGTACAGTGAATGCACTGCTTCATCATATTATAGCAAGTTTACTACATTACTACATCTTTTTCATTATTCAGCCGCGTTAAAAAATAATTAAAAAGCCTGCTATTTTCAGTAAAACGTCCCCACTCCATTGCAATAAAACTTTAATATATAAAATAATGACACTTTGATTTACTGGTTGAAGAATAAGGAGTAACCCAAGCGTGTCAGACGTACTGATGTTATTTGAGTGGGCGTTTACCCGGGGGACACCTGTTCCTCTGTCAACTTACAACTTTGACTTACTAATTATGTCTGAACAGGAAGAAAGCTATTAGTTATTTCTTACCTTATTTTTAGAGCGATTGGGAGGGGAAGTCCTTTTTCCTCCACGTGTTCAGATGATCACTGTTCCCGCAGTAAATTCAAATTTAATAAATTAAAAGCGCTGAAAAACAAAAACAAAAAAGGGGAAAGAATTTAAACCGGCAGACGAGGCAGTGCGTATGTTTGACAGGAGAGGTCTGAAGGTGAGCACCGACTCGATGCAACAGGAAAACGCTCACCCGCAGCTTCGCCTCGCTTCTCGAGTGTGTAGGCTGATTATACTGCTTAAGTTGTGGGGACATAAATCTGTTTAGTCATACTCTTTTGGGTCCCGCCTTCTTTTTGAGAGCAAAGCCAAAGCCGTTGCTATGAGCCACTAATTTTTCGAGTGTGGACTGAACTCTGGTTAAAGTCAAGAAAAAGATATGTTTAGGTAAGGTTTGGAGTTGGAAAGGCTTGGAAATAAATTCAGGTCGGCGCAGTGTTGTTGATGTTAGAAACACGACTGTGTGTGGGTGAGTGGCTTAGAGGAATGGAAATAACCGATCATGGAAGAAAGAAAGTGATATTTAAAGAGCAGAACTCAATTAAAATAAATAACACACCGACTACTACTTCCATATCAATAAATAAACAGCCATAACGTCTCTTCTGAGCTCGCCAATTTATTTATTTAGTCTGAATTAGTGTGTTTGTACATTACACGGCCTATAAACTGTGAATAGCGCGGTGGAGTTCCTCTATACTGTACTGAGTGATGATCTGTCATACACCAAACTGCGGTATGTAAAGTACCAAAGAATGCTGTATGCAAAATGTCAGTTTTTATGGTATCCTTTGAGTCATGTGACGAGTTTATTATATCAGTGGTTTGGGAGTCAGATATTAGTTCTGGTTCCTGCTTCTAATAAATTATGCATTAACTTTACATTTGAAGTAAAAAAAAAAAAAAAAAAAAAGCTGCTCTTACAGGCTCCCAAATCAATGCAGATTGAGTTATGGAAAACCAATATTATTAGGGGGGGTTTAAAAATGGGGAACAAGTATTTCTAAATATCAAAGTGCAATTCAGGACTTTATCAAATATGGTGCACATTAAAAAACACATGGGAAAAGCTCAAATCCGTACTGAATGGTGTTAATCTTTTGGATGTTCGGGCATCACTACTAAAAAAGGAAGAAAGATGGAAATCACTGTTTGGTCAGAAAAACTTTAAATAAAACAACAACAAACAAAGGTTGTTGGTGCATCCAAGTTAAACTATGCAGGAATCTCAAAGATGCCAAAAACTGTAGTCCCTCTAATGATCACTTGAGGCTGGCTTCAAAAGCGAGTCATTTCCCACAGAGTCATGTTAAAAATACAAAAGTTAACAAACTATACAATCTTATAGGTATAGTTTTCCCTTAATAATGTAACCTTTCAGATACTGATAAGGGTTAAACTTAGGGAAGTGGCTGCTTTCATTGACAGATGTGGTAACAAAGGGAACTGTAACCAGTACCCGTCTGTTAGTGCTCATGTCCTCTAATTCGACTCACTGACCAAAACCTTTACACTACAATGCTTTTAGGAGCACATAATGGAGTGATCTGATTTAATATTACAGCTTGCTGTGTCTTAAGAAGCTTGAGATTTTTTAGTTTCTGTATAGTGAAATTCAAGTATTTAGTAACTGGCTCCATGTGGTGTACACATTCCCTTAGCTAGCCAAAGATTCCCCATTTCTGTCCCAGGTGGAAACAAACATTTGGAGGTTGTATAAGGAAGGGTATCCTGTGTAAAAGTCTGCAATGGAATATGTGCTGATACCTGCTGTGGCGGTCCCTTGTAAATATGGGAGCAGCAAAAAATAGCTTACTTAGTTTTGTGTATAAACAAAGCTTCCTAAACTTTATTTATAGTTCCTAAAAAAACAAATGGCGTCACTAAAACTGCTAATGTTTAACAACAGTGGGTGATGTTATGGTGGCCATGTCCAGTTTTTATCTACAGTCTATAGTTAACACATCACCATGTAAGGAAGAAATATTTATAAACAAGATTCAGCTACCAGCTTCTGTAGGCCGAGCTCATTTAAGATGAACAGGAAAACTGTCAGAGCCATCATCCCACAATCCCAGGAGGAGAGGGACCAACCAGCTTGTTAACAGCGCACTCTTAAAAAGTGACTCTGAAGAGAAAGAGTCTGGGTGCTAATCTGTCAGCCGTTGAAAAGATTTGATGCATTCTGAGAAAAAAAAAATACAAAAACAGCTGAAACTTTTATGTTCTGCAAGAATGGAATGACGTTTTGATTGATTTCCTCAGTTTCCCAAAAATGTGCAGAGTTGCCAAAACATGACATGAATCAACACTGTGGTAACGCTGTGTCCCAACACTTTGGGGTTTCTAAAATCAAAATAAAATCTGAGAGAATTTCTCCAAAAACAAAACAATCAATTTTAGATTTATTAGATACAAACATCTCGTTTAAATTAAATAAATGTTTTAAATGATTTAGAAAAATGTTCATTGTCTTATTTTTGTGGAATTTCTAAATGTTTCATTAGCATTTTTGTACATTGAGTTTTATAAATGTTGAACATCCAAAGATTCATTTTTTTCTTTCTTTCTTTTTTTTTTTTTTTTTACAAACTATCTCAAATGATAAACATGATGCCCTGCAACATTACGATGCATATGTAGTTAATGTTTTAAACACTGTTTAGCCTCTCTAGGTTTTCTGGATAACGCTATACTACCACAGACTTCACAAAAAAAACGGGGGAGGGGGTGATTTTGTTTAGATACAGGAGATTTTATTTAGCATTTTGTGTACAAACATAGGCCGCAAATGCCTTCCAAACATGTTTGCCCTCAGAATACAGTATTCCTTTTTTTATTATTCCTTTTTACAGTTCTACAAGCAGAACATTGAATATTTAACAGGAACAAGAGTTAAAAGTTGAGGAATAAAAAAAGTGTTGTTGGTCACCAAGTCTCATCCTCACCTTTACATCGTTATATGCTCAGTAACGCAAAAGAATACTTTTTGAAGGTTGGAAAAGCCTAATTTAATGGCAGCATGTTGTTGAAGAAGTGGCAATAGCAGTGTCGTGTACAGTAAATGCAAGAGATTTGGAACTTTCATATAGAAGAATATATGGTCAGAGTACTCCACAGAAAAACTAAACCTTTTTATTTTTTCTCGTTTGGGACTGAGGTTGTGGAGGGAACTGTATTATGGAGGGTACATGCAGTTACGGTGACAATCAACAGACCAAAACAATGCAGATTTAGACTAATATAAGACTCTTTTCTCCTCTACCACATACTGTACTGATAGTTTGGATTTTGAAAGAGACTAGAGATGTACCGCCTCAATCCTCAACGATCAGCGGACGCCACAATAAATAAAAGAGAAACCAGATTATGCATACTCTAGTATTATACACATTATACAACTCTATGGAAAAAGCAGGAGGAGTCTGAGTTCCAGGAACTCACAGAATCTACCTTTTAAATTAAGAAGAACCTGCACTTCCTATTAGCTAGACAATCACAGTGGCCAGTCTGTTGTTCAACACAAATAACTAAATATGAACTGACAATGCAGGAACTGAGAGTTGAAAAATCACTGCAGTTCTACATAGTCGGGGCCAAATAGAGACAAACAGTTGTAACTCTAAGATGTGAGATTTTCCCAAAGAAAGCACACCAGATAAAGACAGTCTTCGAACATTAATTTAGCTTTAGATGGCAATATCTTAAATAAATAGATCCAGGCTGTGCAAAAGCATAAATAAATAAAAATAGAGGATATAAAACTTAAGAAAATAACAAAGATGGACTTGGGGAAAATGTTTTGATCCATTGCCCTAAAAAGATAGATGTTAACACAGTTTCTCTTTTAACATTTTGTGCATCACAGTCAAATGAAGGTGGCAGGTAGGATAGGCATGGAGCTGAGAGTATGAGCTAAGACCACACTTAAGTTTAAGGTCCTGTCTTAGTCATCAGTGAGATGAACGATGTGTGGCTGTCCTCAGCAAAGGCAACGGGAGAACGAATGTTTTCGCAGTCAGCACTATCACTGACATTCAGAGGCCCACGGGCGCTAAACAAAAGCGTAAGTGTCGAGGCACGATAGGGTAGAGTAGAGCAGGCAATTAGGACTTGCTATAAAGGTAACAAGTGTAATAATGAATAAATGACTGGTGGTGGTGCATTCGGCCTCTCACAACCTACACGAGTACAGGCAAGAAACATATTTTTGAGATGCTGCAAGGGCAAAGCGAGAGCAAATGCGACGTTTAGAGGGTTCACCTGTATCCGAATGCAAGAACTGTGTTTTCCATCATAATTTACTCATGTGTGCTTTTCCACTCCATCTTCATCGTGGCCACAAGCACACGTGAACCCTTATCAGATCCATTTAACTCATTCATTGGTTTTACAGCCAGTCATGATAACTAGCCTTGAATTGGCTATAAAAAGTAAGCAGTATAAGCAGTGGTGATATAAAAATCTTTAAAAAAAAAAAAAAAAGAACAAAGAAAGACTAAAGATCCCCATGAACTACATCCCACATCATGGATACAACACAGCAATAGCAGGAGCGCACAGAAATAAAATGAACAAAACATGCCTGCATGTTAAATCAATCATACTGCAAAAAAACAAAACCATTTTAAGAGCTTGTCTCTAACTTGGCCAGTGAGTTGTGGACAAATAATTAGGAGGACATTTTGCCATGTGTGCGCAAGCAAATTAATATTCCTTCATTTAAGACAAAAGATACGCTGTTCGCTGGACATATGCAGAGTGCTCAGGTCACTTGAATGGTAATACAGTAGTTCTAACATTGCATTAGTGCACTTCTGCAGCCACAGATTAAATGGTTACAAAGGGAGACAACGCCATGTGTGTATGAGATGTATCATGACATTGCATAATGTCTACACTAGACAGGCAATCTCTGGATGGGATATGTCCTGATAAGGACCAGCTAGCAGTCAAAGAGCTTCAGTCTTTTCCACAGCAACATACAGTATGAACTACAAAGTGTGTGTTACCTTCATAATATTAATAATAATAACAATATCGAAATGAAGAACTGATAGAAGAGCTGAGCAGTTTCTATTAGAACAAGGCTAAATCTTGCTTAATTACTGCAAGACTTGAAGTCAAGGCTAAAACCTACTACTTTCTTAAACAGAAACCTAAG
Organism: Neolamprologus multifasciatus; assembly: GCF_963576455.1. NCBI lineage: Eukaryota > Metazoa > Chordata > Actinopteri > Cichliformes > Cichlidae > Neolamprologus > Neolamprologus multifasciatus. The sequence goes on along the minus strand of NC_140445.1, from coordinate 27,338,267 downwards.
TTCACGTAGAAAAAAACAAACAAACCAATTTCTCCCCGACGACCCCAAAATAAATTACAGTAACAGCAACAATGATTATACTGTTAACCAAAAAGAAAAATACAACTTTAAGATTATGTACATGTACTTTATCTGTAAATACAACCGCTTCCTTTTTCCTAACAAAAACCCCCAAAACAAACATATTGATTTGGCAAGACGTCCTATGTTACAATGCGAAGGACATTTCGTCAGCAAAGATATGAACACAGACAACTCCCATGTTAGAAAATATATTGCTTCCTGTGCATTTAAGCTGAAGGTTACTTTGAGACACAACACAAATAGAGGAAACTTGCTTTTGTGGTCGGACAAACGGCAGGCAGTCAGACTGCAGTGTATTACAAATCACTGGGTTCACTTCACCAAGCCGTAGCGTTTCACTCCAACCGGGTTTGTTTACGTTGTAAACACTTTAACATACAGGTGTTGGCTTCCTGTGATACAGAAAAAAAGAAAAAGCCAGCACGACGGCGACAGCCACACGCTGACTTTCAGTTCCATCAAATGTCTGCACTTGTTTGAAAGAATGCACTGAGATTATGTAAGACATACTTAGGATTTTCCTCAACTGGACATGAAGCAACGTTTGAGATGGAGAAACACATTTTGCAAAAGTTTTTCCTGCGATTGGTTAAAATAAAGATGTACAGAGAACAATGCCCAAAAGTTCGTGGAGATTCTGATTTGTTGGCGAACCAATTCCAGAAAAATCAACAATCCTGACTCGTTCTGTGCGATTTTGTTCATTCGAACTTCTCGAATTATGAACCACAACTGTGTAAAAGCTGCAAAGGTTCACCACTGAGACCAACAAAAACCAGGTGGTGGATGCATTACACTGGAGGTACATGGAATCATACTAATTATCAGGTAATGACAGATAGGAATGGCAAAGACCTCACATACTCTGTACTTAAGAGGCCCAGTGGCGCCCTCTTGTGTTCAAGCACAACAGGCATCACCGGAGACAAATCCTTCCCAGCTGCAAAAGCTGAGCGGAGTGCAGTCAGTCAAATAAAAAACACAGGAGGCTCGCTCTGAGCCAGTGTCCGTCTCTTTGTTCACACAGCGGTGATCAGAGTCAGCGTTAGCTCTATACTTCAGTGGAGAACAGGATGCTCTGTCGTTTACTGTCTGGGGTGGGAATCGTCTCCAGCTGGAGGAAATACAGCAACACCTGGACCTGTATTGAGAAAGTTTAAAAAATGAGCAAATTAAAAATATAAGTATCGTAATGAGTCAAGCACCTTTACAGAAAATACAAATACAAAATGGCAGAGGGCAGAGATTGAAGATAAACTGTGTGGCTTACCTGTGCCATCACTTCCAGGGACCAGCTGTCCCCCATGCTGATGGGCTGTGTTGGGTTAGCAGGGATCTTGCTGTCCTTCTCAGCGGGCCTTAGTAAGGTCGGCCCGAACACCGTTGCCAAATTATGGAGAGACATCTTGTTGATACTCTCCTTCTCTGCCACCCTGAGGAGAGGAAGAGTTGAGTAGATTAATAATAAAGATGCAGAACAAGAGCGATGTTAATGTGCAGGGATGGAGATGGACTGCTCTGAGCGCAAATATGAGCAAGTTGGAGATGCTACAGTAAGTGCGGCAGAAGAGTTTATAGGATAAAACGGGATAACTGTCCACAGACACTCCATCCAAATAATAATCACAAGCTCCTCCACCTCTGACATTCCTTGTCATTTTTTACATATTTTATTTCCTTAACCTTTATTTATACAGGTAGTCCCACTGAGACTTAATGTCTCATTTACAAGAGAGACCCGATAATTAATACCGATAAAAAGATTATGAGTCTGCCCAACAATCCTGATATTCTGTTTATCATTTAAGTTGGCTGTGGAGCGACGTCTGCTAAATATGGCCTCTGCAGTGTGAGGATTTCTCTGTTTTACCTCAATTACAATAACATGTTGTGGTTGTAAATATGCAAACAGGCATGAAACTATCCAAAAACGTTCTCTTGGATATAGTAGTAACGGCCAATTTTGGGGGCTAAATGATTTATGATAACAAAACAATAACATTGTCAACCAATACTGAAAAAGCTTTGACTCTATAAAGACATTAAAAGTAAAAGTAATAAATCTCCAGTTCTATTCAGTACACAGTCAGGCTGTTTGCAGTTGCAAGTGATTTATACCTAGCAGTATAAAAGCTACATCAATACAGAAAATCACTGAGGTGAACACTGCATACTACCATAATGATGTTCACATAACACAATAAACTGTCTCAAGTTTAAAACAATATTAACATTTAGATAATGTTTTGGAGACAAATGTAAAGAAAATCCATCTGAAAACACACTCGTGAGTGATCACCACCTAATGCATCAACTATCAAAATTTACGTTCTTGAATTTGGTTTGTCTTTCTTTCTGTGCACATTGGTGTGTGCAGTCATGTCTACTTTCTGTGCATGTATTTTTGTGTTTAGTTGTTTATACCTCTTTAAGTGATCCAAAAGGAAAAGGAATGTGACCAGGTTGGGTTCGGGCAGTGACAGCAGCAAGTTCAGCATGCAGCTCTCTTTGGCAACACTATCAGACAGGGCTGCAGAGGAGGGAAGGGAAAGATACAGCTGCTTATACATTTCTTGTAAATAAAGAAGTTCACACTGCGTATGTGTGGGAAAACCTCAAAGTCAGTATCTTACTGATGCCGCCTGCAAAATTGGGATAGAGCTCATCGGTAAAGAGCGGTTCCGGCAGCTCTCTGAAGTACAGCTTCAAGGTCCCAGCGATGGCATTGACATCCATCTCACTCATCATCACTGACACATCTTTGTTATCTGCAGGAGAGACGAGAGCAGCCTGAAACTGGAAGTTTGCCAATCATAACGCTAGGAAACACCTCAGAACAAACTGCCGTGCTTCCTAACTGTTAGCGTCGAATTAAAAGTGCAAAGTAGGATACCCAATTATTCGCTAATACATAAATTGGTTCCCCTGTCAATCTGCTCTTGATGTCTTCTTCATGATGTCTTCATATAAGGACAAGTTGGTTTGGATGGCTTTTGTCCCTTAATAAATGATCATTTAAAAATGAAACATGTAAGATTGACAAATATGTAAAAATAAAACCCCCAAAACAAAAGAAGTCATCAGGTATACGGATGGCAGTGATACTTACTGGTGTCAAAGGCAGTCTTCAAGGCCTGAATGTCGGTGGCCACTCCTGACACTCTGTAGATGCCCACCTCCTCCATGCCCCTCCTTTCAATCTCCTCTAGGCACTGCCGGACAATGTAGGGCACCTTGGAGCGCTCTCGTCTGGATGAAAACAAAAAAGGAATCAAAAAAGAGGGTCTGAAATAACATTTGTTACAACTGTATATACAGTATGCTACGTCATCTGTCCAACTGACTTCAGCCATTCACTGGCCTATTCTCTAAAACATGACAGTCTGCCACAGTTTGGGATAAGACTGAGTAACCTGGCACAGGGAATAATACAGATGTGATTATTCTGATTACAGAATAATTACTGTGAGCAACTGTCCATTCAGCTGTTGAGCTGAATGTTGAGTCGAACATTGTGGGATGTGCATCAAGAAAACTAAAAAGATTAGCACATATTAAAATAATCCAGAAACAAGCCCTAAAAAGTCAGAGGAGAACACAAATAGTAATGACCTGAACATTTCACAGTGCTGGTGGGCAAATAGTCACTCTTCATTTATTTACTCACTTGGTCACTGTGGAGATCTTAACTCCAAACACACCCATGGGTTTCTCCGAGGGCATCCTCTTCAGGCTAAACTCTCTGCTGGTGAACTTCATGGACAGTTTAATCTCAATCTGATAAGAAACAGAACTCAAAGTTAAAAAACAAATCAAACCATTACACAATCTGAATCAACCTGCTTCCACTACCTGCATACCACTATGATCTAAATGTAAAGCTACATTAGAGCTGCTAGTGAGTGTAATACAGGAGGAAAATCTTGCTTATGTTTTGATATCTTTATTTTGTGTGATCCACTCACCCCATTCATGGGAATAACTGTTCTCTGCCAGTCTTTGCCTTGGAGAGTCTGAGGATCAAGCTGAGTTGAGGAAACATGATAAAGAAAAAAACATAAATGCTCACACTGAAGGATACTCATACTGAACATTGAGAAAGTTTCAAATAATGAAGCAACATAAATGCAAGTAATCACCGCAAGTCAAAAATTAAAAGCTCAGGCTTCAGTCTTCTGGATCTGTATGATCTCAGTGAGAGTGGACAGAAGCCCCACCCACCAGCTTTACAAATCTTCTGTTTGTGAATGGCAGCCAACCACTCAAAGGTTGTCTTAAAGGGTTAAAACGGGGTGGGAAACTCAAGGCCTCGAGGGCCGGTGTCCTGCAGGTTTTAGAGCTCACCCTGGGTCAACACACCTGAATCAAATGATTAGTTCATTACCAGGCCTCAAGGAGAACTTCAAGACATGTTGAGGAGGAAATTTAGCCATTTAAATCAGCTGTGTTGGATCAAGGACACATCTAAGTCCCGCAGGACACCGGCCCTCGAGGCCTGGAGTTTCCCCACCCTTGGGTTAGAAGCTAAAATGACTCAATTTCAGACAGTGGATGAGCTGCACCGAGGCCCAGATAAAAATATTATTTGGAAATTTGAGTCATGTGAAGATTCAGATAGTACATTCAAACTAAAGACATGTTTCAGGATCCATTGTGCATGTTTGCTGGGGAAGAAGGTGACATGACCCCCCCCCCCAAAAAAAACAACAAAAAACCCCAAAACAAAACAAACAATGAAAGTGCTTAGGATATTTCGAATAGTCTTCTATTAGAAGTGGTAGAAAGTACAATTTTGAGAAATTTTGCTGTACTTCAGTTACGTTCTTCTTCTACTCCACCACCTTTCAAATGAAAACACTATTCTTTAAAGACCTTTATTTGACACAAATCCTCAATGGTAGATTTTTTTATATTTAGAAATTTTCCTCAGATTTTTTCTTATACAATGAAACTATGCAACATTTATTTTGTGATCCTCTGACTGGGCATGAGACAAAGCTAGTAAAGCAGATTGCTCATGTAAAATGCTGCTTAGGCATTGATGGAACATTAACAAACTAATAATATGTCAGGTATAAGGACAGCTTACTGTGAAACTACTACTTTAATAAGCTGATAATATTCATGTACTTAACTAATATTAATTTTGCAGAGCATTTACATGAAACAGTCTATATTATTAAAACTTTTAGATCTAACCGGATCAAAAAATTATCAGTTTTTTACAATTGAAAGAATAACTTCAGTATTTTGTTTGGAGGAACTGCAGCTTTATGCATTATTGATGTTTATTTGCTTTATTATGATGATCTTAAAAAGTCAAGGCTATATTTAAATACTGTTGTCCTACTTACTGTGCTGCTGTGTTATGTCAGAAAAGCAGAGCATAAAGTTATTATTGCATCAACTGTCTTACTCTGCTGTAGCAGAATGTTTTGAAATGTGATTTGCAGACACACTACACCCTTCGCTATATATTTAGAAGCACGATAAACAAATGTAATTTATTCAGAGGTACTATCTCTACATACAACTACACTCAGATCAAAGAGCCATGCCATCCTGGGCAATAAAGGCTGAGTGCGAACAAACACAACTCACAAAACGCAACAAACACGCTCATACACAGTATACGCATGCTGGGTGTGTTTACCTAGTATAAGCCCCATCTGGTTGGCTGCAAAGCTGGATCAAGTTTCTCACAACCGAATCAAACTGAAGAGATTGGAGTGCTCTTTGGTTTGAGCCATTTATCTATAAAGAATTACATTCCACTAAAAAAACAGCAAAGCCATAAGAGCCGGCATCCTCGTCGGCCTAAAAGCTTTCAGACACACACATGATGCTGTCGTCTCTGACTTTTAGTGGCTTTTTTTCCAATAATTCGACAATCTGGTCAAGTGAACGATGATAAAAGCTGGAATTTAGTCAGCATTGCAACACGAGGGTAAACAATAGTTGTCACAGCTCATTCGGATGGAGACAGGACTTTACACAATCCATGAATGCAAGGTGTGGATGCGTACGTTTAAAAATCAAACAAGAGGGATGTTTATGGTGTAGAATCAAAGGGAAAGGACTAATGATGCAGTAAAAATGGGGGAATTCAGGCTGATGATGTGACAAACTGACACCAAACTTTAGAACTTTAGTGGGCTGAGTGATTTTTACATTCTGTTTTTTTTCTACTCTCCTTGAGCACTAAAACACTTTATACAGCTTGATTCATTCACCCATTCATACAAGCATTGTTTTGTACAAGTTCTTATTTAGCATTCATACACAATGACACTCCAATGGACACATCGTAGAGCAACTTGGGGTTCAGTACTTTGCCCAAAGATACTTGGGCAGCCAGGCATTGCACCATCAACATTGCGGTTAATAGATGAGCTGCTCTACCTCCTGAGCTACAGTGACCCTTAAATTTAGGAAAGATTATGGAAAAACAAGCAAACAAAAATGGACTGGTTTTTATGTAGTGCTTTTCTACTCTAATTGAGCAAACCCAGTCACACACACAATCACACTCATGCTTTTTATAAGCCTCAGCACTTGGTCTAACATTCACACAACATTCACACTAACGCTCAGACGGATGCATTGGGGTTTAGTATCTTTCCCAAGAATACGTCAACTTGCAGACTGGAGAAGCCATGGATTGAGTCACTGATCTTCCCTTATTGCATACGTGAAATTATCATAGAAAAAGAAGACTTCATTTTTTTTTTACTTTGATTCTAAGATAAAGAACAAACATGCAGGAAAAACTGCACTAGCTAGAATACACACCAAGGACCTGCTCAAGTATACATCCATGTTATATGTACTCTTATTACCTATCTATCAGGTCAATCCTTAAGCACCCATGTTTTGCCTCTTATTTTGCCTCTTATGCTAGATACCAGCCAGTCTGAAAACTAAAGAGTCATTTTTTTTAATCTCAGCATGCACCTGACTGATCAAACACTCAAAAAAGCTGCAGAGTAAAATGTAGATTCAATAAGCCACCGTGACTTTTGCTGAACACAGCAGCAACGTTGCCTTGGATTTGTGAAAATCCTGCTGAGTAACTTTCCAACAGCTCTGTGAGTTTTTTCCTTTTAAAATGACATCATCTTTCAAAATAGGATCGTGTCTGAGGCTTAGAGGAGCCACTAGGTGGAGTATGTGACTGTAAGTCACAGTTTGGAAACTTATCCTAGTGTAGATAGCTTTTCCTATTTTACCAACCAGCATGGATGCAGAACTCTCAGAATAAATACAACTGTCCTCTGTAATGCGTGTGTGTGCATACAGCATGAAACAACATTTACGCAATGTTGCACCAGTGTATTTGTAACAATCATTTAAAAGGTTACAGCTATTTTTTTTTTTTTGGGGGGGGGGGGGGGGGGTGTTACTCACTTCAGAGCAAATGAGCTGCTATATACATGAAGGTTAGTGTGTGTGAGTGTTTGTGGTAAACAGAGCAAAAAAAGCTTACAGCAATGTCCAATCATGCTCGTGCACACACAGACGCACACTGAAGCTGACGAAGGAGTAGAAAAAGGGATTGTTTTTGGTAGCAATGGATGACAGAAGCTCATCTCCTGTTTTTCACGTTTTTTATTTTTGCCTTTGTCTCTGTTAATCTTCTAGTTGACACTTTGCAGTATCCGGTGGGGTGGGGTTGCCTTCGTGATTAAATTCCTGACTACCTAAATCTGCCATCAAACTATGGTCAGTCAGATGGGTTCAGGATAATGGCAATTTTATGGGTCTGGCATTATTATGGAGAGAATACTTTAAATTTACTTCCTCTGTGGAGGATGACTTTGCTGCTACTCAGTACCCATTCCCCAGGGTGGTGATAAATATTTGAAACAGCTAAGCCTGGCAGGAAGCAGTGAGCATGTACAGCTTTATACAGCTTTTATTAAACCGCTACAAAGTCACTCCACTTTTTCTTTTTTTTTAAATTACAGTCACCTGCAAGTGCAGACAACTTCACTGAAACCCATCTTCATTTAGCCAGCCTCTACTTATCCATCACATATTCCTCTAACAAGCTTCACTGATCATATGGTATGCGGCACCTATTGTGGCATAAATGCTTATCAGCAATGAGTCATGGTGGTCACGGCTGAGAAAAGGGTGACGTCATGTCATACCGGGATCTGTCCTTTCCCCATGATGCGGTCTGTACCGTCTCCATCCTCTTTGTTCTGCTTGGTCTTGTTGTAGCTCTTTTCGTAGCAGAGCAGCCTCAGGGTCTGAGAGCCCTCCAGCTCGATTTCAAACTCCTTCAGCGAACAAAGAGAGACAGAAAAAAACAATTGAGGAAAGAATAAATAAAAGCAAAGGGCGGGAAATATTTGAATACAGTGATGTCTGCAGATAAAGATCATGCAAAAGAGCCATGATAACTTCAGAGACATCACCATGGCATTGCATTTCAATACGACCAACGACAAAACGCAGCTGACCATCACTTCCTGTAATTATGTAAGAGAACGTACTGCATATGTTTTGCACATATTTTTTGAGGCCCACACTACGTTGGTTCACTTAGCTTTTGACCAGATGTGAGTCATCACCAGCAGCTCTTCATTAGTTAGTATTATTTCCACTTTGCTGGGCAAAATCCTCAAAGAGTCATTGGGTCCACTATGGAACACACCCTGTCACACATGAACTGATCCTGTGATTATGTCTCAGAGCTTTTCTTGCTTCACCCAGCTATGCCATTAATGCATTCTTGTTTGTGCACGTGTGCTTGCTTCCATGCATATATGGAGTATGTATGTGTGTTTTGTATATTCTTGCTGGGGCTCTGGATGCCTTGGATTTGTTTAGACATCTTTTAACTGCTCGGAGATGGATGCCTAAATGATTAAAAGACCAGATGTCAGCTACATGAACTATGCTAAGACGGAAATGTGTGCAGGTATGTGTTCCTGAGTTGCACTGATAGATTTGTGCAACTGAGGATTCAATGCAGGCACCAGCTGGTACATGTGGGTGAGCAATCTCTTTATAATGTCACAGAAACAACTACATGTCTACTTTATCAAATCCAGCTTTGAAGGTATGTGTATGTTGAATTGCACACTCTTCTTACCTCATTCCATTTGGGTTCACTGGTATATCGATACACTCTCGTCTTGGCTTTATTTGAAAAGAACCCAAAGGAGTCCACCTCCAATGTGCAGTAGAGATCTGGCAGGGAGGAAACAATTTAATACAATTTACATTTATATGGCAAATCACGTCGTCTTTGTGAATGTATTACATTAGCAAAAGAATGGGCTGAATGTTTGATGCTACCCTAGGAAAATAAATCAAATCAAATTTCTACGAATTTCAGCCCGTGGATCCAATTACACACTCACGATTGAAAGTTTAACCAAAAATAACACTGTTTCCGCTGCTTTTGAACAAATTAAAATTGAATTGAACTGAAAGGTTGCGTGGGTGAAGGTCAGTGACTCACTTAAGCTCTGTTTGAGGCCGGAGGCAGAGTGGATGATTACATTCAGGAACCCGTAGAGACCGGAGGATTCATCCTCTGGAAAAACGGTCAGTGAGCAGACAGTAATAAAAAGTTAGGAGGCACTAGAAAAGCATGCCGATCTCTGCATGTTTTGGAACAGAGTGAGAAAAGGAAGGAAGAGATTGAACAGACGTGCTCTGTATTAAACATCTGGGTTTAAAACCAATCCTCAATTTACCCACAATTATTAATGACTACTTCATTCCTGGGGACATTATGGGAAAGCTCAAGGTTTCCAATAAAAGCACAGACAAATCAAGGCTGTAAATAAAACTGCCTCATAAGCACTCATGAATATCTTTAACTTAAAAGAAGTCTGTAAAAAACACAAAATTATGTTGGACAAAATAAAAACAGTCACTCTACCTTCTTTGTTAATACTAAGTGGAATGTGGTGGACAGTTTGTAGTTTTATACAAGAGCTGGTCAACATCTGCAGCTCCATGGACGTCAGGGAAACTGTTTTAAAACCTTGAGGGGAGACAGTATATTTCAATTTTAAATCACACTGTACTTTAAAAAAACACCACGTGCCGTACAGATGTGCAAAAAAATATTGGTTTCATAGCCTCAATCGATTGGTAGTATTTACATAAACATGCCCAAATTTTAGTATCTTGCACTTCAGATGACTGAGCCGGTCCAGCCTGACTGACACTTACACTTCTTCTGCTGCTCCTTGATTATCTCCTTCCACTCTGCACGTTCATAGTCGGATGAAATCAGGAAACTGTAGCTCTGAAAAATAAACACATGAGAGGCGTTTGAGAAAAACAGATGTTCACAAAATAACAGGAAGACCAACACGATATCTCAATGCACGTTCATGTTCATCCTTTAAGTTTCTCGAACTGTTCAGGAGGAAGGGAAAAATATTTTTAGTGAATGATATCCCCTCAGTTCACATTTTTGAGGGGATAATGGTAGAGAGTGCTGTTTAAGATTTAAGCCCAGATTTTGCCCAGCGACAAAGGCTCTACCATGTGCTTCAAATCATTTTCATATTAAAAACCACTCCGTGACCCCGTATGGTCACTTCCTGAATATCTGATCACTTGCATGTGTTTCCACATGAGATAAATGTGACCACTTATCTGCATTTTGTAGTGACCTTATAATATAAATCTGAACCACCAAACTGCTACACCATAGCATAACAAAGCCAGCCCCCCTCCTGTCACAGCAGTGACCAAGTCTCACGGTTACTGTTTAATGCATTCACTGTCTATATGTGCAAATATTCACATTCTCTTTAAGCCTGTTGTTATGTACTGACTTTGAGCCAGCATAATTGTACAAGGTGTCATGCAGAAATTGATACACACTCATAAAAAGAAAGTATGCAGTTACAACAGAAGTTAGCAACCCAAAAATTAATCTAAATAATTTTAAAAACAACCATTAAAATGAGGAGAAGGAGCAGTGAGGGGAAGCTGATGGGAAAGAGCTGTTGATAAAATAAAAGCAGAGGTAGTTTAGGATAGAAAGCATCATTACCTTTCCATTCTTGTTGTAGAATCTGAGGGGTATGCTTGGGGATGTTAACAGGAGCAAAGACTCCTGTTCAGACAGCTTCTTCCGGAGGCGATCAATGACTTTTGAACCCTTGTTTGCTCTCTGGTGGTGAAAATATTTGACTTTATTTGGAAGAGCGTGCAAAACCTATTCAACTGTGAGAAAGCGAGTAACTGCTACATTTGGACTGCTTGAAATACAAAAAAAAACAAACAAAAAAGAAATAATCTTGTTTAAGTTTCCAAACAGATATCGGTGAAACTACTGCACATATCCAACTCGAAGAAGCATCTACTTCTGAATATCTGCATGCAGAAATCTGGATTAGAGCACATCTACGATACCTTCTCTCTCTGAATCTCGCTGCGGAGGTGTGAGATCTTGACCTTCATGGCGTCCAACTCTTCATCGGGGACTTGAGGGATGGTAAGTGGCTCAGCCTCCTCGGGGCCCTGGAAGGTCATTTCGCTCAGGGGGATGTACCACTTACAGTCGTACTGCTGGTTTTTACTGCAGCAGGAGAAGGACAGGAAATTAAAAGGAGAGTGTTGGTTAAAGGAAAGTAAAAAAAAGGGGGTACATGAAAGACGATGAGCCAGGGATAAATGAAGAAAAGTACTTATTATCTGTAAAAAAATATATATATATATATCAAGAGGGTCTTTTGGGAAAATATTTCAAATAATAGAGATTATTAAATCTGTTAAATAACTCTGGTTGTTGTTGTGAAGCTTAGGTCCTGTTCTAACATAGATGTTAACTGTTACTAATTTTAGACTTGTTTGTCAGCGTTGCTGCTAATCTGCTGGATGCATGTCAGTGTATCTCATCCCTGAGAATGAGAAAAATAAGCAGATTCTTCTTACCCTCCAATCTGTTTCTTCAGCTTGGCGCAGAGCAGCAGATCGGTGAAGAGGAAGACGTGCCGAAGCTTCCTGGCTCCCTCCACCAGCTCCACCATGAAACTGTCCTTCAGCAGCTGGCGGTTCTATGGCAACAAAAGACAACACTCAGGGGGTCAGTAAAAAAGACAACACTTTTATGTTGATAACTAAACAGCTCCCAAAAAAACAAACAAAAAGAAAAAAAAGAGTCACTTGGAGAAACGTGCATCCAAACTGAATTGCTGGCAGTCTGGATAATGGGGAATGGAGGCGGCGGCATTTTAGGGAGCTCAGACCATTTTAAGAGTCACAGTAATAAATGTGTGAAATTCTCTGGAAAGGTCACAATCAGTTTGCAGAACCTTTTATTAGGTGCCGCATCTAAAAGCATTATCGCTCCTTCCATTCTCCCAAATTCCTAGTTCTCTTCCACAAGTGTGTGAAAGAGGACACCAGAAGGAAAGGAAGGTGAAGGAGGGAAGGGAAAGAGGAGTTTAGCTTTACAGCATCAAAAATGACAAAAACCTCACCTTTCCCCACCGCCCAAAAGACATTAAAAAAATTATTTTCAAATGCTTGATCTGGCATCATCCTCACGAACCATGGGATCACACAGGAAAGGATGAGTAAGGGAGGAAACGAGAGGAGGAAGAGTGATGTTTGTGACATCAGTGACCAGAGCTCTGATCACTGATGTCAGACTATATAATGAGATGTGTAATATCATCATTTGCCAAAAGAGGGCAGTGATGCCCTTTGCTAAGAAGGAGACGGAGGACTGGGCATTAAAACAAAAACAGAGAGCAAAGGAAGCTCAAACCACAGCTCAAAATGAAACAATCTGCTTTTAAATGGTCATAACCTTTGTTTTACTTGTGGTTAGAGATTAGATCCAAGTAGTTCACTGTAAAAAGGAGATACAATTTGCAAAAAGACAACAAAATCCCTTTCACTCATTTGTGACACCACTTTTATACTTCTGATTGACTGTACACATGATCATTTCTACTGAATTGCTTTAAATAGTTTTTTTTAATCTGTTCAAATTTAACTAGTAAAGTTTCAATTTTTCACACGCTTTATTGGATTGTATGGGTTTCCTTTGGGTAATTACCAGAAAAACTGTCCAACCAAAGAATGAGGCTTTAATGCTCATTTTACATCTTCCACTGCAACCAAACCATATTTTTCTTCATGTAATGACCACACCAGCACTTGACTTCCCAAATCCTGTCAGTCTAACAGGAAAACCCTGAAACATGACATCACACTTTCCAGAACCAACGACATGCCTCGTCTTCATCTTTGTGCAGTTTTTCTTCTTTCCCCTCTCCATCACAAATACACAGTTACTGTCACCGCCTGAAAACACTGAAGTGGACATGACACTAATGAAAGAGAAGTTTATGCGCTTACAAATTCTCACTGGGCATCTGCTAACAAGGAGGAGAATCATGCTGTGTTACTCGATGTTTAAGCCCGAGAGAATCAAAGGAGGATGACCAAGACAGAGAGGGAAAGAGATAATGGGGCATGATTTTAAAAGAAAAGTGGCAGTGGTGGGGTGGGGGGTGGGGTGGGGGGGGGGGGCTCTCTGACCCAATAAAAAGGAAAGGTCTGAGAGAGGGAGAGAGGAAGGAAAGGAGAGAAGAAGACAGAGAGGGACGTAGTAGCTCTCGACAGAACAGATGTCATGCAGCAGTTTCTAGCTGTAGATAGACGGCGAACCATGTGACATATCACCACAGCAGCTCCACTGCAGTGATCTGTTGTCGAGGCACGCACTCGCTGCCTATCCCACAGCACATTACGATCACATTTTGATCCCTGAAATAACAATCTAATAGAAACTAATTCCCACTGAAGGATATAACTATTCATCACGAGCTACACAATCAAGGTTGTGATCACGACCAAGTGCTGTGATAGATAGCTTCCGGATGAACTGCTTACTGTCTGTCTGACAGCCATCTCTACTGGAAACTGTCATCTACATCTGTCAGTTCAACCACAACAAGAGGATAACAAGAGGATCCCTAAAAAAACAAAGAAAAACTCATTATGCCTTCTTCTCTTCTGTCCAGGTCTATTTGCCTAATCAGGATTATACTGTCCCAGCCACTGTCGAGCAGTGTACACACACATCTCTCAGTCTCCATGTGTTTGCGTGGGGACTCAGATGTTCTGTGAAGTTGCTCCACATGTAACATTACCCCTGGAGGATACTTCCTATCTAGAAAACAAACAACCAATCAAAAAGCCCTGTCTATGTCATACATGTGCCAGCTTACATGCTGTCAAGTCAGTTTATTTTTAGAGTGTTGCGCAGCAGTTTGAAGATTTGACACATCAGAGGGAACCGGCGCTAAAAAATGTGAATCTGTACTGTAAGCATGCATATTAACATTACGAGCACAGGATATCATTATCTGGTCTTTACATGATCGTTAAAGCTGACGCTTCAAACACCATGTAGCCAACGGTTATGGGACAAAAGATATGTAGATGTGGCCTCTTTCTGCTACTAAAAAACAGAAATAAAATATCTAAAAAGTCATGAAAAAAAGGCTTAATTTAGATTCTTGCACTGAATATTTGTAGAGCTGTTCGCGACTGCTTCGATGTAATGTGTAGCTACATTTCTAGGAGGTGCACATTAGTTTATGATGTATATTAAAGCGCAGGGTTTCAGACCAGTTTGTGGTAGCCGTGTATCTATTACGTAGATTTAATGCAGATGCATAAATGCACTATTTCACAGCCACCATGCGGATGCAGGCAGAAATGAGAATATGGGAAGACAAGCTCATTCGTTTTATCGAGCTTCTTTGCTCTGCAACTAGGAAAGAAAAAAAAAAGACTTTAACAAACCAGCCGTCTGCGCACATCAGATGACATTTTCACAGCATGAATCTTCGGAGAAACGCGTCTCTCTTTTTTCCTTGTAAAAACTGAGCAGAACATCAGCAACGTAAGTGTGGAAAGAGAGCGACATCGGGCGGAGCACGCCGACGCAGAGGACGCCGATTAAATATTGACCATCTCCTGGAGGTGCCTCGCTGACAGCGCGCAAGCACTGGCGTGAGTTTACAAAAGGTCTGTGTTTATATTTAGAGTAAATGCTTAGAGGGCCACACTGCGTCTGTGTGTGCATGTGTGTGTGTGGTTTTTTTATCTTGTACAAAAAATTCGGGACACGTTTGTTTATTAACAGCGAGAAGCTGAAGGGTCTAGATGACTGTGTACATTTAGCTCCACTCACATCAGGAGCATTTTTTTCCCCCAAAGGAAAACACAGCCAAATGAGCGACATCGTTTGCATTTTAATTAAGCAGTTTGTGTTTGTGTCGCCCCCCACTCATGTGGCCAGGCCAGGACCTCTGGGGGGCACCTGTTTTGCTATGCTCCTGCATGCCTCCAGTGACTAAAAACACAGACTGCTCACAAGCAGATTTCAGGTCAGATCATAATTGAGCACTCTGACCTGTTTCCTTTTGTTCTCACGTCCTCTCATTATGGCATAACAGCAGAAGAAAGGAAAAACACTACGCCTGCTGAACTGAAATAAACTTAAACACTGTGACATGTATGTGCAGTCCGGAGTCTGTAAATTCAACAAGGAACTGAAAAAAATCAAATCAAGTCTATCGCATGCTCCATCCATAGCGAGGCACAATATAATGAGCCTCATTGATTTCCATGTGCTGCTTTCATGTATCCATGATAAAAATTTCATGATTGTGGTATGGCGGTGTGGAGATGGAAATGGGCGCCTGGAGGGACAGGTGGGTATATATGTTCAAAAGCAAACAAGACCAGGAGAATGAGAAAGCATGTGAAGCTCTGTGTGTGCGTGTGTGTGAGGAAAGGGTGCGGTAATGACCTCCCGGTGAGTGAGGGAGGAGCCTTTTTGCTCGCTCCCTCCCACAGTCAATTTATGAATAATTAACTTGGAATCTGCCAGTCAGAGTGGACTGGTTGCTCATTACAAGGCATTATGTACGGCACTGTCACGCAAGCTATCAATCAAGAGGCATCCACTCGTGTGCATCAAGCCATCTCCAGGGATGAGAGAGACAGCGGGGCGGGGGTGGGGGCGGCTGTGATCAAGTGTGTTAGCGTTAGGGGAATTGCTCTCAACTAGACAACCCTGGTATGACCATATAAGGACATGGGCTCTGCTTTAGGCTGCAGATTGGTGCATCTGGTAGACCCCTATGGTAGTAACTTCAAGGTCATTTAGAGGGTGTACCGAACAAGCACTATGTGAGTTTTGATTTAATTTAATGTCATTTCATTTCATTTAAACAGAATCAAGTCAAAGATGTGTCCTTAATGTTACAGTTTATTAAAGTCATAGTTACAATTTCGAGACAACAGAATATACCACACCTCCTATGAGCTGCTCAAGGCAATAATTGGACCAAAGAATGACATCAGCTCAGACCTCAGCGTGACTTTTAAACCTCTGTAACACTCACCTCTCCTTTCTTGAAAGTCTGGCGACGGGACGTCGTCTCCTCATTGATGCTAGACAGAAAGTTCTGGGAGATCCGCAAGGCATCCTGCAGAAGGGGGTGGTCCGGGTGGCTGATGGGTGTGTGTTTGAGCAAGTCCTAGCAGTACAAGGAGAAACATTGAGATGCAGAAGCATATATTCAGGTGCATGCAGTCAACTTATAAAGTTACAGTATAGCAAATGTTACTTATTACGAGTTAACTATAATCCTCTTTTCCTTTTAAGTGTTACACACACAGTCCAGCCATACTCTTTATCAAAAAACACCACAGTCCAGGAAATGTATGGATGAGTCACACAGCTTTATGGCTCAATGTTTCTACAATAAGATTTCACAGATTCAATAAACTACAGACCCATAGACCCGTTCAGTACAATAAAACAGGTGAAAAAAAAAAAAGATGGGCAGTCAGGTTTAAAAAAAAAAGAAAAAAAAGAATTCTAAGCAATTATGCTAACCAATGACAAATGAAACACAGGCTGTTCTTTGATCACCCAACGCATTCTTTCATGGTTTAATTTGTGAGAAAACGTCACAATTCCCAAAATACAGTAGAACACAGTTATTAATGAGCATCGCTGGGCCTGCACGTTCTCTATTACTTACATGAAGTACCAAAGTGCTGCGTGTCACTCTGTCCACTGGTTTATAAAGCAAAGCTATAAACGAAAAAAGAGCAGATAACAGACAGATTTTTTACTGAGCCCATTTGCAACATATAGACAATAAAAATGTTTACACAGAAGGGGTGTAAAGTGTGGCACGAGATAGCTGACCTTCTAGTGAGTTCTTGCCTGTCTCCTTACAGTCCTTGGGGCTCCTCACCTTCAGGTTCTGTTTGGGTACAAAACAAAGGTGCAAACAGTGGCTTAAAAATGTATAAAAAGACCTTTAAAAGTCTCTTCAGTGACAAAACACGATGAAGTTACTATCTTTTCATTCTTTAGCTTTAAGGTCATCCACTTCCAAATTAATTATGCAATACTCAGCAGATTTTCCCCCCACCATCTTGCTCAGATGGCTTCGAGTCATGCATCATTACTAAGACCATTAACAACCCTCGATGATGAACTCCCCATATGCATGTAGATACCAGCCTCCACTCTTGACTACTGGTCCTCAGAAAACACAGACATGTGCTGATGATGTGTGAGAAAGAAATGGCATGAGAACTAGTTTAACTCACAACTGCAGTTTTCTTCCACATAATAAAAGATCATTATTTAGGATCAATATATTTTTTTCTGTTTAATTCATAAATAGCAGTTTAAAAAACACTTCTCCTCAAATCCCCCTCAAAAAATCTAAATCCTTGGCTGCCGTTCAAACAGAAATATCTCAAAATGTATGACAAGAGCTGCGATGTTGCTGGAGCTTTCACATTTCCTATCTATGTTGGACGGCCTCAGTACAACACTCTACTGGGAGACGAGAAGTTTAAACCGGATTTTATATCAGCTTTCAAAGCTAGATTTGAGGCCAGAGTATAATATCTTCTCAGCCCATGAAGCGTTTGGAAACTCAAGTTTAGATAAAAATACTTCGATTTATGAGACTGTTTCTACACCCTGTGCAGGAGAGCTCCTATTTTACAGGTGCTCTAATTGCAGATGAAGCCAAATAGAGGCCTTCACCAAAGAAAACTGCAGAAAACACCATCCGCTATCCTCAAACAATAATATACGCAAGGGCACACATCACATCTTGCCTCTGGCTGCATTTACACAGAAATATTCAGCAGAGCATTAAAATTTAAATGAAAGGGAATTATAAAAGCTGTTTGGGTGAACGATGGCAGTGTGTTTTGCAAGTGCATTTAATCGGGAATGTTAAGCAGTGACTAAACTGACTCTTTCAGAGTCTACAACACCTCTTAGGCAATGTTCATTGACTGAACACACTAATTGAACACAGCTGAAGGTTAGTTATCATTTTCATTCTGCGTTGTCTCCAGCTGCACAAGCAGCTAGGTGCATTTTTGCTCTTCTTGTATAAATAGGTACAGAGCTAAGGAAGGTTTATGTTAACATCATGTAGAAATAATAGTAATTACCCCAACCCCAGCAGAGCTTTACCATCACAAACTGCTCTGTGGCTCGAGTCATGACAACAAAAATGCGATGCAGTATCAATTCATACTGTGTTCAGTTAATTTTATCACTTTGGTCTGTGATTGGATTAGTGAGGTAATGTTTTTCATCATCAGATGCTGTTATATCACCACATTAGTTGCATAGAATAAAAAGGTTAACCTAACAGAAATAAATCAAGGGATGTTGCTGAATGTTATTATCCCAAAATTTCTCAATTTCAAGTTATTTTCACAGAAGTTTGAGTAAGTTCAAATTTGGAGATACTAGCCCGATATTTTGACTGCCTTTTCAGTGCTTCCAAGCTTTCATACTATTCTGAAGTGCAAAAGGAGAAGACTTCTTAAAAGGAGAACAGACACATTTTTATAGAGCTTTATGATCCTTGTAAAGCATTGCGTAGCACATCAAGGGGAAAAAAGCAGACCAAAGCTTACCTCAGAAATTTCAGCAAACTGTGTGTTAGCCTGGCAGCACTTCTCCGCCGTCTCCACAGCAAGCTCATAGTTGTCCACAAATGCCCGGTAAACCCCTAACTGGCTGGCCTGAGAGAGAGAGAGCAGGAAAAAAACTTTAATTCGCAGATCAGACATACTTAAACTGATATACAGTGCAGTTTCGCAATGCAGTGACAGTGAGCTTGAACAACTTTTAATATGCTTCTATGTTGGAGGATTAAATAAGGGCAAACTATCTTTCCTGAGCTTTCAGACTTTAAGTTAGAAATTCAGACACACAAAAATACCCGAAAGTCTTCTGTAGTGTCTTCCAGACAGTGCAGTTATACTTGTCTACACTGCTATTGTAATGCCCACAGGTTAAGTAATGAGTAAGTGGGTAAAAAAATTCCAGCACAGACGTCCGAAACACTGGACAAATGTGTACAAAGTGCATTTGAACTGTAACACAGAGTCTGTTCAGCTGTGTGTCCCAGGGACTGTACATGAGCGGCAGACAACTGAACAAAACAACCGGCGAGAGACAGATCACAGCTACAGCATGTAACCGTGGTGGTCTCTGCGGCACATTGCCATAGCAACCAGCGAGCCCCGCACTGAGCTGGGGTGAGTAATTAATGATTGGTGTAACAGAGGCTATGAAAGCACGTTTAGTGAGCTGTGTGACTGAATAAAACTCCATCGAACGTTGCCTGCCAGCGCTGCAATCCATCTCTGCCGCGAACAAAAGGACAATCAATTCTCCAGAACAAAAGCCGATGGATGCGTACGGAGTGCAGTGGAGATTTGTGCCTCGAGAGTGACACAGACTCTCACACACCTCTAAAATGATTAGCATGTACGTAAGCATGTCTTACCTGAGTGCACTGAGCAGAAATGAATGCATTTAAAGCATGAAACACCTAGCACTTTACTGCATTTGAGACCTTTTTAGCCTGTGTGAAGCTTCAGACGTTTGGTTAGACTATTCTACACATCATTTGCATCACTTGCAATCATAATATAGTACTTTTTGGGATTACACTTGAAGAAATACGCCATTTGATTTTTAGTAAGATAGTGTTTTAAGAACTTTATCTGAAAGTAAAGAAGGTTAAGAACAGACTTAATGCACAGACACAAGGCATATTTACATGATCACAGCTGAGGCACATCACATCAACAATCTATGGACTGTCTCCAAGGCTTTCAATCTCAAACTCGTTTTGAGATTTTATTAAAGTCTAATTCACTTCTTCTAGAACTTCAAATGGCTCTGTGCACCACAAGTTTGTTCGTGTGTCACCAGTTTTGATTACCTGGTCTGAGCCCATCTGAAAAAGGGCTCAGAAAAAGACAATAACATGAACACAATTACAATTACTGTGATTACATCTTTTAGTTTTGGCTGACCAGATGATGTCTCCAGTATCAGTTGTATAATGATGTGGCTACTAGTAGTTTTTGTTCTCTTTAATTTTACAAAAAAACCCATTTATGTTCTTAATGTACAGTACTGTGCAAAACTGTCAAGATACCCTTAATTTCTTTATATTTTGCCTCCAAAGAACCAGATTTTTCTATTTTGAAAGTTCCTCAGGCTTTCCAAAAGTCTTTTCTTTGGACATTGGCCGCGTTTTCACAAATTTTCACTTCAATCCTTGTAACTGACCATTTTCAGAGGAAGTTTTTTTTGGGGGGGGTGACCACTAATCAAGCATAAAAAGACACCACCAACTAAACTATCCACAAATATCTAGCAGCTTGTCGCCAAAACACATAATTTCTACAAAATGTAAAAAAACACATGATGGCAGGCATGAAATGGTATTTTAGCACTAACAAGTTGATTCCCAAAGACCTAAAAAGTCAGCATTCGCATGGTGTGCAGAGTGACATTTAAAATCTGAGGAAACTGAACAAGCAGAGGACAGAAGAAGTGGCAGGCCTGACAGAGTCCTGTCACAGGACCTGAGAGATGCATATAGCCCTTCAGTTCACCCATCTAATATTTGCCAAAGCCTCATCAGCATCAGTGCAAGAGTGACTTTCAAGAAACCATTCTTAACAAAGAGAACAGAGAGAAAAGGCTGAGCTACCTCAAATTACAAAAGAAATAGAGTAAACATCGATGGTGACAGGAGTGATGAATCCAAATTTTACATTTTTGCTTCAAATCACCATCATTTTGTCATGATAAAGGTAAAACAATGAGTGTTTACAGCCATCTGTAAAACACAGCAGAGGGTCTGTTGTGGTTTGGGACTGCTTTTCAGCCAGCAGGGTTGGGAATTTTGTTAAAATCGATGGAATTATGAATCGATGGAAATATGAAAAAGGTATCAAATCTTGATGGTACTGGAAAGTGTCTGATTGGCAACAGCTTCATTTTTCAGCATGAAAACGATCCTAAAAACAACGACAATGTCTATGTATACATAAAACATACATTTATTTCCATATGTGTTTGGACCTTTCAGTAAACTGGTGCACCTATTTTCCAGTCTCCAAGCAAAATATAAAGAAATATGGAGCAGGTCAAAGATTTTTGCACAATCCCAATGTTTTACATGGCAAACAAGTGAGACTCCATTTAATTTAAAGAGAATACAGGCTTTACAAGCCTCGGCATGAGGCCTGACTCTGAGCAAGGCCAGGTGATTTGTGACTGTTTTTACTTTTTAAATATAAATATATTTGAGGCTTCATGTATTTTGTTGACCTAGATGTTCTTCCACTTTTCCACAGTCCTTACTTAATTCATTTATTAACCTAAAACATCTCAAACTGAGCCTATTCGTCCTTTTAAATCTTTTTTTTAATTCATGGGGTGTGAGAGCTTATTACGTCAGGAATGCAGTCACAAGTTTTCTAAACATTGTTTACACTTGTTCAAGAGTGACAGATCTCGCTTTGTGTGTCCAAAACTATTTACAGCTCTGAGGCAACATGCTACGTGCCACTAGACTGGAATTTGCACCCTATTAACTGTGTTTTTAAATCAGGTTCTCACAGATGCATTTTCAGGCAACAAAACTGTCTCAAAATGTGTTTCACATTCACGCACAGAAAGAGAGGAAGGTGAGGAGTAAAGTAGCTTTCATAGTCCTGCAATCCCCAGTCCTGCCCTGGGCCACACAATCTGCGACACAGCGGAAGCCATTCAGAGCGTGACAGTTTGACTGTGTCTGCCAGCCACTTCCACACACAACAGCACTGAGGCTTACCAAATGCAGCTACAGTATCATAGCAGAAAATGCCTTTGGGTGATGAAAAGAACTGCTTAGGTATCTGGATTTTTCACTTCCGGATTTGTCCCTTTGTGACAGTATGTGTGTAATCCACAGTGGAAAACAACATTAAGAAAACAGCTTCATGACAGACTATGGTCATTATATGAGGAAGCTGAATTTGCCCTCAGTTAGTTAGGCCTTCTGACACATATGAGAAAGACAAAATTAAAAAAAATCAGTGTGGTCTATGATGACATAATAATACAAGAACAAACAGAAGGAAAAAACTTTAATTTTGTTTTAAGTTTAATGAAAGAATCTAGTCCTATGGTGCTACCTCAGTGCTTTGAGTGCCAACATCAGTACGCTGATATGCTCACAATGAAACCACCAATATGCCACAATATTTCAGTTTATCAAGTTAGCAGGCAACACTTGCTCATCAGGTCTAAACACAAAGTGAACTGAGGCTTGCAGTGAACCAAAGTGAACCAGAGATTTTGATTTGATGGTGGCACAGACGTTATTATACTTATTCACATACACAGTGCATGCATTTGTAAAACGATTCAATTTTTGTTCTGTTTTTTCTTCATTATTCTTTCTAGGCTTCAGTTAATGTCTTTGAAGTTGCTGCTTTTCAGCAATTGCTAATTGATTAAAGTCAAAATAAGTCTTGAGGTAGAAATCATGCTCCTCACTAAGGATTAATAACAATTATGACTTTTTATCAACGGGGCTGATATACTGGTCGGTAATAGCCATTTGCTGATATACCATTATCAGCATTAATAATGACCAACAAATAAAAAAAACAAAATTGCCAGGAGAAACACCCTTCAATCATGTTATGAGCGTTGTTGCAGTTCTTTGTCCACCAGGCTGGCCGTTGGATTTGAACCCAGGACCTTCTTGCTGTGAGGCACCCATGTCTCACAGCAAGAAGTGTTTACTTTAAAAAATACTCTTGAATTTCTTTTTTTCTTAAAATTCATGCTGAGCTTCTCCTAAAAGGCTGAACAAAATTTCACATCAATCCATCCAAAATTAAAAAAAAAAAAAAAATCAGTCTGGATCATGATGGTGGCTCTACCATCAAATATTATCAGAGTCACAACAGTACCATGGCCGAAAGCAAAAATGTGTCATCAGGGTTTTTTGTTTCTTCTGCTCAAAGACAGTTTATCAGTTTGCCTGGCTGTCTTCATGGTGCAAAGCCTTAACTTTGTTGCTGTGTGTGAGGGAGCAGCAGAAACATGAGCATGATTCTGCCCTATTTTCAGTCTTCAAACACTATTCTCTGACAGTCATGCTCATAGCCTGTCACTGATGCTTTGGCACTTCCTCTTTTCTCTCCGATTCTCGCCTTCTTCCTTCTGATGTTTTACGATTCGTAAGCCTGTCTCTCCTCAAAGATTTCAGAGTCATGGCAAGACAGCTCTATCACAGTTGCAGCAGCCTAAATCTTCTTGCCTAGTCAACTCCTACCTCCTCTCAACCCTCCCTACCCCCCGGTCCTTGTCTGTATCACCTCCTCTCCTCTCAACTAATCCCCCTCCCTCCTTCTCTTTCTAATGCAGACTGTCATCCAACATTTTCTCCCTTTCCCCCCCCTCTTCAAGGCTCAGCATGGTCACCTTTTGACTTTTATTAACTATAGTGTGGAGAAGGGAAGTGTATGAGGTAGTAAATGTATAAGCATAAGAGCATCAATATAAAGATGTCTATTTACAGTTTCAGTGTTAGTAACAATAGTTACTGTAGCTACACCAGACTGTCCAGGTGGGGAAAGAAAGAAAAAACACAAAATGAAAACGAGTGACGTAATTGCTGAGCCAGACAAAGAAGCTCTCTAAATATATGGGCAAACTAGCACCAGTCTATGGAAATACTAGCTACACCTTCCAATTTAAGTTCAAATGAAATCTAATATAGTCAAAAATGACGTTCTTAATTGACATAATCCTCTGGGGGGCCCCAGAGGTCAAATTTGCCCTTCATTCAACCTTGCTCTGCAACCAGTGAAGAAGTCATTATTCTACTGGTGCCTCTTTGTGTCTTGTAGGATGCCAGTCTGCCAGATTTAACATGCAGCGTTCCTTTCAAACACATCTCACAGCTAACAATCGCTCTGCTCAATAATTAACATCAGAACCATGTCATCTCTTTAATGTTAGAGGTGACCGTGAAGCGGTTTTGTTAGATAGAAGTTCAGTGTGAACAAGGATGGATACAACAATTTGATGGACTGGATTTTCATGTTTGCTTATTTGACATGAAGACAAAACCAATTAAATCCTTATTTCTTAGCCAAGCCACAAGGGGCGCCTCCCAAGATAAGTTAATGAGAATAAGATGGAGGGAGGGAGAGAGAGAGAGGGAGAGAGAGAGAGAGGCTCCTATTTATAGCAGCTTCTTCTAGACATGAAACACACAGTGCTGTGATGGTCTCAGCTGCCTGAGGCAGAAAGGCGGCATTGTGAAAGACGCTTGCACCTCCCTCAGTGTGTGTGTGCGTGTGTGTCCAAGCACAAGTGAGTCAGAGGGGGAGAGGGATAGAGAGAGACAGAGCAATGGAGGGAGACACGAGTGGGAAAGGAGCAGTATTTCTAAGAGAATTAACAAATGATTCATTGTGGGTTAATTGACCCATTGTGAAAATGATTGAACAGACCCAGTGTAGATTTGGCCCTGACATCCTGGGAAGGACAAAAACGGCTGTTTAGGTGGAAAAAGATGATTCAGAATCAGTTTGTTTGGAATTTAATATGATAATAAGAGCTTTACTCCAAAAATCAAATTACTTTTACTATTGGTTTAAGAAATTCAGCTTTTCATGGAAGCCTTCCGATGGAAGAAATAACATTACTCTGAGTAATGGAGCCCTAGTGAACCCTGTTGGTTTGTTTGGGGTCAGAAATGCAGCTGTAGCTGTTCTTATCAGTGCTGTCAAGTTTTTTTGAGTGGCCCATATTGTCAAGCTTTATTAGGGGTAATGTCAAGCAGTTACACAAAGGGACATTTCTGCTGTCAAGGGTACACACTCTAACAAACACCCTACAACCCCCACCCTCATTTCTCTCTTTGGCTATGAGCTCTAAAGGTGCACTAAAGGCAACTACGCTCCAGCCTTACTAGTTTCTGGAAGAGGTCCCCGACTCTCTGATGGTGGCTCCACTGCTGGACACGAGGCAAAAGTCCATCGTAGAACTCTTTGTGGATCTCGTAGAGCTCAGGCACTTTGAAGAAGATGGTTTCTATCTGGGCCACGGTAAGCACTGGTTGGGATGTTGTAGCAGCAGCCTTCAGAGGCTTCATGGGCTGAGGAGGAGCAAGAGAGCAGATATAAATTTATTTTATTGTGTTTATTATGTTAGAAGCATTTTAAATGATCTTATAGGAAAGAATAAAAAATATGACTAGATTAAGTGACTGTTATATTGCACTACTATAATGTATGAACTAATAGTAAACTAGTAAACAGTAAAAGACTTTTACAGGTTACACTTTGGTATCACATATTCTACACCAAGGTGTCTTTTGTTTTAAGTATGGTACATTTTTCTTTGTCATACTCATCAGTATTAAAACAGCAACAAGGAGGCTTTACAGGTTTTACTGCTACCTTACCTGCCTTATCTGATCTGGGATAACCAGTAACATGTACGGTATTGTTAGGATACAATTACCGACCACTGTATTAGGCACACCTTTTCAAATCCTTTTATGCCTGAAACAAACATTTAGGCATGTAGACACACTCAGGATGACCTGCTGAAGTTCAAACAGAGCACCGGAATAGAGAAGAAAGATGATTTTATGACGCTGAACGGTTGTCGGTCCCAGAAGAGCTGGTGTGAGAGTTTCAGACGCTGCTGATCTGTTGATCTGATCTTAGATTTTCTCACACAACCGTCTCTATTGTTCACAGACAATGGCCCAAAAGAAGAGAAAACGTCCCATGAGCTGCAGTTCTCTGTGTGAAAATGTCTCGTTGATGTCAAAGGTCAGACGAAAATGACTGCTTTGAGCTGATAGGAATAGCAACAGTAACTCAAATGACTACTTGTTACAATCAAGGTAACAGAACAGCCGCTCTGAAACTTCGAAGCAGATGGGCTACAGAAGCAGAAGACCTCACCGGGCGCCACTTCTGTGAGCTAAGAACAGGAAGCTCAGGGTACAATTTACACAGGCTCACCAAAATTGGACTACAGATGCCTGCTGTGATGAATCTCGATGCCACAAATGCCAGCAAATTCCTGTAAGGAAATTGACGATACTATCGGAACGGATATGAGGGAATGTACAAAGAAGTGGAAAAACTAGAGGGACAAATATTTCTGCCCCTGAAAAAAACCTTACTACAACAAAGAGCAGAGACCCAGGAAAGAAAAAAAAATCAAACAATGTTGTTTGTATTTGCTGGCACTGCATATAAAACACCGGAACACAACCACACACTTAATTAACACATATCCACCACGCATAAGAATAAATGCCGGCAAAGACATAAACCACTGGAGTAGGTTATGTCACAGACTTCACAAAGATTCCCTGCAGAAGTCTAAACCAGAGCTTAGTACCTACTCAGCAGTATTTAAATGCCTCAGTGTGTTTATCTTCTTACTGGTATTTCTAGCAGCATTACTGCACCATGTCACAAAGCTCAAATCATCACTTGTTTCTTGAATATGACAGCTCACTGTACTCAAATGGCCTCGACAGTCACCAGATCTCAATCTAATAGAGCACCTCTGGGATGTGGTGGACAGAAGATTGATGAGCAGCTGACAAATGCTGTCATGTCAATATGGACCAAAAGAATGTTTCCTTGTTGAATCTTCACCACAAAGAATTAAGTCAGTTTGGAGGGCAAACATACTACTAATACTAACTTGGTGTACCTAATAAAGTGGCCAGTGAGAGTACTGTGTAAGCATCTATAAGTTAGGGGGACGTTAATGTTAGCTGCCCCTTCAGTAGACCAGCAAAGGGACAAATAGTATTTCTAAACAATCTACTAAACATTTGAAAAGCTACTGTATATCTAAAGCTTTCACTCTCATACTCAAACCAATCATTTCCATTGTAAACACTCATATTTCCTGAGCAGTTGGTAGATTGATTGTAATACTGGACATTATGAGGACATTAAAAGTGATGTGTGTTCTCACCAGAAGCAGTGCCTCCAGATGACTGAGATATGTCTCCTCGGTGGCCAAGATCCCAGACAGGACCCACTTCCTCATCTCCAAACCTTTTTCCAGGTCACACTCGGTCTGTAACAAACACACAGAGAATAAAGTTTCAAGAACACCCAGTAACGCAATGTGATGTACAACAGTTTGCTTAGCCTAACTTATTATTTTGCTTATTTAAAATATTTTAGGAACTATTTTCACACTGCAAGCCCTTTGCTTCTTTTGTGACTATGTTACAACATCAAAACATAACATCCTATTATTTATATGTATATATTTGGTAAAGGACCTTTCATGCTGCTTCTGTGCGCCTGAGTCCAGGAAAATTAAACACCTTCCGAAAATCATCCCTGGTTGCCTCTCCATTCCCTTCAGCTGAGTCAAAGCTCGCTGAAGGGCATAGATATGAAAAAATAAAAGATAAACTCCCCGGGTTGCCTTGATTAACCACCAAATCTGAAATAACTCAAACGGGCAGGGTCACCAAGGACAAGAAAAAAACGGCTGCGGTATAAATATGTGTATGTATGAGTGTGTTTGTGTGTTATGGGAGAGGCAAAAGCATGTGAGAAGGTGCAGAAAAATAATTTACAAAGCCAGATGCAGACAGAGATGTGTGTATACATTAGGTTTTTGGTTTTTTGTTTTAACTACACATCTTTACACTGAGACACACAAACCTTTTTGCTGGTAGTTGTGACTGCATGAGCTTGGGATTAAACCAGTGAAACAGCCCTGAATCATCATTAAACGCATTTGGATGCAGCATGAATGATGACCACAATTAGTGGAAATTAGTGGATGAATATCAGCTGAATAGGTGAAATTGCATTAAGTAATAACATCTTCCTTTTATTACTCTTCTTTAATCATTTTTTCTTGCTGTTTTTACCTGTAACAACCTTAACAGTAAAAACAGCATAAAAAGTGAAAAAAAAGTCTGGCATAAACCCTGAAGCACAGTATTAAATACAATATTCATAAAAGCTGTTTTTGTTTTATATTGATTTGTTACTAAATACAGTTATTTTGAAAATTACGTTTATGTCTGCCTGTGCACCATAAATGCATGTAAAAGCAGCTCGCGTGAACTGCTTTTACATGCATACATGACTACTTGGATGTGTGTGGGCGAACATGCATTTATTTAAATGAAGGGGTAAATGGGTCTGAAACCTGTTTCCATGGCCACTGCATAAGCAGATGCTTACACGGATCTCAGGGGACTGTTACAAGCCAGAAGATTATGAAATGTTCCAGGATTTTTATGGACTCCATTACACAGGAGTCCATTACCACCATAGTTTCTGCCGGGCTCAATATGCTTTTATATGTCGTCAGTTTGATTCAGTAGCCTGCTACAAACACGTTCTCAACTCTTCACGTTTATTTTACATCAGCAAATTGACAGAAAATGATTAAACAGAACTATTAACAACCGGTCGTTTGGACAGGTATGAAGATATATGTGTAGTCTTTGCTCTTTCTTGTGTAATATATTTAATATTTTGTAGATCTATTTACTGAGAGCAAAAAGACAATTGTGCTGGGTAGACCAGGGTGTGTAATGCAATGTAATTGGATGTTAAAAAAAATGCATGGCTGTCCAGGTTTTGAATACAATATTTTACTCTCTGCTGTAATTTCTTAGCATCTTAGTTAATGATGTTAATGATCTCAAACCCCAGACTCCTGGAGGAACACATCTGCAAATGAATCATCTTTTATTCATTGTGCCAACTAATGAGCTAATCTCTAGGTTCAGACTAAAGAAGTGTCTGTGTGCATGTTTGGTTATGAAATAAGTAAAAAAATAAAACATATTCTCCCTGCAGTGTACATAAGAAGCAATACAAATAATATTTGACACTTAAATCTACACTTAAACCTCTTCAGCCCCAGCATCACTTAGCTGGAGTTCAGCCTGACACGTTTTTAAGAATTCTGATGTACACTGGGTTTGTTTAGCAACATGTTTCTTTTTATTTCTTTTTATTTAGTGGACTCACAGATGGAACAACAGTGACTGCGATAACAACAACCCCACATTTTATTAACCCTTTTCAATTTTCATTTTCTAATCTGTGTAGCATCCTGTTCTGCTATCCCTGGCTTTTTGAAAAGCCTAACGCGATTGGCTCCTATCGCCACATCGGCTATGTAGTGGAGGTGGAGGTCTTCAGTCAGATAAGACACACACTGATGGTGCACATGCTGCTCATTTAGAGTATTTCTGCTGATCGAGCAGAAAATAAAGCTTACTGCACACCTTAAGTGTGGGCCATAAGAGAGAGGAGTCAGTTGTTTTAATATACAGGGGTTCATGAACTAGGATGATCCACGGGGGGTCAAAGCACGAGCAATTACCTGCAACATCTTCAATTTAAATCTGGCAGCAGGCCCCAGCATGATACTGCGGAGGTGCTACACATTGCTCACCAGACCCACACGTATGTGCTGACGCCATGTCACGCCGCTTGAATAGAAATATGTGGTTAACGGAGCTACTCTTGTGCATGTTTGCGCTGGTGTCAGTCACTAGCCTTGCCCCTGTTGTGAAGAAGACCCAAGTCATTATCGTGCACGACCGACGGCTTCCCTGGATAACTGTAGCCTGAGGGCACTGAAAACAAACACAGGACTATGAATCCAGCTGGAAGTCTATGCGGCTCTGTCGCACTACAGTAAAAATATGGAAACTTCCTTACAACTAGGAAAAATCTGGGTTTGCCTGGGGACTTGATTTTTTTTTTCCTCTCAGCAACTAACTGTAAGACTAATTGGCCATCCAGAGGTTGAGTGTCTATCACCCACAAACTCTGGGTGACTCATTTTCAATGAAAAGATGACTGCATAGATCAGCTGGTGGGAAGCACATTGTCTACAAATAATCAGACTTAGACTGGCATTTATTCCCCAACTTATTGCAGTCAATCTGAGTCAGTCTGTTCCAGTGAGCACGACTCATTTTCAGCGATCAGGTGACTCGCCAGCCAAATATTTTATAGAAAAGCAAGGTTGGAAAGTTCCTGTTTCATTTTGCAGTCAAATCTATGAGGTCGTGGCTGGAAAATGAATGTAAGTAGTTAATGTGCGTTTCTTTGTATGCAGACAGAAACTGATTTATGATTTGTGCAGATTTATCACAGTTAATTGACAGTTAGTTGCCAGTTTGACCCCATTCAATCACAGACTGGTCATTTTATCACCGTCATGAAGCAGTAAAGCTACTTTAAAGATGGCAGCTGACTGCAAAAGGTCGCAGTCTTTGTCTCGAGCAACAAGATTGCAAGTTCATTGTACGTGGTCACAGTAATTTTGGTCATGCTGCAATCTCCCACCAGTTTTATCTAGTGTGACCGCAGCATAAGTATCTTGAAATTTCTCCTATTAAATACAGACATAATAACGCATGATTACCACAAACTTGATGGGAAATTAAGCAGAGTGAACTCTGTAGGTTCACTCTGTAGATGTCATAAAGTACACTATGATCATGCAGAAACACAGATAGCACACGTGGTCAGTGTTTTTGGTAAAACAGTTTAAGGATGTTATTGAACTTTCAGCAAACCCTTTCAAGTGCTGGGCAGAGCCAGATTGTGAGAGAACAAGAGCCCAGAGCACTCTTAAATTAAATCAGCAGAATTACTGAAAGTGATGACTCATGACAGTGACATCACTAAACCATCAGTTCCCCCTGAGCCAATCAGAGCTTGCCTGGACTCTGACTCATCAATTAGAAAAGCAGAGTGGGGTGACGTTTGAAGACAGATTGTTCAAGGGCAAATCAAGGATGATGGTAACTCCATTTTGAGGACATTGATTGTAAGCCTGTGGGGAATTTGTTGATGGATATTTGCCACAGTGCATAACGTATTTATCCAGCCATCAGACGATGCATCTACAGGCTCTAAGCATGTAGTGTTGAATTTCTTTTTTCCATACAAACAGAAGGATTGTATGTGTCCAAATGCAAGCTAAGTATGTGTGCGCAAATTAAAACCTCCGGGTGTTAAACCTCACAGGTCAAAGGTCGGAGCAGTCAAGGGGCACACTGTTTATTGACATTTTCAAGCCATCAATCAGTCTGACAGTCACTTGCTCACCAGTACAGACAGTGAGCAAAGATTGAAGGGGCAGAGTAACCGATACAGCTTCATGACCACTGATGCAATTACTTCCTCCAAGGGCATAGGGGGTAGAGGCAGCATTAGCTTATTATATTCTCCCAAGATACCCCTCTATTGTAATTGAACCTATGGCTACAACATGTTTATCTGGTATATACTAGCATTTGGTACACAAAGTCCTTTGCTTCCACTGAGAACTGCATCATAGAACATATATAAATAACACATAGAATAAATACAGATGACAAGAAAAACAGGTTGTGAGTCTGTGTCTGTGTGCACAAACATGTATCCTCTCCCTTATAACCTTTGAAGAACAGACGTCACAGATCACTGGTTTTCTCTGCAGACGAGGAAGGAGGTCGGGTAAGAGGATGAAGGCAGCGATGTGGTGATTGAGGTGATAGGTAATTCTGCCTAATACGCTAGACGAAAAAAACCCTGATTCTTAAGGCGGATGGGTTTCTTTACTGGATGACTGCTTCGGGAGGTATGAGGCAGGAGATATGTCCCTTATCAATCTCCTTTAAACAGCAGATATGGTTTCTCAATTGAAGACTTTTAGACAGAATGGGATTGTTCTAAGAATAGATTAGCCCAATTCCTGCTCTGCAATGGGATAAAATTATGCAAGAATGAGCACAGTTTACCAGCGAGATTTGTTTTTGCTCTGTCTGCAGCTAAGTTGCTGAATCACTTGAGGAGACGTGAGAAAGCTTGGCATTTGGATTAGATGTGAGCATCAAAGTCTGCTTTGTCAACAACAGGACACGCCCAGATGTCATACTGACCGATTTGGAGGACTCCAGCGATCCAGAGGACAGAGTGTCCCGGCTGCTACGGCTCTTGGAGCTGAGGTGAGGAGATGACGACGGCGAGTCATCGATGTACGGCAGGATGTCGTGGTGCCTTCGCTGCTCCTCTGCTCGGTCTGCGTCGTAACCGTATGTTGGAGGGGTCCCGGTGAAGTGACCATCTGTGATGGGAGAAATTCAAACTTTAAGTTATTGTTGTTGAATTTTCTTGAGATTTTTGTGATTTGAGATGTTTTTAATTTCTGTGCTGCAGTTCCTTGTAATGTACTTTAAGCTGGCTGATTACTGGATTACTAATAAACCGCAGATTAAATGATGTCTGACTGCTGTACTTAAGCATGTCACTGACAGTTGTGACTGCTGAAACAACAGTTAAATAAAATGTAGAGTGTACAGTTAACAGCCTCTTCCCTTTAAACTCAATTGAAGCCATCTTTTTAAGACATTTTTTTTGCTCTTCTAATCACTAAATTCATACCACTACGAATAAGTGTTCTGCTTGGTACTTAAGTATCACGACAAAGGTCGCTAGATGTGCCTGGCAGGGTCACTAATTAATGCAATTCTGGAAAGTGGGGCAGACAAAATGAATTCCCCCCTCCTGCGTCTTTCTTCACATATATTCGCACAAAAACCTAAAGCTTGGAGAGAAAACACTTGAAAAGGCCAACTATAAACTGGGTCAAGGTGCAAATAATTTGAACACCGAGCGCAGCATCTCAAGGGAAATTTTAATAACCTCCCCTTGACCTGCTTCCACAGCGGGTGCTATCACTCTGCAGGAATAAATGCCTCTGCCACAAAGTGCTTTTGCCTGTGATCATGAGTGTTGGCCTTTGCAAAGAGGAGTGGGAGAGGCAGAATTAACAAGAAACAAAGGTCAGAACGTTGGATGCAAACAAACTGTCCCCTCTAAGTGAGAAAATACATGCGCAGTTCAGGTTGTAGATTCCATTTATCAGAGTTCTTCCAGGATGAAGAGGTACAGTCAGCGCTTTGGGTAATGTGGTGTGCAACAGCTGAAGGGAAGACATCATGCATCTCCTGAGTGTCACAGAAGAGCTTTTAACTCATCTCCTCCCACTCCTACTGTACATTCAACAGAGCTGCACTTCTCACAGAGCTAGCTGTGCCTCCTCACACAGTGCTGACTCACACCAAAAACATGCTGCTCCACTGTGCAGTGTCACAAACATGCACACATATCCTTCAGTCATATCACTTATATCGCTTTAAAACACGTTCAGCTAACATCTGATCGAGTATTTACTGTCTGATATCTCCGATGCACCTACTCTCTCTTTTCATAGCATTCTGTGAATCGTATACCAGCACACAGGGCAGTGAACAATGGCAGTGTGTCCATAGCCCGTATGACCTTCAGCCCACCCACCGTTTGCTCCAAGTACTTGCTGCTGCTTGTGGGTTAGCACTGCCCACTGGGCCTGCTTTGTCCAGTGGCACTGAGCCAGGCAAAGACCAACATAAAGGTTTTGTGTTTGTGTCTGGTGAAAATAGTTTCTTCGCCCCCAAATGCCAAATCCTTCAGAAAACCAAAACTAGTAGAGTAATAAGCATTTTTCATTCACATACAGCTTTTAAATACACTGTGGCTGTTATTTTTGCAGCACTTGCATGTATCTTGTTGGAAATACTGTATTTCTTAACTTCCACTGACTCCAGCTAAAAATGCTGCGTCGTTCACAATTACGACAACTCGTTAGAGTCCTTTATCTTTTCGGGCAGCTTTGCACAGTAAAAACCTTCATAAAAGCATGTTTTTAGAACTGATTCATTGTTTGTCTAAAAATACAGGGTGCGGATATGAAAACACCGAGTGGGAAATGAGTGAGTACCATCCTGCCGTGCCTTCTTCTGTGTTTTTTCTAGCCCCACCTCTGTTGATTCATGTTAGGAGGCCTAACATCACAAGCTGACATTTACACAAAATCATTCTTCCAGCTGGTTCTTACAGAACACTTACAGAACTGTGAGAGTTTTCTGTTTTTGATATTCATTTTGGGTTAATGCGTTTACTAGAAGCATGCAGAGTGTGTCTATTCATGTGAATGTCTTTAGCACCCACACACAGCCCTGAGGGCAGCTGAGCAAAAACTTTCAGGCTACAAACCACTTCCTGGTTAGAAAAGGAGCACAGACACAGACCACGGTCATAAACAATAAAATGTACAATTTAGATCAAATAAAGCTATATGGAAGCGTATGACTCACTGTAACTCTGACTCTGACTAGACAGAAGGCTTTGAGTTGTTTTTCTTTTAATCCACAAAAAGGTCAAAAGTATACATACAGTCTCAAATTACAAATTAAGAAAAACGTGATAGAGCAGTTGCTGATGAACAGATACAACTTTTTAAAAAGAGAAGTGAAATCAGAGAATGCCGCTTCATGTTTTTTTGTAGCTCGTTCCATTTACAGGCACCGATGTATTTAAATCGAGATTTTCCAAGTTCAGTGTGAGCATCCATCTTAAAAAGTCCTGCGACCATTGTAAGTACAGCACTGTGCTTAAAGTCAGTCAAAGACAGGAGGTGATATTTGCTGCAGAGCCTCTTAGATAAATACTTTAATTTGCTAGGAGAGCACGATCGCTCTTTTTTTTTATATAAGATACAATAATGAGTAAGAAACTCAAGTTATTTAACATCTATACATTTAAAAATACATATAGATGAAACATGTCATGAATCTCAAGTCTTTTAATTTTCCTATGTATATATTATGTTCATTTGTATCCTTGTAAATGTGATGTTACTTTCTCACTGTGTATTTCATTCGTGTCTCACCTTCAGCATGTGTCACCCACACGGAATTTAAAATTTGTATCCGCAGTTAAATTTTGTTCGACTTACCGCTAAATACAACATGAAGAGTTTTTTAAAAAGTGCTGACAAAAACTAAATAGCTCTATTTTTTTTAAACTGATTTTTTTTTTTTTACAAATACACCAAGACAATCCAGAAAATGTGCAATTGTCTTTTAAAAAAGGTGTAAGATTAATAATATAGTGGGGAAAAAAACTACTAACACATTTGATTTATTAGACAATTACTAGCCTACTCTCAGGCTCGCCTACTCTAATGTTCCTGGACCTTTGAACAATCTTAACACTTTATCATATTTAACGGCAATCTGCACATGTGTGTTTATGTGCATGAGCTGCAGTTTCCACTGGGGGAGGGACTGTGTTTTTACAAGTCTGTTAATGGGACACTATAGCCTGTGGTATTCAAACACTACTTCTCTTTGCCCACGTCTGACCTGATCTTAGCCAAGACGCTACTTCTAACATTGCCTTGAGTCACTTTCTGTTTGGCTGCATCTCTCACACTGTGGGTTTTTTTTGTCTTGTGTTTTTGTGAACTGATAGCTAGTGGGGGGGGGGGGGGTTGTTGTTGTGCAGCCCCCACAGCTACCCTCTTCATCCTAATGCTGCTCACAGATTAGCACCCTCGTCTTCTTGCTCTGAGCTCCTACACTTTCCCCTCCTCTCTTGTAATCATCCCCAACGGGACAGAAGTAATACTGAAAATACGACAGAGAGCACCGATGCTTAAAGAGCACAAACACGTACACACACACACACACACACATAAACTGCCTTCTATATATTTTTTGCCAAAAAACAATCCATTGATTTCTACCTGGAGCTTTAGGCACAACAGAACAACCAAACTTCAGCTTTGAACCACAGAAATGGAACGCACACACATGCTCACATGAACACACATTCCTGCAAAATGTTCACATGGAAACAGTGTTTGGGAGGGGAACAGGTCTTTTTCCTGCTGCAGGTGGAAAACTACAATCGTACTGGGAATAGCTGGTGCTAGGCTGCCATGGGAACACAGCGGCCTTTCCAAAACAACATCACAGGCAGGGGTATGAGGGTGTCATGTGATATATCTGTTGATGCGACGTGCTGTATAACAGAATACTGTATATCGGAGCTGTTCGCAGCTATTAAGTTGATATAGCTCTTGTGTGGTGTATATGATGGATTCTTTTTTGTTTTGTTTTTGGAACATGCATCCAGCTTTAATTCTGTGAAAATCTTAAATGGCATCAGGAAGCAAAGGTCATTATTATTTGTCACTAATTTTAAAAGATTCAATAATCCTTTTATTAAAAAGTGCACCTGCAGTTTAACTTACTCAATACTTATTTAGACTAAAACTAGCTTTTCCTACTGCAGGAAGTAGTAGGTGTTAAGACAAAACCTGCCCTTCGCTGATATTTTTAGGCTGGAAAATGAAAAATACCTCCGAACAGCCTTGAAAAACTCTGGTCACTCATATCAGTTAAATTTGGACCAAACTGCATTTTAAAAAAAAAAATTAATCAGAAACAAGAAAAAGAATAGCAGCCTTTTCTTTCTCTGCAAAATTCACCCGATATAGTAGGTGATCCTCAGCAGTCCAGTATATTCTGGACTCCTGAATATTTAACAAAATATAATGTGCTGATTAGAAGTCTTCAGAGATGACCAACGGGTTCATGATAGCCATTTCTTCCTGCTTACAGCCTTTATGCTAAGCTGGTTTAATATACAGCTTTGTAGCAGAAGTTTTTGTAGTTTGCTGGTCTGATGTGTGTTAACATAACGGAAGACAGACATCAGCAATGATTTTAAAGAAGCAATCATTGCTGTCCATCAATATAAGAAGGGTGATAAGACCATTTCTAAACAAGTACGAGAAATTATTAACTCTGGAAAATATTACCAAGACAGCTAAATCTTTGCAGTAGCAACTGTCCTATCCAATTCTCCCCAGATTGTGCAATCTGCAGAAAAAACGCAAAAAACCCAAGAGCTACATCTCAGACTGTACAGGCCTTGGTTACCATGTTAAATGTTAAACTTCATGACAGCAACATTAGAAAAAGACTGAACAAGTATGGCTGGTTTGGAAAGGTTGCCGAGGCAAAGGCGTCTTCTCTCTGAAAAAAACAAAACAAAAACATGACAGCACTGCTTAGGTTTGCAAACATGCATATGAACAAACCACATGACTTTTGGAACAACTTCCTTTTGACAGACGACACCGAAGTGGAGATGTTTGGTCATAATGCAGCGCCGGACGTATGGTACACCACACACAACATATCAGCACAAACATCTCCCTTCAACTGCCATGCACAGTGCTGGAGGGGTGTTGATTTGGGCTTTCCCTGCAGCCACAGAACCTGGGCACTTGCACTCACTGAGTCAAACTCCTCTGTATACCAAAGTATATTAGAGCCAAATGTGAGCCCATTTTCCAAAAAGCTAAAGCAAGTCCAAAAGGTATTGCTGCTCAAAGTGGTAAATACTAAGCCACTGAATCATGGGGTGTACTTAGTTACATAGACAGCTAAAACCTTACACTTGACAGAGGGTGTGCTTAGTTCATGCTACACTCAGCGTTTCTTCTTTCTGCACTATCATTAACATCATCATTAGTCTCAGCTATATTGTACTGTATACAACATTTAGTCATACTGTCGGAGCATAAACACAAGCTAGCCATTTATTTGCCCCAGTCAGTCTCACACATACAAGGAATTAAAAGGCTTGGCTGAGTAATAAAGAGAGCTGTGGCTGACAGACAAAGGAAACATTTGTTGCCTAAAGCCCTGCAAAGGAGGGGCGAGAGTAAAGAAAACAAAGGAAAAAAAACCAACAAGACCACAGTTAAGGCAAAAATAGGTCTAAAAATTACACAAAAAGAAAGGAGATTTTAAAAAAAGATGAAGACAGGGGGTAGAGACAATACAGCACTCTGAGAGCCATGAAATTAAAGAGAGAAAGGGAGGGACTCTCAAAGGAGGCATAAGATATCCTCGATAGTGAGCTGCCTTTCCATCCCCCATCCCGCTTTTCACTCAGGAAGGCAGTTATAAATCTGCACAGGCTGCTGTCGCCTTTATTGGACCTGGGGACGAGGTCTGTCATCCTATCACTACCATTATACCTCCACTTCTGGTTCAACACACACACACAGACACCTTTAAGCTCCACCCGGCCCCACAGGATGCTAATGTTACGCTACAA
The DNA here is from genome assembly GCF_963576455.1 of Neolamprologus multifasciatus. Taxonomy (NCBI): domain Eukaryota; kingdom Metazoa; phylum Chordata; class Actinopteri; order Cichliformes; family Cichlidae; genus Neolamprologus; species Neolamprologus multifasciatus. Next base: position 27,299,762 of record NC_140445.1, on the reverse strand, counting down.
CACTCAGAGCCTTTTTTCTTTACCCAGCTATTTGATCAAAGCGGAGAATGCAATCAAAGGTCGAAGGGTGTGTCTCATGCCCCCACCCAAAGCTCCCCAATCCAAATGTAATTCATATACAGAGCGCTAGTAGGGCAGGGTGCATTTGGGAGGACTAAGCTTATTGAATAGGCCAAGTCTGGATACTGGAGATAAATAAGATGCATCCCTGTCTCTTGGATAATGCTGCAATTCTCATTACAGTCAAATATGTATACAGTGTATATGTAATATTGTAAAGAAGAATATTAAAAGGGAGGAAAAGAAACGTGGAGGGCAACCCTTCCCCTGAGTTCTTCCATCCCCTTAATATTCAATTTAGAGACAATTTAGCACAGAAGTGTGTGTGTGTGTGTGTGGGGGGGGGGGGGGGGGGGGGGGGCTGGTAGACGAGTAAAAGTGGCAAGCTGTGGAAATTAAAGTGAAGCCTCGGTTACAGCAGAGCCGGAGGGGACAGACATGCCGTCAAATGAACTTGAACACAGCGTTTCTACCGTAATCCTCCCACAACTGCACAGCCGCTTGACGGAAGTTAATTTGATAAATGTCAGTATCTCGTCATTAGAGGAAAGACTTTAGTGTCATAAATTGCACACAGCTGGATTCTACTCCTGAATATGTCCAATTCAGACAAATAACCAGGATGTTCGGTTCCTTTTAGCTACTCGGGAGACTCGGGAGAGTGTGCACTTTGCTCACATCTAAAAGAACTGCTGAAAAAAGAGACGACTGTCTCAGCTGCCATGTAAAAACCAAAGTAGACACAATATTTGGTTACAGAATTCATTCCCGTGGAGACAATGTGTCCCAGGAAACTCTTTTTATGATTCATTTATTTTTGTATTTCAGATTGCCAAGTACAAAGACATGACTTTCCCCCTTTTATTCATTTTTTTTCAGTTCCTTATAAAGATGATTTCCCCAAATGAACCAGCAATCACGGCCGTCTGATGCATATCCGCTGGTGAATTTCTTGTTTCCTGCTTCCTGGCAGTATTAACATATTCTAGTCAAGAAATCATAACAAACCAGTTTGCTTGCTGGAGGTAATCTTTTTGACTCACCATTGATAATCTCTGTGGAAACCACCCAGCAGCAGCAGCAGCAGCAGCAGCCGGTTCCAGTTATAAAACTGGTGCTATTGCCAAGCCAGAGACACCGCTCCTTTAAAAAAAACTAACAGCACCGCCTGCAGTGATGTAATCATCCCTTTGTTTCAGAACAGAGGGATAAAAGACAAAATTGTGATGCAAAAAAATGTTTACAGAGGAAAAGTGGGGCCTGACATCACACCAGTGGATGAAGGGATACCAGAAGATGAGTAGAGGAACAAAGATATCTGTATATACAGTATGTCTGCATGAAGTGGGGCCTTGTGTGCTGAGCGGCTTCACAATGCTACAGTTTGTGCTATGTGGTTTGTGTATTTTCCTAAACTACGCATGGAAACAGATACAAATGTTTTTTCCAAAAAAGATCGCTATCATTCACCAGTTAGTCTGCTGCCTCCACGGAGGTACGGTTTCCCTGCTGTTTGCCTGTTTGTTTGTCTGTGGGATTACGCATTACGATGAGCAAGCGGAATTTTATGAAACTTGGTCAAGAGATGAAGCGTGATTTAGAAAAGAGGCCCCAAAATATGGGAGTGGATTCTGTCACTTTTTACAAAATTAAAAAAAAAAAAAAACCTGCAGCAATCCTTCAAGCTGCATCACAGACAGCCTATGCAAAACAGCAACCTGAGGAATAAAACAGAAAGCATGAGGATTTCCCTTTTTTACTGAACGACTGTTGGCAAACTCCATGGAAAACGAGGCTATTTTGAGAAGCACCTTACCTTCCACAATGAACTTATTCAGTTACTGTTAGGAAATCGTTAGTGTTCCTCAGGGACCACAGTCTGTCTGATACTGTAAAGTTTTGATTATTCTTCAATGCAAAAAATATTCAGTTGCAAGATACTGACTTTTTGAAGTCCAAGCTGTCGTCCTTAGTCTCTCACCGAAAGTTTATTTTTTGGCTTTTTATGGTTGTAATCTCAGTTGATGTTTTGAGTACTCGGTTTAGAAGCTTCTGGATCTTCTCGTTTCTTAGTATGCCTTCGAGCCCAATTTTAGTTCTTTGGTATTCCGGGTTTTGAGGCGACTGCTTATTTTGCTTCTTGGACTTTCAGTTTATCCCTGCATTCTCTGTTGGTGTAATATGCCCCAAGTTATTTCATTGTTTCATTTTGATAGTGTCTTATCTCATGTGCCTTCTATTGAGTTTAACTTCCCTTGTCTCCTTACCCCTGATTTGTTCCTGCTGCGTTTCCCACCAGTTTTCTCCTAGCTTCATTACTTAGTACATTTTTTATCTGAGCCTCACCTTGTCATTCTGTCACTTTGCTGTTCTCCCTTGCTGCGTTTATCATAAAACCATATTTCCTAGTATTTTGTTTTCCTGGCCATGTTTTCTTGTGCGTATTTCTGAACCTTGTTTGTTAACACTGTTTTGCCTGCCACACGGTACATCGTGAAACCAACAGGTGGGCCTTTTTTTTTTTTACTAACCATTCAAAAAAATTATTAAGGCATTTTAAAATCTGTTGCTTTTTTCTTGAATCAATACCTGAAACCTGACCCATCCCTGAGGCAGCAAAGCAGCTCAAAACATTTTGTGCTTCACAGTCGGTAGTTCCTGCTTCTGAAAAGCTGTCTGCTGTTACTGCAGCAAAGCAGCTCTGTCTCTGTCTCCCCAGAAGACATTACTCCTGAGGTCCAAGACTATTTGTTTCTTGGGCAAACTGGGCCCCTGCTGGAGTAGCTAGTTCAGGACTAACTGGGAGTCCTTGAAAGCTACCTCCCTTACAGATAATGATTTATAATTAAAAAATATATATTTTTCATGGGCATGCACAATCTTTTTTCTTGACGGCCTTAGAGAGTTCTTTGGCCCTTGGAATGATAACACCATACTCTACAACAAGAATGAGAAAACCAGACCCAAGCAGTAAAAAGCTTAAATAAGACATGTTACTTCTGAAGGAGACTCTAATCATCCACAACACCACAGTTTTAAGGTAGAATAAATGTAAGCCAGCACTTACATTATCTTTGTTACTGACTTGTGTTTACATGTAGATCATTTTGTAACACATGACTTTCCCAGTGCTCACTTTGAGACTTCTTCTTCTGATGTCCTTAATCTGATCATCTCATGCACACAGTTCAGGCTGTGAGCACAGCAGCTCCACCCACCTGCTGTTCAAACCTTCTGTTTGCAGAATCTGACAGCACTGTGCACATTTATCTGCTGACAGGAGTAAGGTTTGTGATTTTGTGGCATCGCAGATACATTGGTGTTATGGCGCATAATGAACCAAGCACAGGCGCGATGTAAAAAGTGGAATCTCCAACAAAACAATGTCAGAAAGGATTTTTTTTACTCTATTATGCCTTAAATTGTGTCTAAAGTGGCTCTAGAAAGTAAAAAAAGAAATATTTTACTGAATATTCTCCAACCATCCATTTTTTGCCACTTAGCCAATTCAGGGTGGTTGAGAGCGGTAACCACGGCACCACCACTGAAAGTTTATCATGAACAGAACACTAACACACACCACAACACACAGTATAGTTTTAAAACAGACATCACACTGATGAAAATGTTTTATTATAGCTTTATTAAGCTATTTTAAATTGTATCACATTTGCCACATCCGGCTCATTTTTTCAATTTATTGCCTAAAAAAAAGAACTGTGTAATTTGTTTATTTGTTTGTTTTTAAAGTACCCATCAGTATATTGACTAACTTCAGGATGCTTTGAATGAATGCTTTGTTTCACAAGCCTCGTGCTTGGATGGATGCTGCATCACTGCCACAAACAGGGAGACAAGCAATACAATAGAAAATTATGTGATAAGAAGACAGGAAGATGAAAAGAGACAGACAAGTTGACAAGTAGGCGGGTTGAAGATATATAGTGTACAGAAAGAAATGACCTAAACACAAAAATAAACAGAATCACAACAAAAGAGATCACATACACAAATAAAACCGCACCACCAATCATGGAGGCCAGTCGCAGAGTCTGTCATGTCTCGTTAGTTTTGTCATCTTCCCCTCGGTGCTGTGGGTTTTTACATCTCCTCTGTACCCGCCAGCTTTCTAATTCTCTTTCTCCTTCCTGCCTCCACTTCCTTTCATCACACAGTACTTCAGAGCAGAGCGCGCTCCTGTCTCGGTGGACACGCGCTCAGAACACACCGCTCTTACCCTTAATTCTGCCAGACAAACCTTTGATTCCATAAGCGCCTGTCGCGTCTTTCCCGTCAACCGCTAAAGTCATTAGGAAAGACACTCATTACTCCGACCCCCGAAGCGTTATGGGGGAAATAAGTGTTCAAATTGCTGCAAAAATCACACAGAGACTCTGATGAATAATACAGCATGTTAAATTACTTTCTCCACTCTGGAATATGGACGGTGCTCATTAGAAAGTGGTTTCTAGTGGCAAAGACGGTCTGGCTTTAGGTTGTTAAGGGAAAGGGAACACTAAGGAAATTTTAAGGTAGAGCTAATTTATTTGTATTTCCATGTGTTATTATAACAAGTCCATATTCTTAATCTTTAGTTGAGGTTTTACGCTACATACCATCTTTCCTCACAATCTCTTGATTTGTGCGTTTGTCTGCTTTCTTTCATTTCCTTTCCAAGTTGGCCTTTGCAGGAGCCAGCCTGCGATCTCGCCACAGCGTTAAATCTTGAGGGCAGACCTTAGCTCTCTGACAATCTCTTTAATGTATCATGAGCACCGTGGTGATTGCGTGTGTTTCCATGTGGGCGGAGAGCAGCCTCATTAATTTGTCTACAGCAAAGCTGGCACTCTCCACTGATATCCGAAAATCACTCTGCAGCCCACCATAAGTAATGTGCGTGTTTAAAATGTTCTTAAGTCTCTTAGGGGTGTTAAGCTTGAGGTGCTTGCATCATTAAACCAAGATGTGAAGATTTCATCAAATAAGTAATAGTTTCACGAAAATATTCAATATTAAATCTCAATAAAAGCTGCTTTCACACACAGCAGCTGCAGAGGAAGCAAAAACAATGCCATACAGAGGTTGAAAATGAACCAGAAAGTGCCTTGCATAAGAAAAACTGATCTCAGCCTGACTGTTACTGAAATGGACCAATACTGTTACATCTGAGGTAACTTACAGGTCTGGCGGATGAGCAAATGTAGCCTGATTTCTTTCACTTTAGCTTGAACTAATAGAACCATGAGTAAACACACTAGCCGCTCACTAAGGGTACACTTATGCACATGCTGCACGTGTGTTCAGCTAAATGCTAATTTTAGCGCATTACACACATCCATGTAACATTTCACAAGGATAACAAGCTGTTAGCAGTGTGTTAACATTGTGCTTTTCATGTAAGCCACTGCAGATCAGTGTCAGAACATGCTGTTTGCTAATTAGCGCTGAGTATAAAGTACTGAGGGTAACAGTGACATCATTAATTTTGTTGATCAACTCATCCAAAGAGCCACGTAACCAGCGTAGCAATTACAAGTACAACATATCTATATGTATACTGCGAACACAGGTGTTTCTGTGTATCTGTTGCTGGAAGCTAAAGGCAAAGGTTAAAGGTTACCGCAGTAGGAGAATGGGGACAAAGGTCGCCTGGTTTTCTTTTCTTTTTCTTTCTTTTTTTTTTACTGTGTGTTTCTGTGCGTATGCCTCGAGGGAAAAAAGCTGAAAACCAATTACCAAAAAATATTACTTTTCCAATCAATAAAACCACCAGCTAGAAAGCTCACAATGGACTTTATCAGCTATTGGACCTCACTCATTTCATGAAATAATGAAAGCACTGAATGTGGTGTTGCAGACGGTCTTTAAATAGAAATATGCTCCTATAATGCTGAGCAGATCTGTTGTCCAGGTGTGACATTTTTGCAACAGGGGCATATAAAAAAGCTAAAAAAGGTCAGCTACTCCTCTGTAATTGACATTTTTTAAGTTGCTGTCCATACACAACATTTTCTAAAGCTCATCACTCTATTGATTTCACCCTGAAGCCTCAAGCTCCCCCCCCCCGTTAACGTTGCTTTGTTTAAGCCCAGACTGAAGGGAATCTGAGGAAAGATTTGTTTTACTTCGTCCACTGTAAACAAATTTTAATGCCTAAAATACGTACCACGTGATTTCTCCACTCTGACTTTCACTAGATTTTTGAAATAACACACTATGCTGACAGTTAGCAGAAAATGAATGAACAATAATCTATCAACGACAGGGCACAAATGAAGATAGATAACACGTCTGACAAGCAGATGCTTAGCAGACATCTCATTATTTTTCAGTGTAACAGCATAACAGTGCAATGGCTGATCAGACTAACAGATTAATACTATAACACTAAAAATGGTATGTTAGTATCCTACGAGCAGTCTGAATTGATTGTGATTTTTATAATGGGATTATGGTGTGCACTGTTTAATGAGAATCTCAGTGTAGAAGCAGAGCAGATACCACAAAAGCCTCAGCCAGCTGTAGCAAATGACACTTGCTGATTTTCTGCATGTAAAGCGATGTAAACACATAAATTATTTGTTGGTTCAATTATGCAGGGAAGCTATATATAGGACAGAAAAGCACCAAAAAACACCACTCAATTGAAGTTGAGTAAGTTTCAGTTTATATTAACAGCATCCAAGCTGTTATCCTCTTATGTGATCCTGAAATCCATGTACCTGGTTTGGTGGTGCCGTTGAGAAATCAGCTTTGTCCCATAGCCTAAAATGTTTCCAATAGCTAACATTAAATTCTTATATTAACAGCAGGCTACTCAGCAACCATCCTAACACTTCATTCTGTGTCTTAACATTTTAAATAAATGACCCGCAGTCATGTTGGCATTTTAAAATGACTTTTCAATAAAGAGGTTTATGTTTAAGTACATGGGACGATTATTTTGTTTTGGTGTTGAAGTGGATATTGAGAATAGCGTAATTCCACCAGTATTGTGACATCCCAACCTCAGAGATATTCCATGATCAGGGTAAGTGTTATTATTGCAAAGGGAAAGTGTTTAGGAACCAAAGCAACTCAACCATGAGTGCTCTAACCAAATGCTGAGGCACATACTGTATAAAGGTCACCAGTGCTCTGGACTGAGCGCCACACCTCCTTGCCATTAACATCAGCACCAAAAACCTGTGCCAGGAGCTTCATGGCACAGGTTTCCATAGCTGAGCAGCTTCTATAGGTGTAATGTATAGGTTCATCAGTACTTTTTTCCATGTGAAATATCTATGAATGCCACTTTTACAAAGTAGGAGGGTGGCTAAAATGTTTGTCCAGCCATTCTACTTCACTTTGCACACATTTCACAGAGTAAGTCCAGATTCAGTGAATGCTGTATGTTTACATCTCTTTGTCATATCATTCACATCATTACAATTCCCAGAGTCCTGTAACAGAGGTGGTGTTATCCTCCTGCTGCTGCTGTTGCTTAGATTGTCTCTAAGAAACCAAATCAGCTCCTCACATCAGGCGTGGGTGCCAGAGAACTGCACTTCTGCCACTCAGCAGTTAGCGCCATATAGCCAATGCAACGCCCTTTCGAGCCAGTCATTTTAATAATTAAACATGACATCTGACCATTATACATATTGCGAACAACAAAATCTCTAGCCCAATATATTTCCTGTCTAATCACACAGTTTGATGGGTTGGTGTTTATAACCCCCCCCCCTCCCCCGCAACAACTGTATCACACTGTAGTATGGGGAAAATCATTAATTAATAATATATGTTTATTATCTCCAACCTAAGACCAAACCACAAGGGCTAACACTCAGTTTACTTCAACCCTGGTCCCTGTCCCTCAGCTTCTGACTCAAACAATAGGGCCTGCAGCGGAGCTTATCATCGCAAACAGCAGAACGAACACAAAAGGCTCCAGTCTTCCTAATCTCTGGTCAAACACAAGCCGCAGCAACATCACCGCTTGGGGCAATAAATGCTGCTTTATGCCAGAGCTGTTCTGGGGGACATGCGTTAGGACTTTCTAAACAGACCACAGAGATTTGCCAAAGCCTGTCTCCAGGGGAACTGTTGCCTGGGTTACCACAGCTAACAGGAAGGGAATTTCATTTGTGATTATGTAATCTGTCAGGATGCACAAGAGGCTTTTATTCATACTACTTACAAAATATTATAGCTAAATATTTTTTTTCTAATCCTATTATAAGAGACAGTGGCTCAGGGACATTTTATTCTTACTCACACATGGATCTAACACACCCCAATCTATCAAATAAGTCTTATTTCCACAAAGAGGAGGAAAAAGACTGCAACGCGCCATATGGTTAGCTGTCATTTTACATCCATTAACAGTGTTTCTCACCTAACCTAGTTGCAACTAAATTTCCGTGGCCTGTATCAGTTCTGCTCTAATCTTCTCCTCCGCCCCCTTTACTATCCTTCCCCCCTCTTTACATTGGCACTGCGCCCGTCTGACTGTCTGCCAGATTCAAGCGTCCCAGCATTAATTACCTGAATCCAGCACTCACACATTCCCATGATCACTCTAAAACCCACACACACACACACACACATAATGCCCTTTCAAACACACACCCATTTGATAGTGGAGCATAAACACACTTTCTAAAACCCACAGTAGACTCAGTCTAAGACTTTCTTTTTTTGTGTGAACATACCAGTGCTCATTTTCACAAAATGAGGACAGTGAATATTAAGGGAGATAAAAGAAAGTCTATACAGAAAGTCATTTCAATTATCTGTGTTGCTCCGGCTGTCTGGCGGCTGCTATCTCTTGAAAGTTAGGGGCGTAGCTCACCGCTGTGTCCTAAGGGACTCAGTGATGAGTAACCAGTTTGCTATTTGATTCCCCTCCATACATCTCGGGGCTAGAGCTCATCAATAACCTAAAGCAGCAGCATTTTATTGTATATTCATGGCTGCACTGTGATATGATGAACAGGCAGGCTGAACCAAAGCAAACCTCCTGACTTTAACGCATAAATTCTACCATACATTTACCCCAAATGTTCAGCCTAGACCCTTTACCACTGGCAACAAGTCGAAGAGTGGCACAGGAAAATCTGGACAGGCCTGTCTAAGTGTTCGTGTGCTTCTATTCCTGTTTTCCAGAGGTGAAATTAAGGACAGTGCCTTCTCCCACAGGAACATAACTTTAATATACTGACAGTATTCATAAACTCATCCATAAGCATGAGCAAATATAGGAAATATCCTCAAAATAGGGAAACCAAAGCCACAGCAGGGCACATGTATGCATTAAATATTGCTTGTTGCAATATTTAATAGTTTAAAACATAAAGGCCAAGCACGTGCATTCAGCATGAATGTCTTGATGCATGCTCAATCATCCAGGTAAGTAAATCCCAAAGGGTTGATTCTGCTCATCTGGATGTACCGAGTGGGAGAAACGTTTCATCACTCATCCAAGTGGCTTCTTCAGTCCTGAAGACCAATCAATTATTTTGCTGTTATTATGTTCTGCTTACCAAAAGTGGTTAGCGTTACATAGCGAACAAGTCCAACACAAACTGTCTCCACAGAAATGATCACAAGCATTAGGCTTGTCACAAACTGGGAACACAACTCCATCGAAAATCTAAAAGGAGGAAAAAACAGCGAGAAGAGATGAGAAGAGCCTCTCAAAAGCATCATCTACTTTGTGAGACAGTGAGGGAGGCAGTAAGAATTAGAGTCTTTATTCTCTGGCGCCTCGAGGGAGGAATGATATATTAAATTTGGGTTAAAAGAATGCGATAGGAAAGGAAAAAATCAGATGGGCATAGAGTGCATGCAAGACACGGATCTGAGGCGTTGAAGGCTTTTCTGTGTTTCACTGCTAGATGGAAATTAGAAGCTTTTACAAAACCAGATCAAAGCTACAAGCCGTCAGTGAAACATGACTACAAGAGCAGCTGAGTGTCACTCAAAACTGTATAAGTCTGTATCTTCACCTGACCTACTGATTCTTCACCAGCTTCACTCTCTTCGCTCACTCATCTACCTTTTCAGCCACATCCCTTTATTTCTCAGCCCTCTTCCCCTCATGTCTAAAACTTTCTACTAATCTTTTCATTGCTCTCCTCCCCTTTCATCTCGCCCTGCTCTCTCTGGGGTAATGACTGATATTGAGGTGCCAGTTACACGGCCTGCTGGGGTAACATTAGCCTGCTTATGTAACACAACACTACAAGCAAGGGAGAGCAAGGCACTGCAGATTGTAGTGCCTCATATGTATGCACGGGTGTACACCCACGGGTGTCATTTAACTTCAGTACATTATGAGAGAGCAAAGAAGCATATAAGCACTTTTGAAGCATCAGGTCCAACAGGCAGCTGAGCGAATGTTGGTTTTGCTCGACTTTTGACGCAAATAAGCAGGGACCTTGTTAAAAATCTGCATTAACACGTGCCAGGGAAGCATAGACTATATATGAAGCATGTTTTCTGAAGCATCAACATGAGCATTTCACATTTCATGTTGATTTTACAGAGTCAGAAATGACAATATTTGAATGTTTGAATGAGAAGGTGGATTGCTAAGTCATCAGCTAGGCAGTAAGTGTAATTAGCTTGATATCTAGCTTGCTAAATGAATACATTACACAGAAAAAGTTTGGTGTAAACACATATAAAACACTACAGTTTCAGTCTGAGAGCTGGAGTACAGACTTCTTGGACTTACAGTTAGTACAGTTAATGACACAGCAGGTTGTATTATTAATAATAACACACCCTAAAAAGGAAACTACAGTACATTGTCACATATTCGCTGAGGTGAATAACGCATACGTTCCAATTCCTTCTTTTGTACCACGCTGCTTATTGGTGACCGTTTCTTTTCCACCCCAGAGGCTAGGGTTTGGTGAAAGGTCGTTCACACCATGGCAAGGGACACATCTTATTGAAGCTGCAGTTTCGTAAATGGTAATTTGACGTATGTCAAATGACTATTTCCAGTGACAGAGCTGCCGAGTATGTTAAGTCAGTTTGGCTGCCTAAGATATCTCGAGTTACCTTTTCTTGCTAAAAGTGCTGCTTCTTTGTGCTTAGGGTTAATAGAGGCAAGCCAATAAGTCTGCATTTACACCATGAGACAGACCACAATCGACAGAAAAACTGCAGCAGGTTTCCTAAATGTTTGGATCCTAACTGTCAGGTGTACCCAGTAGAAATGCTCTATTTTTGGGGGGCTTTTTCAGCTTTATTTGACAGGCACAGTTAAGACAGAACAGGAAAGCGGGGGCAGAGAGAGAAGGGGGAAGACACGAAGCAAAGGGCCATGGGCCAGTCTCAGCCGTATGGCATGTAGTTGCCCGCTCAACACACGAGCTAAGCCAGCACCCAGAAATGCTCCAGTTTTGAAGATCAGTGGTAGTCACACTAAACAGATTTGATACAGACTTTGTGTTTACTTTGTGCTTTACTTTTGAAACAATTTGAAACTTTACCTTTAGGGCCTAAAGCACGGAGACATAAGATGATGACATAATAAAAGTACAGCAGGTTCTTGTACTCATTCAGACAAAGAAAATTTCCCCATGGAGTGTCGGTGTCTTCAAATTCTGTGGAAATGACCTCTTCTTGTGTGTTTGTGTGTGTGTGTGTGTGTGTGTGTGTGTGTGTGTGTGTGTGTGTGTGTGTGACTGGGAGGGCAAAGCAGGTGGGGGGTGGGGCTGCTGTGGGTTGAAATGGTGCACAGCAGCACTGCAATGTTTCTCAACCACCAGACAGATGTGCAAAGAGCTGCTGTCGACATGCCTATTACACACCAAGGGCATGGCAAGGGAGCCACACACACGCCTGGGCAAACATGACCTCATATAGAGCAGAATACACCGCAAGGACACATGAATGCCATCTATCAACACTGAAGCATATTTTCATGCAACTGTAGTATGCACACATCAGTCCAGATGTGCGTGTTTTCTACCACAACATTAAACTCTATATGACCAAAAAAGGAAAGCAGTCAGCGATGGAAAAAGAGACAGCGAGTGTGTCGCTACAGTAGACGAACAAAGGAGTCATTTTTGTCACCATCGCTTGGAGGTGTAACGATGAATCAAGCCTGTCTCGCCATTTTGGGAGCGTATGTGAGATAAGCGTAGCTACAGGCCCTCGAAATGTGCAGCACAGCAAACCGTAAACAGCTTCCTAAAAAAAAGCCCCAAAATGTCCTGTTGCCCTTGAATTTAAACATTTCCTGTCTGAAAACCCTTGATTTAGCTTTAGCACCATTTAGCTCACAAAAAGTTGTGCGACAGAAGAAAAACAGTTAAGTATACATAGCAAAGAGTATATTTAGTGCTGATGTGTAAAGCAGAAATACACTTGAGTAAATTTACCAGTCATACACACCCAGTAACACGCACGTGCACACACTTACAAACACAGAGAGGTTTATTTCTGGGTGAATGAGGCTGAGATCTCGTTCAAACCAGCTCTGAAGGTGGTCTGGCAGATCTGGTCGCACTCCAACGCTCCAACAGCCCTACATGAAATTATAGCTTGCTATCCTGGGTCTCCTATTTTCACGATACAGATTTCATTTTAATGACTTTTGTCTTTTAAACAACTTTTCATCATTGCCATGAGATTTTTCTTTCAATCTCACTTTTTCCCTATAAAATTTTACTTTTTGGCCTTTTTAATAACAGCAAGTAATTAATTCCAGACTGAAACTCCTGTAAAAAATATCAATGTGACACTACGTTTGATCGAATCCTCTAGTGGTGCTTCTAGGTTGCAGTAATTCAGTCAGAAGCTATTTTTTAACAAGTAATAAACAAGGAAAACAAAAGCAGAATGCACTACTGACTAGCAGGCATCAAACAGAGAAAGATTAAGGTAATGTACTTAAAGGAGAAACATGCAAAGCCAAAGATAAGTGCAGCTATCAAAAAGTTCCGGTTGTAACACCTTTAGAAAATAAGGGAAAAGGGCGGTAAAGCTAGCATGTCACAAATCTACCACAACTACATGAGGTCTTGTCAGATCAGTGTGTGGTGGGGCAATCTTCAAAGTGACCTCGTGAGCTTTGGTTGATAATGCACATCAGTGATGTTTACATGTCTACCATTTCTCCATGTTGTCAGTCTCAATACTGACATCATTTCTCTAGTCCAATTATCTTCACGACCACTTTTGTTAAGCCAATCGGCCTCCACTCCGCATGGTTTAAATCTGGGCTCTCTGTCATTCTCCCTTTCAGACTCTCGTGCCACCCACCTCCTCCCCATCTCCACCTCAGAGACCTCAGCCAGAGCTCTACTCAAGCCTCAGTCTTCATCTTCACCACCTCCGGTGTCTAGACTCTGGGAGGGGGGTCCTTTCCTAATCCTATCACCGCTGGGGTTCCATTCTACCAGGATGGGTCATCAGAGTCTAATCGCCAAATACATTAATTTCTCTATCTCAATAATCATGTTCATTTCTCCATGTGATCTCTCATTATTGAAATGTAATTCATTTTTAACGCTGTCCAACTATCTGTTGATTAGATGATCTATGATGCAGCCTTGCATATGATTCTGGTTCAAAATGTATTAACAGATGGGAAATACTCCCTGAACTCTTCTTGTAAATTCTGAATCATTGAATACTTTGGTTAAAAAAGAGATTCCTTAAAGCTCCAGTCACATATGCGGCCCCCTCGCAACCCCTGCTTGCCAGGGAAAAATGTGGTGAGAGGCTGTTTAAGGCTGCTGCATAGGGTCATGCAGGGTCGCCTGTATCTTGCATGGAAGATGGTGACTTTGGCAACTGCTAGTTGAGTGTTAGTGAAACTGTGAAAAGTGCAACACACGCTCGCATCATATTTAATTCACTGGTCAGTGTTTTATAAGACAATGTCTTCTATGCAAACCACAGGTGATTGTGGCAATCTGCTATCAAAGCAATCACAAGGAGGTTTTTGTACTGCAACACCCTTTTAGCAATTACTCACTATCCTTTCTAGGGAGACCCATCCTTAGTGACCATACGACTCCGTTTTCTGTTTCCTATAAATCTGTTATTTTATTCCAGATGACCTTTTATTCAGGTTACTGCAACTCAAAGTGCTTGACGAGCTGATGACAATACTCCTTATGATCCAAACACACAGACTCACATTTAAACTGCATGACACGTAGGCACGATAACCACACATGGATACAGGCTGATGCACAAGGTTAACAAACAAAATCCACAAACACTCTGGGGAACAGTGCAGAGTGGGGGAGAGAAGAGGACACAACATCATTGGAGTATTTTTGGCCTCTTTTCTCATGAGGCTGGAGCTATAAAAACAAATCTCTTGTCTGATTTGTAACAGTTGCAGTTTGTTTAATGCGTAATTAAAATAATATAATCAGATATCACTTTACAGCAACAGAGGAAGAGTAGATTTATTGTTATTACACGACACTCTCACTCAGCTTTGACACTTTGTCCTTCGGGTTCAAAACTGCTCTCATGGTTCACCTGCAGATGGTAAAAACAAGTAAAACAAGTCTCATGTTTGTCACATTTTTCATTTGACAAATGATCAATTGGATCTGCACAAACTTGTATAAAGATACTAATGCACTCCACCTGCAAACCAGCTATTTTATTCTGTAGTGCATGGAAGAAATATAAAACATTATGTCTCTTTGCTCAGCTCAGCAAGTCCAAGCCAAAAATTGTATGCATCCCCCCCCCCCCCCCCCAAAAAAAGTTGGAAATTGGCTCAAAATAGAGCTGTGACCTCAAGAACAAAAATCAAATTAAAACTCAAGTCTCCCAGAGGTTCTCCTCTGCAGAGCTACAAATGCAACAATTCCCATGCGGGCATCTGCGCGCTCCACTAATCTGCCCAGCAAAGCGTCAGAATGGTGGAAGGAAAGAGGAGAAGAAGTTAGATGACAGAAGCGGGTGCAATCTTGTCTTCAAATATATGTGAAGCCATCTGTGAGTGTCACATTTAACATGTGCATGCTTTTTTTGTTTGTTTATAGGATTTATCCTCTGACTTACTAACCGCAGTTAGCTTTGTTCATTTTAATGAGTGTTCATGCTGCTTAAACAAACATTGTCAGCACGTGTACGCACGCACACACACACAGACACACACGAGGCTCACTGCAGCCAGGCAGTCAGGAAGCAGAGAGTCCCCAGACAATATAGTGCTGACTGCAAGTCCTTTTGCTTTGTTTGTTAAGGAGAATTCAAACACATGTTTAGTTTTCATGAAAACCTGTTTAAATTAGTACACTACTGTATATTTTCATATTGTTTTTTTATATTGTAGGAGTTTAATATGCAGTAAATGCCACACTTACTTATAAAAAGCTCAGGAGGCTCAAATATTCAGTTTCAGACAGTTTATTTTCCTGATGTTGGCTCTGTATGATATCAGAGAGATGAAATATCCTTAATATGGTGGCCAACCTGGGGTTTAAACCCTCCATTTGTGAGGGTCAGTTAGAAGTCTAATTAGTTCAAGTTCAAGTCTAATTAGAAGAAACTGTACTCAAGTCCAAGAATACAAATACAGAGCTGTGCATGCACATAATAAGTCCCCTTTAACAATCAAACAATCAGCCAAAGGACCAGAGAAGGAGCCACACCATAGTCCCACACTGTAGATTTAATATTATCTGTTAATATTAATTTTATCCACATCATAGAGCTCCATAACTGGGCATACAATGTTTTTACAGCCAGAAAGATAAATCCTCACCAGACAGATAGAATGAGTCATAAGATTTGCAGTGTCTGAGTTAATAGTACTCCTACACACAGAAAATCCAACAAACAAGAACCACAACTGCAGCCACAAAAACAGATTTAATCTCTTAACTTTCTGGGTGTTGAAATGTTGAAGAGAGAGTAATTGTTTTCATGTTTCGTGAAGCTCTTGACAACTTTCTGTCTTTGTTGCTACAAGATCAAGTCATGTCTATGAGTCTTTCTAGTTCAGGATGATGTGTTTGATGTGCACATCAACCAAGAAACCAACAATTTATTTCATAAAAATGAAGCTAACACAAAAGCATTCCTAGCAGCACAACAGGAGCTGAAGATATGCTAAAAAAAATGACAACGTTTAAATCCTTAGACTGCATTTCTGTTTACAGCAGAACTCAAATATCTCAAATTCTACGCTAGTAAGGCACTACACTCCTATACATTAAAATGACTTGAACTGAAACACAAAGTATCATCTGTTACAATTAGTGTCTTTAAAGACTAGAACGATAATAAGGAAACTATTACCGTTGTTACCTCCCTGAAAATGAATGCAAAGTCAAACAACACAAAGTGACCACTTTTGCTCTGTTGTGTGAATGTGAATGATTTGCAAACCTGTTTCTAATTATGCATAATAGACCAGTCAAACACCAGGCGACTGAAATCCTTGTCTAAATGATCCAATGAACAACAAAAGCTTAAACATAGACTGAGCACAGACAGGAGGATTAGACAAAGAGAGACACACAAAGACTGCTGACAGCACCGTCACAAACTCTCTATATCAAACCGACTGAGGTGGCAAATAGGGCCACACATAAATACAGACAGACATAAAACACAAATTACCTCTGTGAAAACCCCCAAAAAGAACTTAGTGATGATGTTTGTGTTAAGTTTTGTTTAAATGAAAGCAATGATTACATGTAAAACTAAACCATATACACTGCCTATTGTGTTCCAATATGGGCCAAAATTCTAACCTCCTTATAGCACTAAAGGAGGCTTATCCGCTGACACTAAGCAGAGATGTCACTAAGCTACTGTTAGGATATCAGTGGGCTACAGAGGCCAGGACCCCTCACACTCACACCTCCTGTCCCACCCTCCTACTCAGACATTGTGCAGGATTTGGGTCAGGCACAAATTGTCACACAAAGGCGTGTGTGTGTGTGTGTGTGTGTGTGTGTGTCATTACACTTGTCAGAGAGGCTCTGTAAAGGCTCTGCACATGTAGGGAAGCAAGAGAGAGCATGGAAACAATTAACCTAAATTAGTTACAGAACTGCAAGGACAAGTAGTATTTATACTTGTGGTTTTTCTGTGTAACACTTCAATCTCAAAGAGGTAGTTTCCACTACAGCAGTACACAGCAGGACAGAAAAATAAATAAATTAAAAGCATAACGAATCATCATGAAGGATTTCTTCAGATCAGCCGTGTAGACAGCCATCAATTTTATTTTGTTTCTATTAACTGAAAAGTTCCAAAACAGTGTATGGGAGCAGTAAAGTAACATTTATCTGTTTAACCCACCATATTTGTATTTTCTTTATCCCCCCAAGCTGGTTAAACCAGTTGCTGTATAATAATAATAATAATAATAATAATAATAATAATAATAATAATAATAATATGTTTTACAATAAATTTGCATTCTCATGAATGTGGTCTCTGCTAGGAATAAATATGCAAATGCATTCAAATGTAAAAACAAAACAAAAACAAAAAAACACCCCTTTTTGTCCATTCACCTTTAAAGTAAAAGTTTCCTCTTTTCAAAATGGCTGCACCGCTGAGGCACAACTTTTATTTTGAAGGCAAATGTCCTCTGTTTCCATTTCACGTCACACTTTTTCCTATTTTAGTACCACCCTGTGAGGTGCAGTCAATGTGAGTTAGAGGCCTTTTTTAAATACAAAATTTCTTCCAGCAACTAGCAACATCCAGGAATCAGCCAGGACATTTTTGTGTATTCTGCTGTAAAGCAGAACTCAAAGCTTCAAAACTGCTATCCACAAAATAAGGTGCCCATCTTTTATATACAGTCTATGGCTTAGGCACACAGTTATGAGGCAGCTACCTAATTTCTTATATTTTTATATCTAGGTTATAATTAAATGTATTTATTAACAGTATTGGCTGGCTTCGTCCAAAAAGTAATATTACATTTTGTAAATCTCTTTTAAAACATTATTAATGTTATAGAAAAAAACTGATGTGACACTAGCTAAACTACTTTGCATACCATTATATGCTGTTTATATGGATAGGTGTGAGATAAGTGTCCTAAAGTAAGCACATAAATTAACATGAAACAGAGTCTCAGAACTATATTTAAGCACAATCTTCAAGCAAATTAAGTAAATGGAGGTTTTTGTGTCGATTAGGAAAACATTCACTCTTCAAAATCATGGCAGCAAATCTGAAATATAAACACACAAGTAAACAGACAGTCTCACACGAGTTAACACACTGTTGTAAGAGCACTCAGCTTAACATTTGAATGATCTCACATAATCACCCGCTGCACTGGGCAGAGTAAGTAGCCTTTTAGCACAACGTCATGAGCCTTTGGCAACCCCAAGTCAACTTGTGGTTGAAGAAAGGATTGAAGAGAGAGAGAGACCATTATTCACTGATGAGTGGGACAAAGGGCAGCGGGGCCTCACCACACTCCAGTGACAACAAGTAATAGTAAACCAAAAGATGGGAAAAGACCTTCGAGTGACCCAGTTTAACCATTAGCACTGTCTAAGAAGTGGAGTTGGGATATCACAGGTCCAGTAATATTCTAAGTGCACACCAAAAGAATCAGCAAGTTTGTGAGGCTGTGTGTGTGCACGAGTGAGAGCGTGAGAAAGAGAAAGTGGAGAGAAAGATGTGTTTGTGTGTCAGGAGAGATCACAGCGAGGGGTGTGGGAAAGCAGCATGTGCTGCAGTTTATCTTGATATGTGTCCTTCTTTGACACTTTGCTGTCTCCTTTTCCCATTTCTTTGTTTCTGTTATACCTTGGCTATAGTTCGAAAATGAACTACAACTACAGATACTGTCTGTGTAGTGTTTTAATTGATTTTGTCTACAAAAATGAAATAAAAAAAAATAGAAAACAGAGAGTTAAGCTCAAATCACAATGAACCAAGCTGAGAGAAATCCTGACTGCTTTTTCTTCTGTGGACTAAATTAAAAGCCACATTGTAGCATAATAACCTTACTGCTTTATGTTTTTGGCCTCTAGGGCCAAAAA
Source organism: Neolamprologus multifasciatus (assembly GCF_963576455.1). Taxonomy (NCBI): domain Eukaryota; kingdom Metazoa; phylum Chordata; class Actinopteri; order Cichliformes; family Cichlidae; genus Neolamprologus; species Neolamprologus multifasciatus. The sequence goes on along the minus strand of NC_140445.1, from coordinate 27,280,698 downwards.
ACATCCGTCCTTTTGGCCAAATTCAGTCTGGTTGGTTTTCTGCCTGCTCAGCAACATATTTATCTGAGCACCCGGAGAGCTACCTGAGAGCTTTGTAACCCATGAGAAAAAGCTGCTGGGAGAAATAATAAGCAGGTATGGCAAGGTGAGAGCGCCTTCTTGGGGAGATTCAGTCTCTAATTGAAGCCATCAATAACTCAGACACACAGGTCCCACTGTGATAATAGGGAGCTGACAACCTGTCTCGGGCCACAAATTCTATTTTACCACACATGTGAATACACCCACGCGTACAGACACACACTATTGTGGAGCTCTGCAAAATTTACAGCTTTCTCCATTTTTGTTGCTGTAACACATCCACTGTCATTGGCGGAGGCTCAGTTTAAATCCGCTACAATGCTAACATAATTTAGCACTGTCGTTAGAAAGTAAACCAACTAAAGTGATTTATCATTGTAAAAGGCGTTACACACCGAGCGCGTTACCAAAAAGGTGCACAAAATTAAACATTTTCCTGATCCAAATGTTATTGGATATTAACACAGAGCAAGTCAAAAAACTGAAATCGAATGATTCTTTTTGATACACCCTGTGTTTTACAATTCATCAGCTAGCAAGGAGTGCAGAAAGATGAAGACATCCATCTGATGTGACCTGATTTATCTGATTAAATAGTGGAGAATAGTGGAGGAAGATGTTTTTATAATCTGGTAGGGTAGCATTCACAACAGACATTTAATACAGTATCTTTATTAGATTTTGTTCTTGGAATTTTATTGGCTTTCTTCCTAATAAATCTGACAAATGTAGTCAGTAGACAGACACAGTGGATCTCTCAACCCTGAAAATGTATAGTTTTAACAGAAAATCCAAAACAACAGTTTTTTAAACAGATGAGTCAGGCTTTCGCTATTAACAAATAGAAAAAGTCCCACCAATACACTGCAGCAGATGTTACTGAGATCTAAATTAGTACCTGCATTACCCAGATTGTTTCTTTAGCAGCCATATGGGACCGAGGTTTGTTTTGTTTGACTCAACAAAAGGTACATGTCTTAAATATGCTTTAACAAGCTTTGCCTCCTGAGCAAAATTAATTGTGCTTATGCTGTGTACTAGTCTGAAACGGCTTCACAGCACTTGCTCATGTCATAATCACTCTGCTGGTTGTAGTTCTTTTCCTCACAGACCTTTTCTTCCTTACTTGTCTGATGAATTTATTTAAAAACCCTTTTTCACCTTCCTCTACTCTTTGCAGAGTTGATGTTCCCCACCTTGGCTTGACATTACAGCACCAGATTAAAAATAGAATAATTCTCATTCAATTCTCATTCTCAAACAACGAGGACATGACTAAACACACTCACACTTTAATATGCGATGTCCCACCCATGCTGTCCCTTAAAATGTTCCGCCTGAGGTCCATGAATCAGTCTCACATAGGCAAGACGAGTGACATCAGTGTCAAAAAATAGCAGCGCTGCCTGCTGCTGCTTCCATCCAGACCCAAGTACAAATACACCCACATAGCATAAATCCATAATAATGTAACAGTGAATATTAGCCAGACAGTAGTTGTTAGATTTCTCCACAACACAGAAGGTATTTCCAGAATCATTAAATGGGTAGTATACGGTGGGTAGTATACCAGACGTACCCAGTACAGGAAGAGGGATGGTTTGGTCATAATTTCCTGTATGGTATAAAATTTAAATATCAGCATGTCCTTGAACAGACAAATGCACGCTGCGGCTAGTCTAAGTGGTTCTTCTCACTCATGGCTCTAATCATCATTTTTAAAAAATCGTATTACAATACAGGAAATCTACTTCTGTCTGTCCATCTGTGGGTTTCTTTGTCCACAAATAACACCTACACCATCAGGGCCTAAGCAACCAAACTTGGCCCCTGAAGGATCTGATCTTTATCAGATACATTGACATCATCATGTTGCCTGGCAACCACCTAACAACATGCTAAAAATGGCACATTTTTATACACCTTTAAACACATTGTCTCTTTTTATTTTGCAACAATAATATTGAATTTGTATCCATGAAAGCTGAGAACCAACTAGTGAAAATGACATTCTCCACTCACAGTTAAAATCTTCCAGCCTCCAGCTCTGCCTCCTACATTTTTATCAGTGCCACTGTCTCCAAACCATACATCATTACAGGTCTTACTACCATCTTGTGTAAACCTTCCCTTTCACTCTTGCTGCTACCCTCCTATCGCAAATTGCCCCCGAAACTCGTCTCCACCCACTCCACCCTACCCACATTCTCTTCATCACCTCTCTTGTGCACCGTTTGTCGCTTTTGATGGTTGACCCAGGTATTTAAACTCACCCACGCTCACCATCTCTGCTCCTTGCATCTTCATTCTGATTTATATATTAGTTTAATTTGCCGACACCCCAAACAGGACAAACAACACAGTGCATGGGCATTTAAAACTAATGTAAAACTAATGGACCATATATACCATCCTGGCTGTGGTTATACTGCCTCTTTGTTAGACTTTCACTCCTAGCAGGGCTCAAGCAGCTCATCCACACATATTAAGAACCAAGAGGCAAAGATAACGTTCTACTTAAGGCTAACAGATGTTTAGACATAGCATCATTTTCATATGCATTAAGTAAAATTGTCTGTTTTCAATGAAAGTAAACAGAAAATGTACTCTGTATCAAATGGCAGACACATACTGTAAGCAACTAGCTGGTGAAAACTGAGCATTAAACAGTTAGTGTCAGATATTTCTGAAAAGAGCTGGTAGAGACTAAAGCCATAAATGCCATGAACGATAGGGTGCTTACAAACAAGGTGACCAATCAAATAAGTTATCTGCCAACACATTGATAGGTTCCTTCAGAATCATATCAAAAAGTAAGATAATTAGTCCCCTTGTTCAGAGCTGAGACCCCTTTTTCCTGCATACATGCTTCGGAGTTCTTAGTAGCTACATGTTTCACATAGCATTGAAAAAAGAGATCTAGATAATTAACATTCCAAATGACAATCTATACTTAACATTTCTACCTAAATCTCACCTCGGTTTCCCTTTAAAGTGAACTCAAAAATCAATCTGCATTTTTTACGTTTTTTATGTTTATGTTTTGCAGAGGGACACAGGGGATATTTGCCTCACTGGCAGATAGCTTCTTTTTCTCAAGAAAACAGGCCTTGTGACTAAAATGGCAACAGAAAGCCTACAGTCAATACCAGTTTATCCACCAGAACAGAATAACCTCCTAAAACCTGGATATACACACTTTCAAATTTAACCTCAGATGTTCTATAATACATAAGTTGGTACTGCTGCACAGACCTCGTTAACTTTCTTGGAGGGGAACCAAACCATAAAAAATACAGGTCTAACACAATCAAAAAATATAAGTATATTAGATAAATTATCATCTGTGAACTCTGCATTCTCAAACAATGATCTCAAAACGACGGCTGAGGGTTATCACTAAATGATTAAAGTATGTGGGCACCATAACCATATGAGTTAACAGCTCATATCAAGGCTGCTAAGAGATTCATAATGAGAGCACCAGAGACAAACACAAAAAAATGTGGTAAAAAAAATAAAGCTTTGCAAATTCATTACAAACTTCATGTTTAAACCCTTTCCCTTGGCTGGAAAGCAAAAGCAAGCTATTTTCTGATCTCTAACACAGCAAATCAAAAATTAATCGCTTCACTGCTAGCTAATTCACTTACATAAGAGCCTAAGCTGAGAAACGAATTTCAGAAACACAGCAACAGAGGAAATACAGAGTAGAAAACAGTTTGCTATAAGCCTGTGAATTTCAGCTAAAAAGGTCCAGCACACTGACAGAGCATAAAACATAGCTAAAATTATTTTAAAAATGTACTTTGCGTCAGGAGTGGCTTTTTTAAAATATGTATCACTGTAAATTTCTCAGACACCTTGTTAAAAATGTTCCTACAAATCATCTTGAAGTCATAGTCTTTAGCACACAAAAGCAGTTTTGTGGAGATTTAGCAACCATGGTCAACACTCCAAGCAACACAGATGGGATGTAATTCTCTTTCAGTGTTTTTGGAAACTCGCCACTTAAGTTTTATTCTTGACTCGTGACAGACTGTTTTTCACTTCCTCTTTATGTGAGCAGTTTTTTCCCTTCCCTGTGAGGATCTTAATCCAGTCTTCACAAATAACTGGCAGTCAATGTGATGCAGATTCTGTCCTACGACCAGGGCAATTGCCATCGACTGGAGAATGTAGATGCAAGCCTCTGAAGTGCTCCTTCGGTCTCTTCTAAAACATGCTCGCAGTGCATGTTCTACACTTGTTTGTTTGAGACCAACAGCAATTTAAGGGGGCAGTTTGAGACCACAGTGTGTCTGTAATTTACAACATGTAACCAAGGAAACAATGGAGCTGTGAGAGGCATCTGTAAGTGGCAATTACACAATTATCAATCACAAGGCTCCTGTGTTCACCGAGTGAGCGAGACAGGAAGAGATATTTATGGATTCAGCTGTGTATCCAACATAGAGGGTAATGCAACTCTTGGATGGTCACACTGTGGGTAAAACACACACTTAAACAGACAAAGATACACACACACACACACACACACAGATAGAGGTTTGGATCCAAAAACGTGCTTGAGCACTCACTCAAACACACACACGCTTTCATAACATTAACACATCTGTTTCCCTCACTGGAGCAACGGAGGCCTTGAAGCCAGATGCCACAATGTGTCTGCCAGAGGTGAATCTCTTTCTGTCTGTTCTGTTTTTCACTATAATCATTGCTACCCCGGCAAGCTAAATCAATTCATTAAAGCTTGTTTTTACTGTGTAAAACACTGGAAGTTTCCACAGTGGAGAGAGAACTCATACAATGACAAAAGTGCTGTTGTCAACACATGCACTTTGGATGTTGCGTAACTGCGTGATTACATTATGTGCTCTGCAGTTATGCTTCATTATATAAACCAAAATGCTGCTACTTTATATGCAAAAACCTGCACGTAAGAAGAGGAGCTGACAGGAGTTACAGAGTAACAACGGCAACTTCACGAAACACAAATGCGAATTCCATAAATCCAAAGTTGTGTGCACGTTTGCTTCAGTAAAGTGGCTGCACCTGTATGTCCAGTACATTCCAGCTCACTAAAAATGTGAGGTGGTGTAGCTACTGAATGCATCTGTGATGAGCTTGCCAGTGTATCAATGTGCTTTTCTTTGTTTTACACCAAATTAGTTCATATTATTAGATTATGACTGGTAAGAGTGATAAGCATCAGTATCAAAGAACAGTAAGAGTGCTCTGTTATCATTCAGATAATTGGCTTTAATGGTAATGGTACTTTTCTGCATTTATGATTCCAATAATTTGACAAGATCCCCAACACCACTGGCTGAAATGTGAATCCAAAACATAACGCAGCCTCCACCGTGTTCTACCTGCTCCATGCATAACAATAACAGTTTGAACAAAAAATAAATTACTCCATTAGATCTGTTGCCACTGATATTCAATCCAGCTCTTGAGTAATGTGGCATACCTCAGCCTCTTTTACCCATTTCCCTTCCTGAAGGAAGGCTTCTTTACCACCACACTTCTATTCAGACAATTTCTGATGAGGCTTTGGCAAACAGTAAATGGATCAACCAGTCAGAGGCATCTCTTAAGGCCTGTGTCAAGTCTTTCCTGAATATTTTCCTTTTTCTTAAAGCACGACTTTCAAATACTGTTCTGTGTTGTATTTAGGCCTTTCACTTCATTTTTTTATGCCACACTTGTTGAAATTATTTTGATTTTATTAAGGACACACTGCACACCGTGTAATGTGACAATGTATTAAAAAAAGCAGCCAATGTCCAAATAAAAGGTTGAAGGACCTTCACAAAGCAAGAAAGTTCTTGCTCCTTGGAATAAAACTATCTAAGGAATTAAGGGTAGCTCAAGACTGTATAAAGTACTGCAGATGTAATATCTTTAAGAGACAACTTCAGGAAAGAGAAGCATTGTCAAAATTAAGGATAATTTCAGCCAACACCAGGAAATACACCTAACCACCACCATATCACCTTTCTCAGATGAGGCCATTCACCCATCTTTCAGCCAACTGCTAAAAGATGCACAAAGGTATTCTTATGGGACACTGACTCACTTAAGTAATCAATAGAGTTAAAAATATCTCATGGCACGATACATTAGTAATAGAATTATTCTACCTTCCTCTGGTCTGAAGAGCAGACTTTGGGCACCACAGACAGATCATTTTCTGTTTTTAATGCAAAGTCACTCTCAAGGCAAAAGCACAAACATTTACACAGTAAATACAGAAACATATTTGCGCTCGCGCATCAACATCAGGGAGTGGCATCGCTCTCTGGATAAACGCACAATACACATGAATAAGAAGTCTTCAGAGAACCAGAAGCCTTGGTTCCCCTGTGTGACAGATATATAGTGATATTTACAGATAGTGATATTTACATAAAGTGTGCTTGCATCAGGACAGGCGCCTGGTAAACGCAGTCTTCCTTAAGACACACTCTCATGACAAAGCCTAGAGAAAGTGGCAGTGTGTGCCTTTAGTAAATAGTGATACAGGTGTGAGGGTTTCTGCTGAGTGTTTATCTTTGCATGTGTTTTTTTGTTCCTTGGTTCAACTGTGTTCTTTCGCCTTTTCCATCCACTACTATTACCAGTAATACTACTCAAATACTGGACCCAGTGCACATGTGGCATTTTTCTCTCAAACTTCATTTAAAATCTCAAAAATTATGACCACAATAATAATGGTCACTGAGTTAAAAAACAAAAACAAAAACAAAACAAACCAAAAACATTCCAATTCAAAAAGAAGTCACGTGAAAGCACATGCACATAGCACTGCTCTTAACTGCATGTTAATTTGTTACTCAGTGCAGTTATAACTATATTTATATACTTTACAATCAGCTGTAGTGCTAAATGTCCAGTTCTGTAACTACAACAGAATTAGCAAGATTTTATCATTTTGTGTTATTAGGGTTTAATAAATCGTTTCCATAACAAATTTTGGAGGAAAGAAATTGTCAGACAAACACAAAAACATTATAATACTTGGTATTTTTAGCTTTACTGGTGTTCAGTCAACGCTTGTAAAACTTCTGTGTGTCGCATGTTGTTTTTAACATGTTCTGAACTGCAGTTGAAAATACAGAATAAAAAATGGTGAACAAGAAAATTATAACTGTGAAGGAGACTCTGACCCAAACTTGGTGTGACAAAACTATTTTACAAAATAAAATGTACATCATATTTATGTAATCTACAAGTCATCACTTCTAATGATGTCAGAAACTCTCAGAGAGCAGACGATAAGTAAGCATGATGATTGTGCATTTAAAAAGAAGGTCAATGCTTTTTAAAATCAGCTACTTCATTTTCAATCCCTGGATGGACTAGCTTCCACTCCTCTTGTCTTATGATAGCTTGGATAGACTTCACCCTCCCTGCAACCTTAAACAGGATAAGTGGTTAAGAAAATTGACAAATGGATGGATAATTCATTTTTCTAGTTAAAAGGACAAATATTCTCTGGTTTCACCTTCTCAGTGTGATGACTCACTTCCTTTATCTTTCACTTTAAACACTTACTTAAAATCTTCGGCTTGTGGCGTGCCGGTTTGCAAACCGAACACATCACTGCAGCGTGTTAAGACAATTTTTTTTCACAATTCTATAAAAGTATGTTTGTTTTATTTCTGTGAATTAGAATAGGCGGACATACTAGGCTGAGTACTGGGTGGGTGGGTGGAGATGAGTAATATGACACCCTGTGTTACAATAGTCAGTTTCTAAGGGGCCCCAACTATCAATAATGGATGAAAAGAGAGTGGTGCATGCATGCATGCAAGCAAACACACCCTTTTGTCAAAAGTCAAGAGTGGGATTATTGGATATGCATCTATAAAAGTGAACAACACAGATCTGTATAGTGCACAGAGATGGTTAGAAAGGTTTACTTTTAAGAAGCGTCTACAACCAACTCACATAAACACTGTACAAATTCAGCAAGCCACAGTATGTCAGTGCTACAGATGCTGCTGAGAAAAGACTTCTTGAGTAGTCACTACGAGCCAGTCACAGCCACTTTACCCTGAGTATTCATGGGTCTATAAAGTGGGCCAGATGAGAAAGAGCTGCGATGAAAATGACACAGTGTGGTATGTAAAACTGGAGCACTCGGAGAAAGAAAAGGAAACAAAGAGAAAGAAAGAAAGACCAAAGACTTGATAAAGAATGGCAGGGGGAAAAAAGCTAAACACACAACAGGGTTTAGCTTTGACCATGTGGACTCCATGTGGACAAAACAGGGGAAGCTCAGAATCCCACAACAAAGCAGCGCATGCAGAATAGCTTCATAATCCATTCCTCCTGCATCCAAATTCAGTTTCTGTAAACCATCAGTAAGATCAATCTCAGATAAGCTGTTTGGCAAGTTTGCTCTGCTTAACCTGACATTTTAGAGAGGTCTTTTTAATTTCCTGGTTTTGTTTTTTAGATGTACTTATGTTTGATTCAAATTGGCTCCTTGACTTTTATAGTAAGTGGGACAAGGTATCAGCCCAGTGGATTATTTGCACAAGGTTTCTGTTGAAGACTTAAAGATACCACGCATTACGACTGAAGTGCTGTGAGGGAAATTACCCAGACTTGTCGTAGAGCTATGTACAGGTAAAACAGAAAAAGCTGGACAGTTGGACTTCTTATATCCATATATACAAAGTCTTGGATTGGATTGTGCTGCCTGTCAGAAAAAAATAAGACTAACATTGGATTGGAGCAGAAATGTAGAAAAGAAAAAATGCTGATGCAGATAAAAGGTTTTTAAAATTTGAACAATTAATAAGAGATTTTTGAAGACGCACTTCATATTTCTAACCTGCTCAGGATAACACTCAGATTTCTCTTACTTGCTGTTATGGGACACTTTTGAAATCATCATGTTTGCACTTCGAGGTAACAAATTAAAATTGTAAAAACAGCATTTGCCACTATCCGTAGTTATGTGTTCTGTATTCTTGCAGACAAGTGCCGTCTCTCCACAGCTGAAAATCAGCTGTCATGGCCAAATTGGGCTTAAAAATCAGCATTTGTACTGTCTAGTGCGCTCCAGGCTGAACAGCACTGAATGAGAGAGGCAGCCGGAGAGAGCAAAATGGTCAGGGGGATGGATAAAGGGATATTGAGTGACATAAAAGAGATTTCACAGAAGGAAAGATGTTACCGAAGGGCATTCAGGGAAGAGATGGAGGAAGGGGAGGGGGATCGCAACATGAAATCTGATCTTCCCCAGGAGCCTACAGTTATCCAGTCCCTCTGCAACTAGCAGCTCAACGAATAACAGACAATAAAGGGAGCTAGAGTGAGAGACAGCATAATGGGATTTCAAACATCTCTTCACATCTGCCAAAAGGTTGTTTTTTGACATTTAACACATGTCTGTTAAACTGGACAGATCCTCATTCTCTCAAAGCTGACAAAGTCATATTGCAGTCAGTTTCACATATATTTTGCTCTTTGTGCCTAATAAAGTGTCTCTGAAGAGACCTTTGTCCTAAAATGACACTGAAATGCATAAAAACTGGGGAAATACAGTCATGCACAAGAGTATCAGGTATGAACAGCTTTATTCCTAACACAGCCTGAACTCTTTTAGGCAAACCTAATTTCTTTAACGAATCTTCAGGAATAATTCTCAGTGCATCCTGAAGGACATTCAAAGCTTTGCATTAGAAGTGCATTTGGGGTCATTACACTGCTGAAAAATGAAGCCACTGTCAATCAGATGCTTTCCAGATGGTATTCCATGACGGATGAAAATCGGACAGTACACTTCTGCATTTATAATTCTATATTCTTGACAAGATCCCCAACACCGCTGGCTGAAATTTAACTCAAATCATGACAGAGCCTCCACAGGGTTTTACAGATGGTTGTAGAAACTCACTGACTTCCTCTATAGATGCGGATTAACCCAAATTTGACCCATAAATTTCAAATTTGGATTCATCACTCCATAAGACCTGGTGCCACTGATTTTCAGTCCAGTTTTTATTTAATCTGGGACACCTCAGCCTTTCCTCCCCGTTTCCTGTTACTTGGATCAATGGCTTCTTGATAGCCACACTTCCACTGAGACCATTTCTGATGAGGCTTTGGTGAACAGTAGACAAATCAACTGAAAGACCAGAGGCATCTCTTGGGTATATCCATTTTTGTCCATTTTTTGAGAACATGCTACACATTTGCCAAGATATACCAAGTTTTCAGCTGATTCTCTTTAGGAAATCACCTTGTTGGGGAAAATGCTATTTTATGTCTGTGAAACTGTGTGGCTTTGGTATTTTTTTATTACACTCCTCTAAGGAAATAAGAACAAATTTAGCTTTTTATAACAAAATGCATAAAGATACAAAATAAAATTGGTTCTTTGGTTGTCTGCTATGTTTGCTATGTATGCTAAGTCATTTCTGCTCGTTCACTCTGGTCTGCAAACATCTGGGTCAGGAGTCCAACTCGAATCAGTTTGATAAGGTGGTATTTTTAGTTTTAATCTCTCCACTTCCTACTTTCACAGAACATTGGCACCACAAAATAGAGCCTCACTGATATAATCATCTGATATGCTGCTTAATATACACCAGCATGACATCCTTGTTACAGGACATGATGCTGGTAAAAATGTGTTTGCTTTATTTACAAAGGTTTGTCATAGTTTCTGGAGTTTCCAACACGGTGTTCAGTTTTTTTTTAGTTTTTTCTTAGTAACTACATTTTGTTATAATCCTGCTGTGTGCTAGAATTTGCTGACATTCAATGAAGCATTTATATAAGTAATACTAGCCAGTATATCCACACAGGAATATTTTAATCATTAAATCTAAAAAATAAAAAATGCATACACACACCTACACCTTGCCTGGCCAGTACTTTACAACAGCTATTGACTGAACAAACTCGTCTTGCTACTTAGGTTAAACACAGTCTTATAGAGCCTAAGAGAAGGGGGAAAAAAACAAAACAGACACACAAGTACATGCATACACACAAAGAAACAGAGCGAGCCAGCTGACAGGTTCAAAGTATGCAGAAAGCCCGCAGTGTAACAGGACAAGCAGAGGGAATGGCTGGCTGTAATGAGCCCTTTGTTTTCTTTTATGTGTTATTCCAACCGAGGGCTGGGGGTTGGGTTTGGATCAATTGTTCCAATTTGGAATAATTTCAGACTGACAAAAACACCTGGACTGACTTGTATGTTCAAGCATTTCTATCAGAGGACAATGTGGAACTCTTGAGAAAGTAGGATACTGGATTTTATTCAGCACAGTTTACCAGTAGACTGCCTATAGCCTACTGGTATAGTCCATAGTCCCTGCTCATAGTCTACTTCTTTATGTCATTGAAGATAACCAATATTGCTCAAACACTGTACACGAACTGCTATTGAGCTTTGTACGGAGCACAGAGCAGTCAGCCTTATCTACTAAAAGCCATCCTGGTGAGCTCATTCTGTCAATTTTAGCAGTATGCATCTGCCTCAGCTGTAAGATGGTATATAGATGGAAATTGGCTTCAAGTAGATACAAATTAGAAGCAGCACTTTATATGGTGCTCAGATGAAGTGAATGAGGCAGGCAAGGAGAAGGCTGGGGGTGATGAGATAAAGAGGATGAATAAAGTGCAAGAGAAGACCTTTAGGGAAACAGGCGCATGATGTCATTTGTTGCTCATTTTCTTTTTTCAGGTTATTCTTACATGTTGTGAATGTCAATGAGGCTCAAAGCCTGTTTTGTCAGATTTCATACTGAATTGAGATTAAATGCAGCTGAAAACAAACCGAGCAACACGTCTGCTGTGAGATAATGATGTCTTCCTCCATGCGTGTTTGATAGAAGCACAGTCTGAGGGAAAACATGGGAATGTGGAGGGGAAGACGGCTCTTAATCATCTGCAGCCACAGAAAGCTTGGAATGCCTGAAGAATTTCCTCTCTCTGTTTCACCCTTTAAGATTCACAATTTCCAAATTTTCATGAATTTTTAGACTTTTCTCTGCCATATGGAAAAGATATATATAAATCTTATAAAGTTTGTATTTGTCTTGTGTGGAACTTGTATGAAAAGCATACAAGAGTGAAAACAGATATAAGATCCCTTGAAAAATTATATAAATGAAACTTGTATGTTTTGGATACTTCCTAAAACAATATATGAAAGTAATAAGAAAGTGGCCACTTTCATGAGTAAATCATATAAGCCTTATATGATTCACTATATGAAGCAAGCCAAATCTGATTCAAGTCTTTTATAGTTTTTTTCTATTTCTTTTCCATATGGGCCGTTTCTTTTGCTGAATCCGAGGTAACATCAAGAACCAACCACATGTAATAGTTCACTCTGAAAACAACATGACCTTCACTTTTTTCTTTTTGCAATATTAGACAAAAGACAGCATGATATTGAGGACATTCCGGGAGCCGAGGACAGGGGATATTACATCCTATTTAGAGCTTAACCCTCTTTAGTTCTGATGGAGGACTGTGGTTAACACTATGAATGTAACTAAAGACATTTTCTGAAGAATTATAAGCCTTTAAGGGTATAGCTGCAGGAGGTGGTAAGAGTGCATCTTACACTGGTAGACTGAAAAAAAAAAACCCACATACACACAGTGCATGTATGGAAACATAGCCGGAGGAAAAGTCAGATGCAGGTGCACGGGAAGAGTTTTTTCTGCTTTGTAACAAGAACGCCTGCTGCTAACAGCTGGCACTGATTGTGTTGTTTTACAGAGATTTCGTCAGGTAAACCCCTATTCAACAATTACACACAGAGGCCTCACTGTGAGGGGGGTCCTGACTTTGATGTCTCTCTGCTTTTCCCCTTGCTTGGTGGAAAACCAGGAAGAATAAAGACAGAGAAGTGAAGTGCCACTAAAGGGTTCCAAGCAAAGGAAACCAGAAGCAGATGTTTTAATGAAGCATTGCTGGAAAGAACAAAACAAAGACAGTATAAGAAATGGCAAAGAAGGGAAAATGGTCATATAAATGTATTAAATCTGTAACCACTGTAGTTCAGGGGTAACCGATCTAAAAATCTTGGGCTAAAGCCCACCAATAACACACGATTCACTGTGGGACTTTTCTGTATGACTTTTAAACGTGAATACATGTCAATCCTAAGTGTAGCATATAGGACATGATGCATTAGTGCTGTAATGCTTTAATATGAGCTATGTTAAGTGAGGAAAAGTAAAAATGTTAGGCAGTTTTTAATACCCTGACTGAAGAGTGGTGATTAAGGCTTACAGATTTCAATCACTAGAGAGGTTTCTGTTGCTCTTTAAGCAACACTGTTTAGCTTCCAGTTATTACATGTGCATGAAAATGCATCACAGCACTATAGGCTTATCTGCCTCACATTGTTAAGATACTATGTCACTATAAATTTGTGTTTGCGTTTCCATATCTTACAAACATGATCGTCACTGTTTCACTTCACATGTTTTTAGTTATTTAGTAATTTTATTATTCTCTAAACTGAGATATTTAATTATATAGCGAGCTCTGTGACTAGTAACACAACCTTGACATAAATAGGTGGCATGCTCCTTTATGTCTAGACAAAAGTAAATGAGTGTAAACAAATCAGTACGGAGCCTTGTGGTCTCAACCACCTTAACCTGGCCCCTTAGAGACCTGGCTGTGATTAATAACCCATGCAGCTAACCGAAGATATGCAAAACACCAGAAAACGCACAACAGCATGCACTTATACTGCAAGTACAAAGCTCTGTGGTAAGTGGTGAGCTGTGCACGCTAACTAGTACAGTTTCCATGCAGTGTGGCCAATCAAAATTATAACCTGAGTGACTGGGACAGCACGGGCTATGTTAGGGGAAGCCAAGATGGCCACTGTTCAAAAGTAAGGGGAGTTTTAAAAAAATAAAGGGGGGGGGGGGGGTGTCAAGTCACCAAAGTTTATGACAGGGATTTTCCAAGTGCTGTCAGCGGCCGAGAAAAGATTGCGGCTAAATGCCTGACATGGGAAATACACAAGCAAATACAAAAAGAAGAATTAAGTGAAGCAGGGAAAAGTAATTACCCTGTGGAGGGATATGAGTGTGTGCTGTTTATGTGTGTTTGACTTTGCATGTCTGTCTGCAGTTTTCAGTTATGATCATCCAATCTGCTTCCCTTCGCCCTAAGGTTGGTTTGAATGTCCAAAACTGTTCCCAAGCCTGCAAAACATGGACAGCGGACACACGAGTGCACACGGACACACACAACCTCAAACAACAACACACACACGAGGCTCCTGGCTCACAAACCCAGCCAGGCAGTTTGACTTTCTTTGGGGAGATGCTGGACTTGCTCCACCCTGCTGCCCAGTGCCAACCAAGCAATTCTAGGCCAGCCTCTGTGCCAGACTGGACTCTTACATCAGAAACACAGCAATGCAACATCATCACTGAACACTACAAGGAAACTCTACCTCTATCCGCATTATATATTTGAATGCATATGAATCAGTTAGCGGTGATCTGTGGCATGCATGCGGTGGTTTGGGAACATATTTTGGTAAGAATTTGTGGTGTAAAGTTATTTTGTATACAGAATATTGTTTGGATCTGGTGTTTTTTTATGTAATCTCTTAAAAGCTGTAATTTATATTGGTTAAGATGTTACTGGAAGCTTTTATTTCTGTAAGCACCTCATAACAAAAAAAGGGATACATTTTTATGTCCACTGTGGCACAAATAAAATATAAAAATACATCATTTGTGATATGAAAGTTGTTTCAACAATCTACATACCTTCATATCTTTGGGTAGTTATGCGCATCAGTAAATACTTATTATTTAGCTTTTGGGGTTTTTTTCTAGCAAAGAAGATTTCTTCTTCCAAAACTGATCTCGCCAAGGGAACAAAGGGTGCAGCCAGGCCTTTCATTGGCCTGGCTGCACCAGGCCAATGAAAGGCTGAGTTGAGCACCCAGCTGGCAAGAAAGGCAGATTGGCTTCCCCTCCCTCAGCCTCCAACCTCTTCTCCTTATCCTCTCATACTTCTTTCCACTACTCCTTCAACCACTCAAGGCCTGACTGTAAGCCTGCAGCCTGCTTTCACTCCCCAGTTCACTCAACTACACATGCTAAATACATCTTTTTTATAGTCACTGCCATCCCCGTGTGAAAAAGGGGGTCATTGTGCTACTATAAGGATACTATAAAACATTCCTTTCCATTTTCTCTCCCCCTTCTGTACATATGTGAAATACATGCTGAATCATAACCAAAAAAAACAAAACACAAAACATACAGCCCCTCGCAGATCCTCTCTGGCTTCCCTCTCACAATCCTCACTCCACTGATCACTAGTTTGTTACAGTATTTAAAGATACTGAGCAATATTCACGACAGCCAAACAGGCAACACACTTAACTCTGATTTCACGGGGAGGATCTTGTGTGTATGCATTTCACATTATGGTGTTTCAGGTGATAAATATATTAGAAATATATCCAGAAATGCACGCAGACAGGCACTGATGACATAATCAGATTTTTTGCCCTCAGGAATGGTTTTTCTATATGACTGTTTTTTGTCTTCTCCTACACATGTTTTAATACGTATTTGCAATGACAAAAGTATTGCTATTACAGAGGTGCTCAAACTTGCTAATACTCAGTTATTCAAGTGCATTTGATTAGCAGCATCTTGTTGTCATTTACCCTCTTAATTCCTTTGGATTCCAAAGGGTGCGCTTAGTTTTTCACAGGACTGCACAGAGTCAAAGGAAAACATTTTTCACATGACTGTATATCTACCACAGGTTTCTTAATACAACTGGTTGCCTGTGTAAAATTCAGCACCATGTGTATCATAATGTAGATTTTAAAAAAGGTATTAACCTATTCATTTCTATAATAGAGAGTTTAATAAATGCAGTTACTTTAAAATGGTTAGTTTGTGATAACCCCTGCACATAAAGCATGCAGTATTTATAAATAGGACAGATACAGTGGGTGAGGTTTTCTCAGGTTTGTCCTTTGCTATCCCTGTCATCAGAGACACAAACCCTCAAGTTCTGTTTTAAACCTCACTTGTTATTACACTATGAGGGGTGCTTCCCTCATAGTGGCATGACCAATCAGAGAAGCTCCACTATCTGTGTAAGACAGACCAATCCTTCAAGAATACAGGGGTTCCCGGAACACACGGATCTCTTGACCCAACATCAGGCATTCTCACTTTCTTCCCAGTAACGATCACTAGAGTTCGTCAGCGGTTCTGAACCAGGATAGGTAGTCCCTGAATGTGGGTTGTTGTGGGTTCAGGAAAGATTACTGGAAAGATTTTTCTGGTAACAGGTTGTTGTGTTGTTGCATTCCCGCACCTTATCAAGTTAGCACGTCAACTGAGCTGGTGTTTATATAGCCATTTTCTGGCTGTCAAAGTTGAGCATTAGTAGTTATGGCAACCACTGGATCTGTCCAGGGAACACTGGTGGCAGCAAAGTATGGGACATCATAACCTGGACTTGCCAAAATGTTTGTGGGTTGATGAACTCGGTGAAAACCCCCCATCCCCTTTGCATTGCATGTATGGGCGTCAAACATGCACAAGCGTTGCTGGCAAACACCAACTTCTGCAAACAATGCTATACAGGCAGAATCCCTGAGCAGCGTTTGCAAGTGTTGGTGATCTCAAAGATTGATCCCCACTATTTTGACACCAAGGCAAAATCCAGCAATAAACCGAGCTAGCACTTGCATGGGCAAATGTAAGAAAATCCTGCCTGGTATAGAGCAAGGGGCAATTTTAAAGTGGTGATGGGGGACTCCATGTTCTTGAAATGATTTATCTCAGACAGACATGATGGTAGTGGCGCTTCCGTGACTGGTCATGCCAGAAGGCGCTTCCCCCATAGTGATATATCTCACTCAGTTTTCAGAGAACCTGGGTTACGCTAGAAACAAAACATTTCATCAGACTTTCCTTCAGATTAATTCATGGAAACAATGTATGAAGATACTAACCATTTTAGGGCAGCACAAGAATCATTACACTCTCTTTAATGAATTGACCTCTAAAAACTTTGAGTGGGTGAGATGTGTGAGTGGGGCTGGGCTGGGGAGCCAAACCTGAGTAGGGGCACTTCCCTGCTACCGCTAAAAAATGTGAGTTTTATCAGTTAATCCCCATCAGTAGGTTTACCATACATAAACCAAATGACCTCCAAGAGTCCCCATATTTTTGTTTAGCTTTTTTCATTTTTACTGTATTAAATTAGATTTCCTGTACTCGCTGTAAAAACAAATTAGAAAACTCAAGAAAGAAATGTGTCAGTCTAACTCAGGATGAACGATTAAATGTTTGAGGATATACTGCTGAGCTCATATTTGTTCAATCAAGTTCAAAAATGAAAAGTTGGCAGCCGAAGGGGTGGGGGGTAACCTGCCAAGCTTGCCTGCTTTTGCCATTATCTTTCACTCAGTCATATCCTCAAAAGATCTGGTTGTTATATTTGTGAGAAGAGAAGAGAAGAGAAGAGAAGAGAAGAGAAGAGAAGAGAAGAGAAGAGAAGAGAAGAGAAGAGAAGAGAATGACCTGGCCAGTCGGCATTATCTCACAATACAACAATGGATCAAATAGTGGACGTTTACATCTACTGCTAAAAGCACTCCAACTTTAAGGTATAAGAGTGGGCATCAAGCATGTCTGTCTTTGTGTGCGAGCCTGGGTGTGTGTTTCTGTTACACAACGGGAGAGTTCTTCCCATCTGTGCCTCTTTCCAGCCCCCGCATCCCTGACCAATGAAGCGAGAAACGACAGCTCTGCCTTGCACTCTGCCTCCCTCAGTCTTCCTCACAACACCATCCCGCTCTTCATTATAATCAGCCACTAAAACACATTCACTTCCTTTACTATCCCTTTACCTGCCAGTCAAAAAAAACAAAAACAAAACATACACACTAAGGGCCCAAACAAGATGCAACATTCACTGTTATCAACATCACTGTTATCAACATCATATGTATCTGCCCTCAGCTTAAACCCCAACTAGAAAACAAGACATCCCCGCAGGGTGTCTAACCATCATTTTTTATCTTTTGCTCAAATTCCAGATTATCCCACTAAATGTATCACCCCCATCCTGCATTTCCATCCTTGCTTTTCCGGCTCGCCTAATTTCCCACAGGGCTCATTGTTGTGGAAAAGATGCTAAAACAAAGAGGGCAGACAGTGGAGTGATAATCCTAAACATACCAGCTGGAGATAAGATAGCCATTTGCTGTGGACTAGCTATCTGGGTTTTGCTGCTAAATGAAAACATCTTAATTGTCAGAGCCAATAGCTTAGCATTGCTCTAAACTGCTACTTGCTTATTTAAAAATTTTCCTTTCACTACAAGTATTTCTGGAGTGGTTGTAGAAACAGGATGCAATCACGCACCTTGACGATTGCATCCGGCCTGGAAAAGCATTTTAGCTGATCCCACCAGGACCACTGTGTCAGTGGTTCAATTCGAATAAATGAATTATAGATGCAAAGAGGCCTGTTCAACATTCAGGATATTAAGACAAATAGCAGTACTGGTATACACACAATAATGCTTTCGAGAATGAAGGTAGACAGAAATGTTACTTAGATTAGCTACATTTTTGCGTACTTGTACAGCTGTCAACACTGTTCCTAAACTTTCCTTGCTTTCACACTTTCTCTTTAACTTTCAATTCTTCTGATCCCCCTGTATAATACTGCTTGTGTTTATTTCCCTTTTTACCATCTATCAGACTACCTCCTCCTGTCTTTCCAGTTCATCCTGGCACTGGAGCACGTGTGTGATGCCAGCATCCTGCTGCCTGTCTGGTCAAGCAGGATGCCAGTCCTAAATCTGTTACAAGTGAGTGCTAAAACACTCCTCACTTCCATTGCAGAAAACCAGTGAGTGCAGCTAACCACACCTTGATAAACAACAATCTATATCTGAAAAATATACATATATATCAAATATTTGAACTACCCAAGCAGTGTTTGGCTTTTCCTTCTTGTGACCTGGCCCAGCCTCTGAAATGGAAACTTTACTGCGCAATTACAGTAAACTGTGCCCTCCTAATGTGCTTTTCCTCAAAGCAACACACTTCACTCCTGCTGGGCTTCAGCATGACAGCTCAGTAAGCCAGTACCCATGATTTCAGCTCCAGGCTCCACATCTCTCTGCTAGCTGTTTCTATTACAGGTGCCATAGCTGGAAGGCTGCAGTTTAGCTGTTAGGTATATGGCAGATAATTGTAGATAATTGTTTGGAAAGATAAGACTGGATTTCTTTTGTTCTGCCGGTGAACAGTTTCAGGCTGTGGTTCAGGGACAGTTTTCGAAATTCTGAAAGAAAGAAAGAAAGACAGGCAGGAAGACAGGCAGGAAGACAGACAGTTGTTCGAATTACATACTAACAGCCGCAAGAGTTATCTGGGAAAGGCTAGACCGTTTCAATGCAGACTGACCACATATACTGTTCACCCACCCGACACACATTCCAGGAATAAGCAGAGGTGGATCTTTCATCTTTCTCCCACGCAAGGCTGTCCAGAGGACACACAGTCCAGAGTGTTTGCGTGCACGCACAAAACTGTGCTAACAGTATCGCTCACGAAAACGTTTGGCTGCTTTGTGGCTTGAAGAGGAAATACAAATTACATGAAGAAGGGTCTAAAAACGCATAAGAAAAACATACCAACATAATTCCAGCATGACTAAATAATACTCATTCACTCAAGCTTTCACTCTTTTCCCCCCTCCCTCCTCACAGAAAGATGTCCTAAAATGTCCTTCGCCCTCCAGCCCACCTGACCTCTAACAAAACATATATTACAGACAGCAGCCACCACTCACCTATGTGATCTCCATGGAAACTGTTGTCATGGGATGTTCTACAGTGAGGCATGAGGTCATGATGGGCAGCAGGTGGCCAGATTTGACCAGTCTTGCGAACACTCACAATAGTAGCCTCAGACATGACCACATGGCCTCCCTGTTGCCGGTGGTGACGCTTCTGGGACTGCGGCGTCGGAGGGCTGCTGCTGTCGAAGGAGTGCTGAGAGTTCTGGGAGTTCTGGGAGGGTGAACGGCTCTTCTCTCTAAAGGGACGGCGGAAAGCAGTGGTAGGGCTGGGGGAGACGTGGCTGGACTGACCTGAGGAGAAGTCCTCCTCACTGGATGTCAGGTTCTCGTTGGAGCTGCAGTCCGGTGTATAACCGCCACCTCCACCTACATCCTCAAAGCTACCTGGGGAATAGGAGCGACGAGGCCAGGTCAGAAGGTGATCATCACATCCACCATGTTCTCTCATTGTGACTCCACTGCTGCTACTTCCACCACCCCCTCGTCCATCTCCACTGCCACCTTCACCCATCATCACCCCACCAACATAGACGCTGGAGTAGGCTTGGAACTCAGAGGGCTGCCAAGGAGGGGGAGGTGGTTTTCCCCCATTGGCCCTTCCTGAATGCCGTTGATTGGGTTCCCCATCTTCATACTCTGCATCATAACCACAGGTGCTTTCAGTGGACCTTCCTCGATAGACCGGCCTGGCACGGAGCTCCCCTGCCACCGTAGCCAGATTACCTGGAAGGGAGTGAAGAGATCTCTTTCGCTCCATCTGCATGGCCTGGCTGCCTAGTGAGCTGATCTTGTCAGAGACGTCACGGTCATTGACCCTGACTAAACCCCTGTCATGGTGGAACTCCATGTTGGTATATAGCGGTGGTGGTGGCAGCGGCTGCTTCTCCTGGCCCTTAGCTACATCACCTGCTGAGTGCGAGTTCGCCCGTTTGATCCTCTCAAAGTTGGATCTAAGAGCTGCCACACCAAGTCCCATTCCAAGCTTGTCCTTGGGGTCAGTGGGAAGGTCCTTGTCTGGGGGTGGAAGGGTGGGCCTGCGGGGTGACACAGTAACACCACCTCTCTGCTTTGATGGCGACAGGCCATCGAGGTTGTCGCAGGAAGTTGACTCTGCTTGCTGAGGTACATCAAAGGCTGACTCCAGGCCATCACCCTGGGAGGCTGACTTCCTGGCAGGTGGAGGTCTGGGTTTGGACCTGCCAGATCCATCTCCTAGAGGCTGAAAACGGCTCCTATCTCCACTACCACCACCACCATATCCTCCACCACCTCCTCCTATGCCAACTACACCAGTCTCCTGCATGTGTGGCTGCTGGGATTGGATTTCAGCACCCTGTGTGGCTGCAGGGTCCATCCCCTCATTCAAAGGTGTTTTTCTGAAGCCCCACCGCTGTTTGTCATAGCTCTTTCTCTCTTTGGCCAGGAGGGTCTGGAGGTAGATCATGCGGAAGCGCTCCTTGTTCACCTCCTGCTCCAGGCGTCTAATGGATGCTTTGCACTTTTCCAGCTCCTGCTCGATGCCCCCGACAGACCGCAGCTCCATCTTGGGGGGCTCTGACTCTGGGAACTGCGCCTTCCACGCCTCAATGAATCCCACCGGTTCCACCATATTATGTGGGGATTTTTAGGGGGGGGGGGGGGGGGGTTGTGACCAGTTCTGGTTCACAAACAGAGGGCGGGGGGTGATGTCAAGTGTGCACTGTTTTACCCTCCTTTGTTTTTATTCCGTTCACCACAGATTCCTTATCGACAACAATGGCCACTTCCAGTAGCAGTGACAATGGTTAAAGGTAACCCGTTCACAAGCACACAGTCTAATTGCACACACTTGTCTTAGGTTGCGCAGTCGCAACAATACATCCCATTCTGAACAAGAGAAACCGGCTGTTCAGTTACAGAAAAACTAGGGAATGTGCGAGATATCGAGATGAATAAAAATCTATAATAGAGTTCATAATTCTTGTGCATTATTCCAGAAAAGGCCACTTTTGAATCGTTTTTTCTCCCCTAAATCAGCGTCGAAACAATGACAGTATGTCTTCGCAGGGTGACACTGGTGGTCTGTTTCCCACGGAGGAAAAAAAAAAAAAAAGAAAGAAAGTGTTTTAATCCTGCTTGGTTTACTCACTCGCTGTCTGTGTTTACCATCCCAGGTTTGTGCGCGGTTCATTCACTCTTGCCCATTCATATGGCTGTAATCCCAGGTGCTGCTGCTGGTCCTGACCAAGCGCCTTTGTATCATCAGCGCTGAAGGAGAATGGATAAAAAGCGCAAAATGCAAGCCACGACAACATCTGTTTAATGGGGGAAGGGATCAAGCGGTGGATCCAGTATTAATTATATTGCTCGTTTCGTTATCCCATTTTTCCACAGCACCTATGTGGTATTTTTTATCAGTTCCCTTCCAGATTTATCCCGTTTCTTCGGCCGTGAAAGACAGCTGTGCGCGCTCCCATCTCAGGCCAGCAGCACTGGAGGGCTGCGAGAATGGGAGGGACCAGAGCCACAGCGAGTCTGCTGGTTAAAGAGACAGAGCTGGGGTACACATATTTGGTTTTCATTGAGCTTTAATTTTCTTTTAAATAAAATGTATCCGTCCAAGCAAGTTCAAATACACTACTGTAGTTTGTCATAAATGAATGGCTCTTAGTAAAATCTGAACTCATATCCCATCTAATACATCAGGAAACACAGGGTACCACTACTGCCAGTGTTCTCGCTGCTCTATACATTTTTATTAAGAGCAGTCAATATAGATTAAGAATTATTACAGCTTCTGGGTTCATTTGAATTTTACCTGTGTAGCAGGTGTTACTGATCGTGTAGGTGTGCTGCTATCTATAACCTAACACTGCCACCCAGTGGAGTAACGTTATACATACGGCGAACGTGTAATGTAATTCCGTAGCTGACTTTTTGTTAACCACAAAGCTCAGGTCAGCTCAATTTAATTTATATATCCACAAATCACAACAGTAGTGGCTTCTGACCCTACAGTAATACAGAGACCCCCTATGAGCAAGCACTTACTTGGAAGTGGGAAGGAAAAACTCCCTTTTAACAGGAAGAAACTCCAGTAGTGCACACAGAGTGAAAAATGTGAGCTCAGGAAGTAGAGCAGCTCATCATCTAATTTGAAGGTTGGTGGTTGGATACCTGGTTCCTCCAGTCTGAATGCCAAATATGGTTGGGCAACATGCTAAAGCAATGTTGCTTTCAAGTGCATCAATCAGAGTGTGAATGTTAGAACTCAAGCACAGAAAAAAGTGCGTGTATGAACGGGTACATGAAGCCTACTGCAGAAAGAGCTTTGAGCGCTCAGGTAGAGTAGAGAAAGAACCAGTCCATTTACCATAACTTCAGTACAATAATAAAAGGAAGAAGCAGACAATTCAAATGCTATGTATTTTTATTTACCTGAAATCACAACCTCAGTAATGCATGGTAACCATTACAAGTCTTCAATAATGATCGTCTTTTGTTTTTTTTTTAAATATGGTTACTATTGTTCTTCAACCAGGTTTCGCTGAAGAGTTTCTACCGCCCCTTCCCCCGCATTAGATCACAGTTTTACAGCAGTTCATAAAGATACATTATCAGAATTATACAGAGGCAATAAGAAAACAGAACAATGTTGTATTGCAGGATTACCAATGAATCAGTGTCAGTCTGTTGTACTCATCGCAAAAGACTTCTTCAAAGTAAATGGGTCAGTGATCAGCCTACAGTAGAGGAGTAAAATTCAAATGACTAAAGTTAAGTACAGTCAAGTTTAGCATCACTCATTTATCCACATTAATATTGTGCAAATTACCCAAACCATTACAATAAAAACAGTGATTTTTGCAATATATCTTAATGTTATCTGACTATAATACATTAGAATCTATAAATACAAACTGCAAAGCCTACATACAGCTGAAACGCATGCATGAATGTTTTTATTTTTTACACTGATGTAGACCTAAGACCATTCCACCCAGTGTTTTAAAGATTCTCTGTGACAAGCTACCATGGAAGTTGGAAATATGTTCATCATGCAAGAGGGATCGTTGAGGCCGTTAAGAAGTTCCCTGCACACAAAACATAACAGTGTTGATGATTTAGCATCTGCACGCGGAGGTACAAGTGTCTTGAGAAGTATGTGGTCACGTGTCGTGATGCATTGGGCAAAGGAGCTAGTATAAGCTCCCAAACCCTTTTGAAGTACACCCTTACATATTTGGTCTCATTACTGTAAAACATGTCGTAATTATTTACTTTTTTTCCTGTCTGCACAAGGGTACATACTGCTGGTCATCATGGTGACTGAGGTGTGTGAAGTGGACACCCTGGGTTGTAGGATGGCTGCAACTTTAGAGGCCACTCTTATATACGAAGCATTTATGAGAGCCAACCTAAAAAAGGAAGAGGAAAAACAGTTAGCACAAAACTCTTAAAAATGGTGACAAGTATTCCCATCATTTGTTAAACTGTACATTTTCTACCACAAGAGAAGATTTCGTGAACATAAGCAAGTGTGAGAGGGGTGAAAAGAACAGCACTCGGTGGCATTCACAGTAGTGGCATGTGGCCAAAGTCAAGTTTTGTTCTGTTTGTCTATGTACTGGTAGTCCTTAAAGACTCCTTTGCATCCCTTCAGTGACTCGTATGCTTCCCAATTGAATAACAAAACAATAACAATTCGTTTTGTTTTATAAGAGTCTTCTCTTGTTAATTTAGCATATCTGGAGTGTGTAAGACAAATGGATACTCACTCTAGTGACAGGGTGGCCAGTGGTAGGCATTGAGGGGGAGAAAGGAGGAAGAAAAAAAAAAAAAAAAAAAAAAAGAGCACACAGCTGTTAAGAGGAACACACAAACACGCACAAGCACGAACAAACCCAGGCTTCAAAACACATGCTAATGATGGGCTTTTCTCACGTCAGAATTTCCAAACACAGTGATGCTTAAGATGAGTGTAGACTGAATAGGCTCTGATCCAACAAGTACAGACTACTGTAAAGCATGGTATACCAAACATAAACTAAGTCCCCTAAAGAATAGTCTAAGAGTCAAACACACAGGTTCTTATGCCATGAATAGCTCATGCCTGCAATATTGTGCCAAGAAAACCGAAGCATTCATATGTCTGAAATGATCTGTATTCAAGTATTATATGCACATACAAAAAATGGATAAGAATAATATTGAATATCATGGGTCTATATTGTATTAAATAAAGACAGAAAACACTTGATTCAAAGGGTTCATGAGTGTATTTTTCTTAAAGTAAAAAAACAAAAAACAAAAAATGACAACATTTGGGCGTTTTTTAATTTGTAATCCAAAATCCATTCAGCAGCTGCTGTATTAGTATTCTTCCTTAAAATTTTAATATTATGATCCTTTGAATCAAACGCCATGGAGATGGTAGTCACCTTACAACATCGCCACCCAGTTCTGTCTCAGAACACATACACACAAATAAAGTTAATGTCACAAATCAATACAAAATATGTTCTTTAAAATGTTAGAGGGAAGAGAGATTTTGTTCGTTGTTTTCTGCACAAGCAAATAGGGGCACACCTCAGATGTTACGCTTTAGCAAGACTGTTGAGGAAAAGTATCTCAAGATGAGCAAAAGAAAAAGAAAATCTTATATTGAGGTAGCTGTGCTCTGCCCAGTGCAGAAAAACTTACTTATTTTCGATCATTATAGTTAAAAAACCAAAAATATCTATGAAGTTAATTTTCGCTCTAACATGGGGGACCATACACAATTAAATTAGAATGAGAAACACATACAGTTCATGCTTGGTCACAGGACATGCGGCTTTTGTTTATCAAGGATTTTCTTTTGTCTTTTTTTGTTGTTAGCTAAGCATTCAAATGTTTCACTCTGAGTCCCAAATCTTCCCCCCATCCTTGTCTGCCACATGGAGCTCGTCCTCTCTGAAAGAGTTCTGAGTTTATACTGAAGACACAATGGTAAACATCAGAAAATAAATCAAGGCGGTATGTCTAAGCCACGCTGGTCAAACAATTTACAAAGCCATAAAAAAAGTTGCATAAAATAGTGTTCAGTCTCTGTACAGATCAAATTATTTCTGATATCCTAATTTTCCTTTTCATCAAGAGGGAAACAAAACAAAACAAAAAAGACCGAAATTTGCTGTTTTTACTGTAGTGACATAGGACATGTTATTCCCACCATCATTAAAATATGAACCATAAAGGCAATATTGACATGAACAAAAATAATAACTGGCAACGGTACATTTTCTTTCACACCAGCAACAAAAAAAGTCCACAGCTATGGGAGTGATGGTCTTCTAACACATTTAAAGCCTCACCCATTCATTATTCCTATACCACCTCAAAACAGACGTCTTCTCAGTGTTAACATTTTATATTATTTGTTATGTGTCAAAGTTGGTCCTTTCTCTTACGCACGTGGTGGCACACAGAGGCACACACACTAACTCTACAAATGCACACACATACACACGCACTAGCTACGCACATTACAGAAGGCAGAGAGAGAAGAGGAGAGGAAAAGAGGGAAGTGATGGCAGTGGGTGGGGAATGGAAAAGTCGAGGTTGTGCTCAAGTCAGTCAGGACCAGAACATGTCGGCCATGTTAGTGTCGCAGCTGTAGATCCAGAGGACCAAGGGGAGGGAAATGGCCACAAAGGGCCACGAGATTCCCTCCATACATGCAGACAGGGAGCAGCCTTTGGAGTTGGCAGGCTTCTCCAGGTCTTTACCGGGCTCCAGGTAGTTCCTGGCAGCAAACTTGAGCAGTTCGTCCAGTAGAATGACAGGGAGCGAGATCTTGAGCACCATAAGCCACTGGGTTAGATTCAGGGGTGTGATCTGGAAAATGATCTGGAAAAGAAGAAACAACAGAAACAGCGATGAGCAAAGTAACAGATTTAGGAAATTTGCCTACACAGCAATGTTTCATTTCTGTCGAAATGAAAAATAATGCTCACTGGGAGAGGTTCCACATAGAGGATGAGGAAGTGAAGGGACATAGAGAGGCAGATGGCTCCCAGCAGCCACACGTTCTCCCATGGAGGCATCCGCAGCAGGGACTGGTTCTCTGACACGCTGTGAGGAACACAGACAAATGGTGATGTTTGTTAAAAAGTCACTCACTCAATCGAGAAGAAAAACTCATGAATCTTTATTTCCCAACATAACACACACATAGTTGGAGAGTGAACATAAAAGAGGAGCTGAAGATCAACAGCTGGGAAAGATGCCTAACCTGTTAAGGGCATTGCACATCTCAATCGTGACCAGTACAGACAGGGCCATGGTCATCGGGTAAGGAGACTCAAACACTTTGCAGTCCATGCCCTGGTAGTCTGGATTTTCTGGACCACACTGCAGAAAATGGCTCTAAGAGGCAGAAAGAAAAAAAAAAAAAAGATCAGCAACGTTCTCCAACAGAAGAATCGGGCATATTGTGCAGCAAATTAGCATGATAGCGTTATTAAGCTCTACCAGCTGGTAAAAGGTGATCCTTGGTCCATCCTCAGCTGCAACAAACCACCAGGCAGCAGCACCAACAGTGGCAGCACCAACATAACCTGACGCACACAAAAAAAAAAAACATTCACACACAGACAATGACACAGATGCTCATGAAACAGCAATTAAAACTTAAACATACAAACGTATAGGAGTAGCAGCAGCCGTCTTGCAAATTACTTGCTGTATACAGTATAAAGCAGAGTATCACATAGCGCATATGTACACACTCTTTGATTTTCACTACTTACATCCAATAGCTAGGTATCTGAAGAAAAGCCATCCAGAGATGAGCGGCTCACGAGCATTGCGTGGAGGCTTATTCATGATGTCCAAGTCTGGTGGGTTGAAACCTAGAGCAGTGGCAGGCAAACCATCAGTCACCAGGTTGACCCAGAGCAGTTGGACGGGAATGAGAGCTTCAGGGAACCCCAGAGCTGCAGTCAGAAAGATGCTGCACAAAAAAAAAGAGGAATGACAAATGATCAAGTGCCCTGAAACCATAATGTGTGTTTATTTCAGAAGAATGAAGTGTGTTTGTAAAAGCAAGTCATTCTCACCAGACAACTTCGCCCACATTTGAGGAGATGAGGTATCTGATAAACTGCTTCATGTTGTTATAAATGGCTCTTCCTTCCTCAACTGCAGCAACGATGGTGGAAAAGTTGTCATCAGCCAGCACCATCTCAGAGGCGGTCTTGGCCACAGCTGTGCCTGAGCCCATGGCAATGCCAATCTCAGCCTTCTTCAGAGCGGGGGCGTCATTTACACCATCACCAGTCTGAGGAGAGAATGAAAAGCAGGACAGGAAAATATTCAGAGTTTTATAGTCTGAAATAAATGACTCGTCTGAAATTTTATCCAAGCGCTCCTTTAATCTAAGCAAAAAAGGGGAAAACTGCAGAAAACTGTGACAAAGCCAAAAGGTATAAGACATTAAAAATCTAGAAAAGAAATGGCACGGTTGGTTTTAGATGCTTTCGTGCATGCATGACTGAAGAACACCATTTTTCCTTACCATAGCTGTGATCTCATCATAGGACTGCAGATACTCAACAATCTTGGATTTATGTGAAGGCTCAACCCGTGCAAAGCAGCGAGCCTTGACCACAGCCTCTCTCTGCTCCGCAGGTGACAGATCATCAAACTCTCGGCCAGTGAAAGCCATGCTGGAAACGTCATCATCTTCTCCAAAAATACCAATGCGCCTGCAAATAGCCACAGCCGTCCCTGGAATATACATGAGAACGCAGTAATTATTACTTCAGGCTTCAGGGAAAGAAACAAGCTGGTTAAGCTGTATTTGCCATGTTTTTTTATTATCTGTAGAGTAGCAGAGTGTTCTGATTTGTTTCGCTTTTAATTTTTCAGATACAACTGTCACATACCCTTGTTGTCTCCGGTAATCATAATTACTCGGATGCCAGCAAGACGACAGAGCCTAACAGAGGCTGCCACCTCTGCCCTGGGAGGATCCAGCATGCCCACGCAACCCACAAATGTCAGATCAGTCTGCAAGATAAGAAAATCACAGATTAAGGAACTTAAAAAGAAAAAAAGAAAAAAAAAAAAAAAAAAACTGCTTTCAGATAATCAAGTGATCCGATCCATCTGCTTCAGCTCTCACCTCATACTCAATAAATCGAGAGGAGTCATCTAACATCAGCTCATGTTTGTTCAGGGGATTATCTCGTGTGGCCAGAGCCAGACAGCGCAGGGTGTCCCTGCCCGTACCATACTCTCTGATCACAGACATTAGCTTTTCCTTGATTCCAGGGGTCATGGGTACCTTGTTACTGCCTACACGAACGTGCGTGCACCTGTCAATCACTCCCTCAGGAGCACCCTATGAACAGGAACAAATCAATTAATGAGAAAGGCAAAGACCAACTTCTAAGGAAGAAAATCATTTAACATGCAGCTGTGTCAAGGCTTCAAATCCTGTAATAATGCATAGTAGTTGCATTTCTTACCTTCACAAACATCTTGCCAACTGAGGAGCGTGCTTTGTTAGGAGTACAGTACACAGACATAGACTTCCTGTCTCTGGAAAATTCCAGGGTAAACTCTTTCTTCATCAGCTGCTTGATCACCTAAATATGCAACAAAACCCAACCACCAATAAGAATTTCTCTAATAAAGTGAAAAGCTGTACATTTTTGCATACTGACAGAGAAGGAAAAGCAGACTTAAAGCATTCAATTACATACAGAATTGCAGGCGTTGGCTCGCTCAACCCTGGAGAGGCCTTTCACGTCTGTATCAAACACGTTCATCTTCTCAACCAGGCATGTGAGAGCTGTCTCTGTGGCCTCACCCACCTTCTCGTACACACCTTTGGCCTGGGAAGAAGAAAAAACAAAAAACAACCAATGTTAATGTTTTATGTGGAAATTGCCACACAAAACATGTAAATGTGATTTCACTTTAGTGTTCAAGAATCAAGAACCATTAATACTGCAAACCTCATTGAAGTCCAGCGAGGAATCATTACAGAGAGCACAGATAGAGGCCAGCTCCACCAACGCATCATACTGGGAACATTTGACTCTTTTTCCATCATGGAATCTAAAAAATTTTTTTAAAAAAAATTAAAAAAAAAGGAAGAAAAAAAAGGAAGAAAAAAATCAGAGGAACAGTTAGTCAAATCCTGTAATAATGGAGAAACTGAAGAATGATCAAAAACAGAAATGTAGCATTTATGTCTATCTTGTATAAGATGCCCCAAATAAAACTTACAGAGGCATAGAAGAAGACTGAATACTCACACTTGTCCATCTGGGGCATATGTGGAGCCGCTAACAGTGAATTCCTTTAATGAACAGTGATCGCCCTCTGCCCGATCAATGATAAACATCTAGAGGAACAAAAGAAACATTTTTGAATTTATTATAATATTTGAAACTCACATAACATATTTATTGTCTGTATAAATAACTTTTGGCTGCTCCCTTTAGGGGGTCGCTTCCATCTCCCTGCTAGGGATAGAGATACAGTGAGATGGATAGATCATCAAGTAACTTTCAGGGTTTCTGCAGTTCTGAATGTAAGAGGTACAATAAAAAAAAAAAAAAAAAAAACGGCAACAGACATGTCCTTTTTCACACTACATCCACAAACCACCTCTGAGGTCTTCACCCTTTCCTAAACATCCTTTGTCCAATACATCCACCAACCCATCTCAACCTTACTTCTGTAACTCTTTTCTCCAAAATGCTCAACCTAAGCTGTCTTTCTGATGTACTCATTTCATCGCTCCCAATGAAAAACTCAACATCTTCCACTATCACGTCCAGCTCAGCCTCCTGTCCAATGTGTGCAATGCTGTATTCATTACATTATAACTCGAGCATCAAAGTCCGAAGATGGTAAAGGGGGAAAGCTGAGAGACTGATGCACACTGCATCCAGCAGATGGCATCAGACTACAATCGACATCAAAGAAACCTTCAGTCCACTCTAACATTGAACAGAGTGTAATGATGAAATGGTGAGCCAAAGCAGACACCACAAAGCGCTTTGATGGGAGGGTTCAATAAATGTCATCTTACAACAAGTTAGGACTCCACACAGGGATTCTTTGCCTAACACATAATAACAGCCTATAAATATTGCCTAAACATAAAATTAATATGGCAAAAATGTCAGAAAACAAGAGCAAGGATAACATGAGAGGAAACAAAGAGGTTTTCAGGCAGATAGCACTAGTTCTGTTAGGAATGTCATTCAGAAGTGTGCATTAATTCAAACATACATGGATTATTCATTCCACATTTGCCCCAAACTGAGAGGAGCAGAACAAAGCTGCTCAGGGGATGAAAATAGAAATATCTGAATAAAATGATGAGCTGGCATTATGGCTGCACTATCCTCAGGCACTAGCAAGACTTCAAAAGGCAGTGACGTCACTGGCTGTCCTACACAAAACACAAGAACAAGAAAAAGGCACTGCACTGAAGAGAAGCCTTCGATCACTCATGGCAGCAAATTTCAGTAGTGCCCTAGTTGGACAGCAGCATCTTGGCCACTGCAGAGGTAGCTTGCAGAAAATTAAAGGATGAGCAAGGGATAGAGACACAGGGGCAGCGGAAAGAGACACAAGGTCAGTTACGCAACTACTGGTTTTGCTGCAAGTGACTAACTACTGCATACTGATCAGCATGCTGCCTGAATGAGGGTGGGGGCTGAGAGCACTGAAAAAGAAGGAAGGAAAGGGGGGGAAGAATACATATTCTGCTGTACTACAACAGACTGTAAAAAGATGCAGTATAAAATTATTCATGCACTAATAAGGGATGATAAAAAAAAAGAAACACCTGTAATTCTGAATCTCATTTCATCCCCAAATATGTACAACTCAATTCTTTCATTGTGTTATTGTTAGCCATTCAGCCCGAGTAGGCTTTATTGCTCAGTAAATCACTTTGTTTAAAGATGAATTGGGGAAATTTTACAGTCAAACAGTGACACAGTGTTATTACCACGATTCAGTACTGGTTGCTGGGTTCAGAGTCCAGAAAATATTAGGAAACTCCGCATTAAGTTATGTTCACTCAACATAATCACATAATGTTTAATTACAGTGGTATACCATTTAACAGATCCACAGTGAGGCATTTTTAGCACATAAACACCAATCTACAGAGATTCCAACCAGTTTTCCTCAGTGTGGACTTAGGAGTAATCCCAAAACCAAACTCAGATTCGCTGATGTGCCTAGATGTTGGTGTGACAAAAATACATTAAATCCACTAAAGATACACTACGATCCATCTTCCTTCTGTCATGCACTCAAAATGACTGCCCACTGTTTTCTTACCCTGCACACAGACATCTGATTGGTCGTCAGTGTGCCAGTCTTGTCGGAACAGATGACAGATGTACAGCCAAGGGTCTCTACAGAGGGCAAACTGCGGACAATAGCATTCTTCTTGGCCATACGCCGTGTTCCTAAAGCCAAGCAGGTAGTGATGACAGCCGGCAGCCCTGCAAAACAGCAGAAAAGAGGATTATTAAGTGATGAAAATTCTTTAGTCGTCTCATGAAGTAGTGGAAAATGAAGCAAGCATATCAAGGACAGAACTACATTTGCAAATGTCCAGCTTACCCTCAGGAATTGCAGCTACTGCAAGAGCCACAGCAATCTTGAAGTAATAAACAGCACCTCGAATCCAGGAACCTCCATGAACCGGGTCGTTGAAATGTCCAATATTGATGATCCACACAGCAATGCAGATCAGTGAAATAACCTTGAATTAAAAATTATTTTTTTATTTAAAGATCTTTTAATATCAAATGGAAAAAACATTAGATTTTTATTTATTTTTTAAAAAAAGGCCATCCCTAATAATGTGCAAAACAATGCAATTTAAATAACCTTGGAGAGTTGCTGCCCAAACTCATCAAGCTTCTGCTGCAGGGGTGTACGCTCCTGCTCCGTTGTAGCCATCTCATCTCGGATTTTGCCAATCTCCGTGTTGCCAGCTGTGGCAACCACCACACCGACAGCCTTACCAGCTGCAATGTTGGTACCCTGGTGGAGTAATGGGGGAAAATAAAGAGGCAGTAGAAAACTAAAAATCTTAAGACAGTTTTTCCCCTTTGTCAATAACTACTTCTGTGAGACCGGTTAGAGACGCACAGAAGTAACTTTTATAAACAAATTTCAAAAACAGATACTTAAAATGTAAATAGCAGCACACTGTTGCTTTTATAGGTGTACTCTGGGTGATAGAAAAGATGGAAAGGGGGAATCATGCTCCCCCTCAAAAAAAAATAAAAAATAAAAGTGTAAAAGTGTAAAATGACACCAAACCACCTAAGATGGTCTAGTGAGTGACTCACTGAAAACAGCATGTTCTTCTTGTCCTGGTTGACAGCACGCGGATCAGGCACTGGGTCTGTGTGTTTGATCACAGACACAGACTCTCCTGCAGGTAGAGGAAAACAAAAGATAAGAGAATGGGAAGCAGACGCAGAGTTTCTACACAGTAGAGCATGTAGTGGTACTTGTGATGGTTGGTTGACATTTTGGGCAGATATGTGCAGAAAAGGCTTTGCAGCTGACTGAGCAGGCCCGACAATTATCAAATACTGCAATTCCACTGCCTTTCAAACCCCTCATCTGATGTGTGTATGTCTCTGTGTGTAATCAACTGTGCAAGACTGCACATTTTCTGATAGAGTAAGGCAGGGAGCATTTGACAGGCGGCATGGCCATGAATGGGGAAGAAAAGAGGGGAGAAAAATAGCTCAAACACTAAAATATCCCATGGAATTTGCTACCAATTAAGGCAGCAGAGCAAGACAAGCGATTTAAGGACTTGGTTCACATAAACTCTTCTCCCCTACATTTTCCATCCTTCAATATTCTCCCCTTCTATTTTTCTTTCCATCTACCTCATTGTCCAATTATCCACCCACAGAATCATCCATTTACCTTTTATTCACATCACTCATTTCATTTTTGTCACAGCTGAGCAGCCATGACAACTGAGTGCAATGAAAATGTGCAGAAAAGGGAGACAAGGTGCTTATTCCTGCTGTTACATGTCTGGGTTGATCAAAAGGTCAGAGGTAGCCGGGCAAAAAAAAAAAAAAAAAAAGCAGCATGCGTGAACAAGAAAGAAACCATAAAATATAAAGCTATGGAAACGCATTAAAAGATGGTGGTATATGTACAATCACTCTTTGTGGGTATGACACAGAGCTCACAAATACAAAATAAATATTTAAAAAAGCAAATGGCTGAAGTCTGAAATTACCTGTAAGAATCGACTGGTCTACCCTCAGTGTGGTTGACTTGATAGAAGTGAGCCTGATGTCTGCAGGCACTTTATCGCCGACTGTGGAGAGAAACAAGACAGGAGATAACTAAGTACCTCTTAACAACTTAAATGCATCTTTGAATGGGACTGACAACTAATGAATAGATACTTTGAACGATGCAACTTACAAAAGCAGTTTTGTAATTATCCGATGCAACATTATGCTGAGGCATGCACATACTCCACATGTAAAAATACTCTACTAAATTTAGAGTATTTTATCATGAAAAGGAAAACCTGGGTTAAAAGCTATAAATAAATATTAATCACCACACACAAATGCTAAACACATGAACTGCCATGTTATCCCATCTCATGCTCCCTGGGAGTAATAAAATAATCAAACTCAAGCCTGAGAGCGCCGTGAATTCAAAAATTATTAATGTTCCACTCATCTCCTGCACAGGATGCAAGTAGATCGCTGCTCATTCTTTCCACTAACACAGGGCTTCAGTGAGCCCCAGTAACACGATCACAAAATGTAAATACACACCAAATTTCAAACTAGTGTTTTCTCTGTATAAAGACAGTAAGTACAATTAAAGCAACAGACTTTTATTAGCAACCACTACTTTGTACAATTTCCTCATGCAGGTGGGTCTGATCTGCAAAGACTTACTGAACATTTCAGGGATGAGGCTGGAAATACAAACATTT
The DNA here is from genome assembly GCF_963576455.1 of Neolamprologus multifasciatus. NCBI lineage: Eukaryota > Metazoa > Chordata > Actinopteri > Cichliformes > Cichlidae > Neolamprologus > Neolamprologus multifasciatus. The sequence goes on along the minus strand of NC_140445.1, from coordinate 27,245,739 downwards.
AAAAAGTCTTACTAGACTTGTGTGTCATGTATCAAACTTTACCTTAAAAATAAAACAATGTTTTTTAAATTAAATGTTTGTTTTTTTTAAAGCCACTTTGGATTCAAATGAACACTAACACTACTTTCATCATGCACTAAAACATCACATGGCCTAAAAGTGTAAAGGTAAAAGCAATGACCCAGAAGCTCTTAAGAGACCCCTGGATAATGGAGAGTGATGACAGACTTGTAAACCAACCCTTGGGCCTGCGGTACCCTTCAGAGAAGAGGAAGAGAAAGAGGATGTAGGAGAGGAATGGGAAGAGGGATTAGATGAGTCCTGCAAACCACACATCCAAAAATGGGAAAACTATTTTGATCAGTTGAAAACATGCAGCTGGATTTGAAGAGGGGGGATAGTAAAAAAGTTTTTTTAAGCAAGGAAAACCCGTTTTACGTCAGATAAGCTGAAATAGAAACAAATATGACATGTCCTTGCATACAGATAGTTCGTTAATTCAGACAAGTCTCGTGAATTTGTGACAGCTTTTGACACCAACAGAATTAAGCGAGGAAATTCTACTTAAAACTAAACCAATATAAACTGATCACCACACCATTTCACATCATGTGCACAGCGCACAATTCATATAAAAATGTTATTACTGTAGCGTGTTAATGCTGGGTTCATGTTAAGTGTAATGCTCGTGGACTGCACCAGCTGTACTACCAAATTTGGTTCTGTAGTTGTCCAAACACTGTCAAAATCCTTATCATCGTCACCTGCCTGCAAACAAAATACCATTAACAGATATGAGACAGTGAAGAAGATGAACAAGTGCAGTATGGGGGAGGACAAAAAAGAAATTAAGGAACTGTAGTCACTGGAAATATTAGAAGGCCCTGTGGGACTTTTAAAACTCACTAATTAGAAAACCTCCTACCTTAGAGTAACAGTGAAGCATGTCGCTATTTTCAATCCACTGGTGTATACTAGGAATAAGGTCACAGCAAGCAGACTAACCCACTTTCACAGACAAATACACAGAATACTCTGCCTACAACCACAGATTATAAATGCTATTCAACAGTAACCCTAAACTGAATACATTACCCCATGACAAACGACGTACAATATGTTCATCATCATTACAATCTTGCTTATCTGGGAATTGTGATCGTATTACAATTCCAAAAGGAAAAGTATGCATTAGTTAGTATTAGATCAATAAGCATAAACTGCAGTTAACAGCGCCTCTGTGCAGTGGCTGTTTCCTTTTGTTAAGAGTAATTACTGTAAATATTTTTCAATTATCTACAAAAAAAAAATTGCTGCAGTCACCCAGGACTGCAGCTGTATCAACTTAGAGGCATTTTATTTTTTCCAGAGTGGACAGCCCCTGGGATTGGGACCCCCTTCCTTTCCCTTGTGAACAAAATGGTTTTATCTGTATTATCTGCTCCCTTGAGTGCAGGACAAATGTCAGGCAGCAACTTAACCGATAAGGCCACATCAGTTTCTAAAGACAGAAGCTGTTTTCAGACACTATTCAGGGTCTGTGTTCCCACTTTCCAACCTTATCGTGGTCCAAAACCATGATTCAATGTGACTTTAAAATATAGCCTGAATTTCAGGATGTATGAATCTGTCTGTAATCAAGACAACAAGCACCCACTCACAGGGGGTCCAGTGAAACTTTCACAGCCTTAGGGGACTGTATATTTTCTCTCCCAGTGACTCAGACTCTCTGATGTGCTAGCACGTAGGCTTCCAGTCTCCTGGGAACTTTCATGAGTTCATCCACCTCCCCAATGACTTCTCTACTTCTTTTAAGAATTGGGGGGGGGGGGGGGGGGGGGGTCAAGACAACCCCTGAGGACAAACACAGGACATTGCCCATTCATGTAATGTGTAATGTTACAACAATGGATCAATACTTTTGTCAAATTTTCTGTTCTCCTTAATTTATTCCTCTTCCTCTCTCGCGGCTAAAAATCAACAAAGAAATACCTAGGGGTGATGACAATAAACAGGCCATCCTGCACTCCTGAAAATGAGAGGAAATTTGGCCATCTGGAGCAGAAATGATTCATCAAATTGAATCTGTATCTTTTCTACATGTTACATCCTGTCTAGTCTCTTCCTCTGGGCTAAAGCACATTAATGGTGACCACTGCCCAAAGGCTGTGGTTAAAACTGTAAGTCAATGAGAACAGAGCTGATGGGTTTTATATGTCAAGAAAGAAAAAACAAAACAAAGAATTGTCTGTTACATCAGTCGAGTGCTGGAAGCAAATAAAACCAGTACATTAACGCAGGAAACTAAATACACAGTTAAGAGAACAAAGCCTATAAAATAAGTCAGCTGCTGCTACACTGACACCAATGTGTTTTCATTTCAAAAAGATTTTAACGGGAAAGTTGATCTCTAACAAGATGAGCATTTTAGCAGTTGGCTACACCAACAGCCATCACGTTTTTTTGGCATGCCCTGCTTCAGATGTTAAAAATAGTTCAAGCCCTGCATTCCACATTTTTAATCAATCATTAACCAAAAAATGAAAACGAAAGATGCAAGTTGAATTTTGTGAAAATAACAGGTCAGTAATTGCATCAGCAAACTCTTGTTTACATTCCTCAGTGAGGTCTGCCCCACAGTTTGAGTACACTGGTACAAACTAACACACCTGAAAATATTTATGATAGATAACGGTGAAACGCGCAGGCTAACTGTTTGTTCAATGTGTGCTTATCACACCAATTTTTTAATAGGACAATTTCCAGAGTGATTTTATGGAGTTTTACGTCAGCCTTTCTGGCCTTTTTTATTTTATTTTATTTTATTTATTTTTTTAAGTAGGAGAAAGACTCTACTCACACTGGAAAACGCAACAATGACTGTTGGGTAAACCATTTTTTTCCTTCCCCTTTTGCTGAACTGCTGCTCAGAGTTGATTTCAAACTACCACCATGTTAATCAGTCACTGTTGTGGCTGCATTTTTAATATAATGGATGGCCAGTGTGTTTAGCCTGAACTTTGCATATCAGAGCTCCATGAAACATCAACTCATCCTACCAATTTGAGTTTACTGCTTTCAGTTTTGAATGTTGATATATCGGAGACATTTTTACTGTTTGCTTTAACAGTAGTTTTAGAAAAGCAAGAGCATCCAGTAACAGCTTGCTCTTCTCAGTAGCAGCAGCTATACCCAGACAATGCCAGATCCTGACCCTCCTCTTGCTCACAAAAATTACTCAGACTGGATTTTTGTTTAATATCAGCTGTGAGACAATTTAATTTAATAATGAATAACTAACTAGTGTTTCTGTTGAGACAATTTTGAGATAGAAACTGCTCTTATGGATTATAGTGAGTGAAAAGAGAGCAAGAGTGAGAAAGAAATGTATACAAATGAAGGACTGCAAGGCACATAACCAGAGCAATTCACACACTCAGCACACACTTCAGCTTAGCACTTCACAACTGGTCTGACAAAGCATCTGAGATTGTGAAAGAAAGATATAAACCACATGCACCCCAGTCCAGCAGGGTACTTTGCAACTGACATTATACCCATCACTATCCTGCTTTATAACACATACAACTTACTGGTTTGACAATCTGGTTTCCCCAACACTGATAACAAACATATGCACACAATTTGTTAATCATGTTATTGTCAGTACTCAAGGAACCATTTACCTCATTAATGGCCACGCAAACATCCTGTTATCACAGACCCTAAATCCCACTGATCTAACTGCATTGATAAAGCTTGCAAAGTGGGCTGTTTGAATTAGTGACAGCCCACTAAAATGTCAGATTTGCTGAATGACCTATGGGAGACACTGAACATGGCATAATTGTTGAATATATGGTGATATATGTTAAAGTACTTCATACTTATCTTTAGTGGATCTATTCATGTCATGTCAGACAGGCAGAAGCAATTACATTTTGGTTCATCTTCGCTCATTTTGTCATGATATGATGGATGCATTTGTAACTTAGGTAGACTGAAGCACAACAGGGGCCAAGCACTCTGTGTAATCAACAAGCAGTAACTGGAAAGTGGCCATACAATTCCATCTCTTGTTTTTAAATTACCTTCAATCCGTGATTCATTATCATTTGTTGGAAGCCATTAGGTTTCAGTTTTGTGATTTATTTTGGAAAACTAATATTCTCTTAACTGTGGAGCTTGGTTTTGTCACTGCTGCCATCTCGTGTATTCAAAATTGATACGCATTTACAAAAAACAGCTGTCCAACAATAACAAATGAATGCACCTCCACAACGTCCACAGTTAAAGAAATATTGTTGACCAAATGGCAAATTTTAAAAAAGAAAATAAAAAGTGAATATAACCCATCAGGTTATACTGGGATTGTTTTTCAAGTACAAATCTGTCAGAGCACAGCATTTACTTTAAAGGCAGTGGATCCTCATTCATTCTACAACCGTTCTGTAAGCTTGTGATAAACAGTACAGACACACTCCACTAAGCTTTCCTCTGGAATAAAGGGAAAAAATATACAACCCAAGACAGAGTACAAGAACAAAGATAAAAGATAAAAAGAGACCAAATGAAGTCTTGGTAAGAAAACACACAACACAGAGTAATGAGGAGCAGTGACGCAAAACGCATAAACATGTGTGGCTCTATCCAAGCTGAGGTCAGCCAACTAACACTCAGTAACAGATTGAACCTCTGCTCTTGTATTGCATAGATTACTTGGTACTACAATTATTCTGAAATAGTCTAGGGAGATAAACAGGATGAGAGATCAGCTGTGTGTCTACATGTTGAACACTGTAAAAAGTACATCATAACTGGTTATGTTTACAGAGCTGTACATATCTTATGTTTAACAATAGCACATGACTGCTGGACTACAGCCATGCTTTTAAACACCTTTAAGTTTTTAGATAAGAATTACCAATACTGCATGCAATCAGTTTAAAAAAAGGCAACTAAAACCAGATATTGATGTAGACCAATCAATAGGAAATTACATTCTATCCTGTTAGAAAAGCATGGTGAAAAAAAAAACATGAATAAATCTAACAATCGTTATGTTTCTTTGCACTTCCTGTTGCGATTTCAATGACCTGAACCAAAGCGACAAAAAGATGAAACATTTCTCACAATATATCCTTAACAGTGTGTTTAATTTTGTTGTTTGGCTACCTTACTTCTTTCATGACAACCTGGCAGCATCTAACAACATCTGGAATATTATTTTATATTAGTGTACACCTGATATTTTTAGTCTTACCTGCCACCTCCACAATGTCCCCAGGCACAATGTCCCTTGCCTTGATTCTCTGGACACTCTTCCTATCCTGGCGGTACACCTTCCCCATCTCTGGCTCATACTCCTTAAGGGCTTCGATGGCATTTTCTGCATTTCGTTCCTTAAAAGCAGAAACAGGAATTCGACTTAAAAACAAGCCAGCACCACACATGCAGCTCAGAGGCTGAGGATGAAAAGGGAGGTGAAACTAAAACGACTCTCGGACAGTCAGGGTACAGCTATTCACAATGTACATAATGGAGAGTAGAGAGTTATCTTTATGTAAGCAAACCGACAAAGTGAACTAAGAGAGGAAGTGAAGCAGAGTAAACACTGTGGTGTTGCAAAAGGCTGAAATAGTAGGAATGCTACATTTTCAGAAGTGAAACACTTTACAGTTACCTTCAAAGGACCCCCAATTTATGTAAAACTGTCCTTATTTTAAATACTACAGCTGCATTTTTACATCAGTTTTCCCAAATATTCCTTTCAGTCTCACTATTTTCCTTCCTTACCATTCTTCAATTTACTTTTCTTTGTCTGGCTGATTGCTTACAGACTGCATAGTTTGAGTGGCAACTCTTAACATAGCGGTAAGTAGGCTGCACATGAATAGACATAACAAGACCAGGCACACAAGTTATGGCCTTTGTAAGGGAGCACAGAAAAATGGATACAAAGCTCTTAAAATGGCTGCCAGTAAAGGTGAGGCCAGTTAAGGGAAGCTAAGCAACATATACAAAACTACAAGCGCCAAACCACCACCAACATGATAAGCAGCAAACAGATCATCCTTCCATTCTACATCATTCATTGTGGCTTTGTAGGAATAAGCAAAGGCAAACAGGCACTTAACAGCTCACCATTTACACAAGCCTCAGCAGGACCGTTCAACGAACATTTACTTTTACAGGCAATCCAGTGGAGATACACCCGCCTACCAGGTGTGTTTGACGAAATATAGTGTGGTTTATAGTCACATAAATAAATCAAAATAGTAAATTGGAATTTTATCCCCAGGTGGCTTTAACAAGCCAATGTGCAGTTTGGATTACATCAGCACCGAGTGAGAGAAGAAAACCTATTTAACAAAACGCCTGATCTTTCAATCCTGACCCCAGGGAAGAAGTTAATTTGTCTACAGATATTAAGCACAGTTTATCATGAAGGGCTACCCCTAGTTGTTCCTCAGACATTGATAAACCTTTGATAAAATTATCTATTAAATAAACAAGAAGCCAATAAAACATTATGTCTGGTAAGTTATGTTTTCTTCATTTCTGAAATGTTGTTTGGATCTTACAAAAACAAAACAAAAAACACAGGCAATATCAGGGAAAAAAATCCAAACTAGTCTTGATGTAGTCTAACAACTGATACTAGGAATACAAGGGTTGATGGAGAGGGGAGAGATTTATTCTGACTGCAAAGCATACGTAGGATGAGGAGACAGGAAGAAGTGCAAATAAGTTGTCAGATAATCTGAATAATGGAGGCTGGTAATCTGATCAAATCTTTGTCCATAACATTATTAGTTTCCTCTTAAGAGAGACTTCTACAAGCTACACAACATCTATGCATATTTTTGTGATATTAAGCTTTTTAATGGCACGATGAATAACTGGCAAGACAGAAACTGGTAGGGGAAGAAAACTACTCCCTGCTCACCCCACTAAGCACCATTTAGTAGATTTGGTTCAAATTGTATAAGTAGAGTTACTTGCTAAGCTAAATGTGATGTTATGTGGAAAACTTATCTGCTTACAAGGAAGCCAAGTATTCATAACAGTACATGAAAATTTCACTCAGGTAGCCAAGTTTTAATGACCCATGCGAAGTCAGATTCAAAACTGCAATTTCGTTTACCTGCCAAACTCCTACAATGGCATTTGCGATGAGAATAAGAAGGATAACAAAAGGTTCCACAAAGGCTGTAACGGTTTCTTCTCCCTCTTCAAACCAGGCCAGGACCTGCAGACAAAACAGAAATTAAGGGAATCAAACACAATGCAAGCAATTTATATTTAAGTGTGAGCTATAAGTAACACTAAAGTCCCTGGCCTGGGACGATATGGCATCTTTTTACCCAAGAACACCCAGTAATGAATATTCTAGCATATGTCAGAAAAAGTATTTACACAGAATTATATTTTAGATTATTCACTGAAGTTGTATCATTTAAGTTTACTTTGTTTCACAGAGTTGCAAGAATGTTGACTCGAGTAGAACAAGCTTGCAGGCTTGATGGTGAAGATGCAGTGCCTAAATTCACAAAACCTGCCCCTTTACAACCAAATCAAAATACAAAGGACTTTTGAAATCACAACATGAAACAAAAATATCAGAGCTGAACACCACATTGCGTCATTCACATGAATGGAGAAAAGGGAGGTGAAAAGGTCACAGCTATTTTCAGCTGATTGTCTATTTAATGGCCCAAGACAAATAGCTCCACAAGCGCAGTGACTCCAGCTTTATTTCACATGAAATGCTACAACCCTTTTATAGAACAAATATTATAAAAGAACTCAATAAATCAATTAAATGTGAGAAACCAGCAAACATAACCTCACAGCCAAACAAAATTAAACAAGTCAAACTGTGGCTTAAACTGAATATTTTTTTTATGATCAGTTACTTACAATTTGGACTTGAGGCCTTTCAATCAACTTTCTGGACAATAGTAATTGTCAGGTTCATGTTGTTATTTCCTTACACTGTTTGCAATGAACTTTGCCTGTTGGTGGAGTTGTGCTAGAATCTCACTTTGCCTTAAGAGTGGTTGGAAAAATTATTTTAATCATCAATAATCATTTAAAATTTTATGATTATACCAAGCCAGCTTCTGACAGCATTGCGAACGGGGCTAAGTGTGTATTAATTAAGAGGGTATTAATCACTTTCCCTTCTTTTAGAAACTGTGCCAGGAGAGAAGTGTGTCAACTGCCTCTCTCCTACTCCAACCTATTTCAACACTGCCAATCAAACATCAAATTTAGACTTTATACTAAAGAAATTTACACTCCACCCATCAGTTCCTGAATGTTTTAATGTAACATCTAACAAATGTCTGCATATAACTTCATATTCACACTGAAGTAAATGTAAATGTGTCTGCATGTGGTGTGATTGAGAGCCGGCCGAGTACTACAGCTGATAATTTATAAGCTCTGAAAAGCATAGCTGGCTGTTGTCACCATGCCTTGGTGTCTCAGGATAGTCTGAGCCAACGGGAGAGTGGCCAATCCTTGAGTAGAAGCAGAGCCACAGGATACTCAACCTACCACTGTGTCAAGCATACTCTACGCTGGGGATCGCCACTTATCGGTGGCAAGAATATAAAGCATTCAGAAGTTATGTTTGTTCATACCGGACAAGTAATGACTCCAAATATTAGTCCTCGCTATACTCTAGCAGTATGTTAACACCAGTAAAATCAATCACCACTGAAGTATACCAACTTCTCATGTGTCTGTCGCCTTCTCTCTTTATAACAGCCAAGTGTTTGCTGCTCTTGTCAACAACACGCCACACATTCAGACTTGTTACAGTGGCAGATTCACCCATTCTCAAACTGCCTCAACGTCAGTGCTCCTTTTGAATTACAGACTTCTGGAGCCTTGATGTGTTAACAAAATCTCTATAAAAACAACATGCTTGAAGAAGCCACGATAATTTATGATTAGCTTCAAGAGCAATGCCGTGTTTGCACAGAATCAGAAAAACAAAAATATGAATCTGGGTTTTGTCACCAGACAAATTCTGGGTGACTTTCTTTCCTATTTTGAACAGTTTTCTTCCCAAGCTATAATCTGCACAGAATCAATTGCAAAATGTAGGCTGACAAAGCTGAACTGTGGAGAGAAAAGGGGGGAAAAAAAGCTTTCTAAACTCATCACTGAGCGGTTGAAAGAAGGATGGTGGTAGAAATGAACATAAATGATGTTGAACTAGCTGAAAGCCAAGTTTTAGTATTACATTTTGTACTCAACGCTAAGTAATCAGTCTTGAGGCGAGCGCTTCTATTCAAGTATTCCATATGAATGACTCTCTCACTATTCTATCATTAAAATACTGCCAGTAAAGGACTTCTACAAGTGTCACATCCTCTTCACTGATTATTACCACTATGAATAGCCAGTATTGTCTGAAAGACCACTGCACACATCACCCGCACTGCTAACATAACATGTGTTATACTTACAAACGATATGCAGGCAGCAAGTAAAAGGATCCTCACAAGCAAATCTTCGAACTGTTCAATCACTAGTGCCCAAAGTGATTTACCTGGGGGGGAGGGTTAACATCAAACTTAAGTGTGATACATTTTAAACATATGCATGTCATTTTGCGACCCCCCAAGCATACAGGATGGTTCACTCACCCTCCTCCGCTGGTAGTTCTGTAGATCATCCCATTCATACCGAAGGCAAAAAAGGTGGACAAGCAGTTAAAGTTAAGCAGTTGACACACAATAGCATATTTCAGCACAAGTGAAGTACATCATCAGCCACTGATACTGTAGTAGGATGATAAAGACAAGTTGCTCATAAAATTGGTCATAGAAGAGATGGTTTCCAGTATTTCAACATGCACATGGTGACGTAAGCTTCCTTTTTGCTCTTTCGCCTGTTACATATCTGGAGCCATGGGCCATAACGCGGCGCCGGGAGAATAGCTTCTTGTTTTTGAACAAACCTATGTAAACCAGCTCCTTACCGTTTGGTCCATATCGTTCCCGTTGTTTCTTCACTTCTTCTAAACTCAGACCCGTGCTTTCGTTCACATTAAAAAAGCTGTAAACTTCTTCCACCGTCTTTGTGTGTGCGTTGTCCATGGTGAATGGCCACTTGAGGACACCGCTTAGTTGGCTGGTTCCAACCTCAACCTATCAAGGTGGGTTTTCTAACTCCCCCTCCTTCGGTGTCACCGTAATTGAAATTTAAAAATAGATATATATTTAAGCGGAAACCCACGGCGATGAGTGTTACGAGCTAAGTAGTTCCAACACAGGATAGCACGGCGCACAGGTGTACGGCGAGAGTGGACAAATTAGCGGCTCCCGGGCTAGCGAGCGGCTAACTGGCTAAAGCTAGCTAACTATTGCCTCTGGTCCTTTGGCTCTGCTTGAATTCGCCGGCTTTGCTTCGCTAGCTGCCTCGTGAGACCTTGGAGGAAAAAAAAAACATATCAACGCTGCTGTCTCAGCTAGATGTTGTTAATGTTGTCCCTTTCATTTAAAACAGCGAATCCCGGAAAAATTGCGTCCGAATGGATGATTTAAACATGTGGGTAAGTTGCAGCTTGGCTCCCGTCGCCCGCTTTGCCTGTGTGTTGCGGAATCAGCAGCGTCCTCATCAGCACCAATCGCGTTTCTTCTCGAATGCGGTGTTCAGTGTCCGCATGTGGAATCACCTCATTGGTTGGAGATACCGGAAGTCCTTCTCGCTCCCTTACGCACACACTCCATGCTTTTCGTAATTGCACGGTGGGAACAGTACACTGGAGCATGTGTTTAGTCAGTTTGTACATGTGACAGTGAGTCGGAATGATTTTCAATCGTATCTTAAAAAAATATTTATTTAATTGATTTTTAGTGTAAGGACATGATTTGTTATTCAACTATCGTAATTTGCATGTTTTTTTTTTAGGCAAATTGTACTTTCATAATAGAACATTCCAGAAAAAGTAACAGTCCGAAAACAGATCTTCACCATTATTTGTAAATAATTAGCTAATGCAAATCAATTATTTAGTATTTCCGCTCTCCTCTTTTCAAAATAATAACACATAAAGTTTTAAAAATTGCCTACAATCTTGTGCTATAGGATATTGGTTATAATACATATACACAGTGCTGTGGGAAGTGAGCCCCCCCCACACACACACACACACCTTTTTGAGTTTCATTAATCACACCCAGATCTGATTACTGCCAGACCCTTATGAATTAATAAAATTATTAGCCAAAGACAAATAGAGTAAATACAAAAATTCTTTTTTAAAAATGGTTATTTCATTTATTGAGTCGTTCTGTCATTTAAAGTCAGTCTGAAAAGGGTTACAAAGTTACTTTGAAGGTTGTGGGACTCCAGGAAACCACCATTACACCCATTATCCACAGATGGAGAGACCTTGGAGCAGTAGTGAGCCTTCCCAGGAGTGGCCGGTTTACCTATTCCAAGAGTGCATCAATGACTCATCCAGGAGGTCACACAAGAACCCAAAACAACATCTAGAGAACTGCAGGCCTCACTTAGTTAAGTGAGGCCTGCAGTTAAGATTGAGTTAAGATTCGAGTTCATGATTCAACAATAAGAAAAAGATGCAAAAATGGCATTCATAGGAGAGTTTCAAGGAGAAAAACACTGCTAACCACAAAGAAGACACACTGCCAAAAAACATTTTGATGACCCCCAAGACTTTGCGGAAAATTAAACCATGAATTCTGCTCTCTGCCAAAAGATTTTGAAAGAGAATGTCCAGCCATCAGTTGTTACCCTTAAGCTCAAGCACACTTGGGCAATACAGCAGGACAATGAACTGAAACACATCAGCAAGTCCACCTCTGAATGACTATAAAATAAAAAGAAAAAACATCAGGCATTGGAGAGCACTATTCAAAATCTGGACTTAAATCCGATTGAGATCGTTGGTATGACCTTAAACAGGCTGTTCATGCTCAAAAACCCTCCAATGTGGCTGATTTAAGAAGAGTGGGACAAAAATTCTGCACTGTGGAAGACTCACTGATAGTTACTGCAAATACTTGATTGCAGTTCTTGCTTCCAAGGGTGGCAAAACCAGTTATTAAGTTGAGGGTTACTTTTTCACATGGGCTAGGTAGCTTTGGATAGACATTTTCTTCCCCTTATCAAATAATTTCATCCTTTAAAAACTGCCTTTTGTATTTCCTCCAGTTATCTTTGTCTAATAGTAAAATTTCTAAAACAAGTTTGGCAAATATGCAAAAGAAAGAAAGAAAGAAAATAAATAAATCTGGAAGGAGGCAGATAATTTTTCACTGCACTGTAGAATGATAGCAGTCTGGAGTCACAGATTTATTCTCCAAATAAAATAATGGGATTAATACAAGATTTGTTGATGTAGAGCACAAGTGACACTTGATGATGCCATGAAAATGCTTACTTGCTTATTGTAACAAATTAGGTGTGTAATTTGACAGTGTTGACTCCAAGACCTTAACTAGCCAATTGTAAGAGGTGCTACACTACACTGTGGAGAGATAGACTGCTACTGAATCTGTAACCAGACCAAAACAGTGGGGATGTGTGTAGATGCTATGTTCAGTAACGGATGAAGGAATTAGCTTAAATGGTTTCTGTTAGGTTTGCTAATTGTACTGACAAAACTCAACAATTCTATACTAAAGCATTCATATCTACAACCCTGTAAAACATTACTGTGTATGTTAATAAATTCTATGTTCATTCAATAAATGCAATACTTAACACATCTGAGTTATTATCTTATATTTGTCAGTGTGAATTGTGTGAAAAGAATCCCAGTAGTCTCTGGCAGACTTACAAACCAGCCTTACCAGTGATATAACATAGTCAGCGTTATCTTTTGCTCCCTGGCCTTCTAACGTTGTGTCAGAGAGAATTTATCAATGGAAGTGGTCCAAGAAACCATCTTTAAACTGATACCGTACAGTCAGCCCGGTCAGTGCCATGTCTAACTTTTCTTTCACAGAAACATGACTGCTTTAGGGAAAAGGCTGCCTATAGCAAGAAAAATCCTGTTTCATGCTTTAAGCTGTTAAAATCAAACACACCAAAGATGTTGAGATAGTGTTGCTTGCGTAAAACAGCTTTGCAGACTGCGCTATCTGCTGTCTATCTGAAAGACAAGTTATTTTCAGCCACGGAGATTAATGTGTGCTGCCACACTGAGACTTTCCTCCTCACTGAGAAGGAAAGTCGGAGCTTTCTCTGCAGGATAGAAAAGATAGCTTGAAAACAAAATACAAAAATAAAACGTGTCAGTCAGCTACTCACACGACAGCTTCAGATAAAAAATGAGGAATGAACAGCAGTAACTGTGCTTTAACTGAATGTTTGATTAACACTGCTTTATCTATAGTTTTAACTATAGATACATCTCCAGTGTGGAAAATCTGGTGGCCCTGGGGAATTGTGCTTGCATTGGATCCACTCGACCTCCTATCATGAATTGTTAATGCATATCAGCATAAAGTTGCTCTGAGTGTTCACCTTTATCCTTTGATGAAACAGCTTTTATAGGATCGCCCTATCCAAAAGAGAGATGTCACTGAATGGTTATAAGAGGTTAAGAAAGTGGATGGATGTATTATTTTCTTGGTAAGACTTGATTATTATTAGCTGTTATGCTTCAGCAAGATGTGTTAAATGTGAAAACACAGACCCTGTTGTTAAAAAAAAAAGGATCCTGGCAGCACAATCATGAGCATCATTATGACTTTTCCCCCTCAAATTTTAAATCAATAAAACACTTCTCACCTTGTGTCGCATGAGATAAAAAAAGAAAATGACAGCTAAATGACACGGTGTACTTATGTTGAAGTAGGTACTGTGGATTAATGGATGGCCTTCAACCAAAGTGGAGCCATGATTGGTCACTTTAGTTGTTTACTGCAGTGTGATGAATGTTCAAAAATAAAGTATGATCACAAAGTGGTTGCAGTTTGAAAGCAAAGTGGTATGTCACTGCCCTTATCTCAAATAAGGACAGGCAATTATCACTTGACAATTGAAGCACCTCACATTTCTTCCTCGATGTAGTGTAAACAAATCAAGATGCGGGACTAAGTAGAATGAATTTAAGGACAGTGAAACTCATATAGAGCCTGTTTCAGTATTTGCACATAAAACAAATCCATTTTCTTCTCATGTTTAGTAATGTCGGGTGCAATCAGAGGCTTACATAACTTAGCCAGCAGGGTAATAGATGGTGTGGATTTTGTTGCTGAGAATGAGGATAGTTTTTTTAATCATTTTATGTGTGGGAGGGAGTGAGTTTCAGTCCAGTCTCATAAAAGTTCTACTGTAGTTGTTTTCTTATGAGGATATATCAGTGCGCACTCTGTGGAGGAGTACAGGTGAGTGCAAGCTTTGCAAAAACAGGGAAAAAAAGGCTTAGGTCTGTTTTGTTAGTATGCTGAGTGGCATGCTGGGAGCCAGTTGACTCCTCTCAGAGATCCAAGAACTCATTTTTTTCTTTTTTTTAGATTGATATCTTGCAAGTCTTAGGATGAGACCTTTCAGCACATTGACAATAAAAGGAAGACTTAGACCAGTGGTTGAACCTTACTCCTTGTTCATCAATGATGTGATTAGTTTGTTGTGCGATGTTTTAATTGCAAAAAACAAAAAAACAAAACAAAAAACCCCCAGATGCATCTTTATGGTTAAACATTTAGCCATACCTTGTTGAATACTGTGGTAAAGATGGCTGTATAAAGGCTGTATGAAGTCATAAATTAACAGAAAAGTACACCTCTGAGCTCCTTTATTCACCTACATTTATCAGCTGTTCTACAAATCTTCAAGAATCACTATATTACAGTAATGGTCCCAGTCGAGCATCCAGTTAGTTCTAAGTTTACTGGAAAAATGGGCTCATACACTGTGTGATATCGAATTGTTGAAACCAAGGCCTTTTTACCATGCCTTGCCTATGTTTGGCTTTGGGTTTTCAGCATAAAACTAGCTGATCACCTTATAAGGCTCTCTAAAAAAGTGTAATTGTATAAGGGCATTCAAGGATGACAAAGTTAATTTGTTACTTGGAAACCAGCACATTCCTTGTTGTTCTTGGGAAAGACATAAACACACTGCTCTGGGGGTGCTTAACCTGTTTGTCTCCATAATTTGACTTTAGTGTTTATACACCTGTGTATAAACACAGCACGTTATAGGTGGCAAGGGTGAGGTCTTTGTAACCCTCAAGAAACAAGCAGCTACCTTTCACAACAAGGCGGTGAGGGTTAGCCTTTGCCTTTAGCACATTAGGCTTCCCTGAGATGTCAATGTTAAATATCTAATGTTAGATTAATAATATAATTTATTGTGTGTCCTTTACTCCCTTTACTGTTCAAGATCCTTAAGCAAACAGCAAAAAGCAAAAGGATCATTGCAGTAATGTCTGCACTGACACCATTGTTGTTTTGAAGAAAGCAAGATGACACCGCAAGCACTTAAACTTGTTCTCTTCATATAAAAAAGAATTTAAAAAAAATAAAAAGACAACATGATTATTAATGTGTTTACTGGTTTTTGCTGCTCTCAAGTGGTCGAAAATATTACTACATATGCACAGAACTACATATGAATTTCCTCTGAGTTCCATGTAACTTTGTAGGCATGTGTTCATTATCTTCTTAATGTAAACACACTGAGCCATTATTGTTACATTGCTTTTCCTACAAGACAACAATTTTTTTGAGTCGCCCACCCAGACTGTGATTCTGATAATTTCCTGTTACACCGAAAATTATCCTATGTTGTAGTTATAAAAAAAGACTTTTGATTTACACGAATATTATTATTAAATTAATAAAAAGTGTAAATAGTCATATCTACCTTTTTGTACCTTTTTTGGCGTTAAATAGTTAATAAAGTTTACATTTAATCTAAGAAGGACAAAGAGGTATATATCGGTTACAATTCTCCCCACAAAGAGTTAAATTCTAATGTCCTTTTCTGTGTTTGTTTTAAATGCTTTATTTTTTCGCGATGACAAGAGCAGAAAGGAGAATGACGACAGTCTCGCGAGATTTTTGTTAGAGGTCAAAGTTGGCTTTTCCATGTGTGCATGTGCCTGTATGTGCAGGGTTTACTACAGAGCGTTTCTGTGGGACATAGCTACAGTTCCCCCCGGTGTTCTTATATGTTTATGAGCGTGGTTATTTAACCTTGTTTAAATATTTAAGAGACCTTTTTAAAGTTGGTTTTAGTTTGTTAAATCCTTTGCTAATACGCGCTAGCCTCGGCTTTTCCGCTGGTAGAGCAGATTGAATCTTTTGCAGTCTTTTTTAGCTGCTATATCTTCTAAAGATGGTTTAGCGTGACATGTTTCGGGTCAGACCGCTGCTGAGTGCCTTAGTTAACCACCGACAGACGTTAAAGACAAACGGTAAGCCAACCTGACAAAAGCTATGTGACAGTATGTGCATTTGCAGTCTCCAGACTGTGGTTGGTTAGCTTCTGGTATCTTAATTCACTCATCCAACCATCGGGAAACAAATGCATCAATGGTAAACATATATATATATTTATGTGTAGTATATTTGTTTGTGAAGGTGTTTTATCACCACACAGTATAGATGTAGAAGGCATCACGAGTGTCTGTCCGATTTTTGCTATTTATTACTATTTTGTTTAGATTTATTACCTTTATATTGTCTTTATCGTACTTTCAATCTCAAAAGGCCTCTCAATCCGTGTATCACAGAACAGGGTAGTAGCTGTCACTGTTCAATTTTTGTGTTTCCTTCACAGGGGGTCTTTATAAGCCCTTTTGCACGATGAGTGAAGGAGGCATGGATAAGCAGACAGCTACACTGTTAAAAAGGACCAATGAGGAAAATGAAGACTCTGCTGAGAAGGTCCAGGCGGCTAAAAGGGTGAAGACAGATGGGGAACACGCTGAAGATGAAAAGAAATATCCAAAGAAGAAAGTGGTCCTGCTCATGGCGTACTCGGGGAAAGGATATTACGGGATGCAGGTATATTCTGCAGTTGTCTTGTTTTAAAGTTTTTCTGCCCTTTACCACACTTTTTTGATAAAAGCTTATTTCGGCTGCTCACATATTCATGAGTCGCTACAGCAGGTAGCTCCATGTGTTTCATTTGGCATTTTTTTATGCCGGATGCCCTTCTGGGGTGGACAATAGAGAATAAATGTAGTTATATACGTTTATAAAAACAGATCTTAGGTGAGCCACACAGTAAGAAGGTCCTGGGTTTGACTCCTCCATCTGGCTATGGATTTTGCATGTTCTCCCCGTGTCTGCGTGGGTTGTCCCTGGGTACTCAGACTTCCTCCCACACTCCAAAGACATGCTGTCAGTGGGTTTAGGTTAATTGGTGATTCCAAACTGTGAATGTGAGTGTCAATGGTTGCCTGCCTCTCTGTGTTAGTCTTGTGACAGATTGGCGACCTGTCCAGGGTGTTGCCACCTCTTACCCTATGACAGTTGGGATGGGCTCCAGCCTCACATATCCCTGAGTTGAATAAGCTGAAGAAAGTCAATGGTTGGCTGGATGAAACAGATCTTAGATATGACACTGGTGGAAACAGATGAAGATCAGCCGCTGCCATCAGTGAATGTCATCATAATTAATGGCAGTCAATGGCACATAGAAAACACTGGCCAATAAAGTGCAACATCCTTATTATTTTCATTATTTATTTATTCCAGAGAAATCCTGGAAACTCTCAGTTCAGGACCATTGAAGATGACCTGGTTGCTGCTCTTATTAAATCTGGCTGCATTCCTGAAAACCACGGTGATGAGATGAAGAAGATGTCTTTCCAAAGATGTGCCAGAACAGATAAGGTATGTGCTCGGTGCACAATAAGAATTTACTGGTCAAAGCTTGGCCAACAAGGCAGATTAGAGGATATGTATCTTTACGTGTTATCTGTCTGTTAATGTTGTGCTGGTTTTATTTCTTGTCATCATGTAATTGTTAATAAAATTAATTAAATTGTGTATTTCATTTTTAGTATTTATTTATGTGTTTAGTTATGTCGTTGACTTTTATATGAATGTATTCAGGGTGTGTCTGCTGCTGGCCAAGTGGTGTCTCTAAAAGTGAGGTTGATTGATGATATCATTGAAAAAATCAACGAGCATCTGCCACCGCAGATCAAAGTGCTTGGTGAGACACTACTTGATATTGTGAATTACAAGTCTAGGTTTTTGGTATGATGAGTACTGTTGGCATGAGTGTGTATGATTTTTTTTTTCTCAACTTTTGAACCCACAGGACTAAAACGGGTGACGCAGGGTTTCAATTCTAAAAATAACTGTGATGCTCGTACATACTCGTACATGCTTCCAACAGTGGCCTTTTCCCCAAAAGACTATGATACCGGGAATATAGCAGCATTTCGCCTGGAACCAGAGACACTACAGAAGGTGAATCGCCTTTTTGCTCTCTACAAAGGCACACATAACTTCCACAACTTCACCTCTCAGAAGGCTCCAAGCGACCCCAGTGCCCGCCGCTACATCACAGAGATGTCCTGTGGTGAGCCTTTTATCCGCAGAAATTATGAGTTTGCAGTGATTACTGTGCGAGGCCAGAGCTTTATGCTGCATCAAATCCGCAAGATGATTGGCTTGGTGATTGCAGTGGTCAAGGGCTATGCAAAGGAGGAGGTGATGGAGCGGAGCTGGGGACATGAGAAGGTAGATGTCCCCAAAGCTCCGGGACTTGGCCTCATCCTGGAAAGGGTTCACTTTGACCGGTACAACAAACGTTTTGGGGGGGACGGGTTGCATGAGAAGCTGGAATGGGATCGCGAGGAGGAGGAAATCAAGGCCTTCAAAGAGGCACACATCTACCCCACCATTATTGAGACTGAGTGTGAAGAGGGCTCCATGGTCAGCTGGATGGCCACTCTCCCCATCCATGACTTTGAGGCCACATCTATTGAAGTGCAAGACGATAAAGTTAAAAAACAGGTATCCAAGAAGATACATTTATTTGAAAATGTTTTTTTAACATTGAAAATCTGTTTTTTATTTTTAAATATAATTGTTCTCTTCCTGCAGGATGATGCAGATGAAGGAAATGACTCTGATTAGGCCACTCTGCAGAAAGAAGATGCATCATCATGTGGGTTTTTTTTTTTTAACTGCTGATACAGATATTTTCACTGGGATTAAATCTTGTTTCTTTTATACAAATGTTATTAACAAGCAAGTAATAAAAGCTTCTGTTCTTTAATGCAACCTGCTTGGTTTCCTAATATTAGTTTACCACTAAAACGACTTTGGATAGCTGGTTTGTTTGATGTTTCTGCAGTAATAACGGGCTGCCTACTCTTGAAAATAGACTCTTAATGCTACAGCGACATTTAAATAGTCAGAATAACTGTGTACTACTGCATACTCAAATAACAACATCAACTTATGACGTTTCATCTCTTAATAATAAGTTTAAATCCCACATTTATGACTTTCTCTGATAATAGCAGTGAGCTGTATTTACAGGACTTTGCAAAAGTCTTGCCCCACTCCTCATTTCTTTATATTTTATTTTCAAGAATAAGTTTTTTTTAAAGTGATCTTCAGCAATAATCCTCCGGACTTTCTGAAGGACTCTAAAGGTTTTTCTTTGGACACTGGTTGCTTTTTCACTCATTGACAGTTCTTTGAAGGAATCTTTTTCAGTTTGTTAAACTATTTAATGATGACCTATGGCTATGTGATTACTTAATGTGGGGAGGTTCAGGAAGAAATGTAAGAGAGCGTGGCAAAGCAAGGACGTGCCAGAAGAAAGATCAACACATCCGTAAGGCAAGCAGTACACAGGGGCGCCAAAACGACCCCAGTGCCTGCCACTACATCACAGAGATGTCCTGTGGTGAGCCTTGAAACAGTAACTTGTTATTCAAAACAGATAATTATGAATTTCAAAATCTTATTTGGTTTTCATATGTACCCATTTTCAGTGATCAAACTTTTTCAACCGTCTCTTGATTTTGCCACATTTTTCAAGTAACCTATATTTGACAACAGCATAATAAAACATGAAATTCTGTTTTTGGTGTGCCACACCAAAATCTTTAGTGTGCCCCATATGGCCACCCCATGAAAACACTCTGGAGGTGCCCCTGGCAGTATATTTAACATAGTACATCTGTCTTATGTGTCCTTCAGTCCACTGTCAGAAGTATAAGGAAAAAAAAGTCGAATCTAATTAATACTATAAAGCAAAAGGTTTTATAAGGGTGCCATATTTCTGGAAGATAGACGAACATCAGTGAGAGAATATGACGCTTCACACTCCTTACCAGCTGATGGCGGTAACGCACCAGTTCCTGCTTTATTACCGGCAGTAAACCTCAAAGAAGAAGCACCAGTCAGTAAACATGGCACCGGCCAAAAAGCGCAACGTGAGTTCGGTAAAAACAGCAGAAAAGAGTGCAAAAAAAGCCAAAGTAGATCTCAGCAAAACCGTCGAGCGTATCCTCGAGAGCAGAAAGCATGCCAACGATGTTTTCGACATTCTCGAGAGCCTTCAGGTATAAATTCCCACACCTAAACATCCACGCTGTACTGAATCCATGCCATTTAGCTAACCTTAGCATGCTCACCGCTGGGCAGCTTTCAGTAAGTGTACGTGTTTGTTTCCTTCGTGTCTGTGTGCAGGCAGAACGAGAGAAGGAGGTTATCAGTGCAGTCGCTGCGTGCAGAGAGCTGTTCTGTGCGCTGCTGGAGAGGAAAGAGCTGTTCTTGGGAAAGCTCCCTGGAGAGGAGGACGTATTGAGCGGTTAGTATACGATTATAACCCGATTACCAACAGCAGTTCTGAGGTGGATGTATGCGTGTTGCTCCTGTCGCCATTTACCTGGGTTTGTCTGGTCCAGGGGGCTACAGCGCCGAGGACAAGTACCGGATATTCATGCGACACCGGTACACCAGTTGTGTTGAGATCCTGTTAGAGCACCTCAGCCACGAGCAGTATGACATCAAGGTGAGCTGTCTCTCTGTGACTTCTCCTTCCGTCGCACGTTAATTAAACTTAAGAGAAACAAATTAATACACGTCTTCACTTTTTTTTATCCACCTGACTGTTAGAACGAAAGGCTCACATTAGACATGTTTGCTGGGGGTTCAGTATCTATTTTGCACAGATGTGTTGAAATTTTCTGTGTTGTACGGGGAGTTATCTTTTCCAGTTTAGCATTGTGCAACTGCAGTTCTTGGGGACTTGAGGGAGGCAATGATATTCATTTAAATAAGAAAAATACATGATTAGATAACTTTTTGGATACAGGAGAGTGCCATGTGCTGCCTGATGAAATTTGCTGCCGGAGAAGGACGGCATCCTCTTGAGGACTTGGACTGGAGTGAACATTACAGCTTCCCAAGGGAACTGATCCAGGTAGCATTTTGGCTATGATTTCTAGGATTAATAAGTATTAATAATTTCTGTGTTCTTTTGGGTGACTTAAGTACTTCTTTCAGCTTATTACCCATGGCAAAAATAGCTTTTCCCGAAAGATACACTTTGTCATTTGTGGCTCCTCCTGATATTTCTTTTTTCTTGTACTGCCAGGCACTGGTGGACAACCTTCTGTCTAAAGCTACAGACAATTCCCTGCTGATCTCCAGGTTCCAGGAGTTTCTCGAGATGGAGGATGTGCGCTATTATGTAATGAGCTCCATCCGGGACAACGTCGGCAAAGTCATGGAGAAAAACAAAGGGGTAGGAAATCATCACCTGTCTGCTGTAGACGTTTACGTGGATGCTTTCTTTCTGTGTTAAAGACATTATGGGATTTGCTAAATACTGCTTGTTTGTTCCTTCCAGGCTGTGGTGCCTGTATATCAGAACAATGTGTTCACACTCATGTCCAGCATCAGCATGCCAAACCAGGAGTCAGAGCTGACCAATTTTATGGTCAAACAGGAAGGTAATACTTTTTAAGATGTGATAATCACAGTGGGAGTCCCTCTGTCTTTTGTCGTGATGATAAATGTCACTGCAGAGGGAGAAAATCCAGTTTGGGGACTTTTTGTTTTTTTTATAAGTCAATAATGGAATTTTTTTTTTCTCAGCCAAGCACGAGGACTGGAAAGCTGCCAAGCTGCATGTAAGTAAAATACTTTAAATCAAATCTTCACATTTCTGTTTGCCAACAAAAAGGTTTTCTGAATGCTATTAGATCTTCTGCCACACAGGGACATAAGCGTGTCTTTGAGAGGATGTGGCTTGGCTTTCTGAAGTATAAGGTAAGTAGATTAGACCAACAGTCTCTTCTCTGTTTTGTGCTCTGTGATATGTCTCATTAATGTTTGATGTTTGTATTGTAGTTGCCAAACAGCATGTATAAAAAGGTCCTGGTCATACTACATGACTCCATTCTGCCGTATATGAGCAAACCCACGCTCATGATCGACTTCTTGACTGCTGCCTATGAAATTGGTAAGTTATTGTGTGTTGTGTGTGCTTGTGGCTCTATGGTGACGGTACTTCACCATGAGGTCGACTGACATCTGTAACTTTTATGGTATTTTCACATCTGGTCTGTGATAGTTTTAGAAGTCTGAACTGTAGTGATAGTGACTGTGTTTGAAATATAAAAGAATCCTAAAATTAAAATAATTTTGAATTAAATAATTAATTTGGTATAAACACAACAAAAATGCTACAGTGCATTATCTACAGCATAAATGTAAATACTCCATAAAAAACACATGAAGATTTCATTATTAGAGTTACAGTGAAGCGATTCTTTAGCTTTGTTAGGTTTAGATTGATTAATGAGAATTTAACAGTGTTTTGCTTTTGGGTTTTGTTTTGTTTTACTTCAACTGGGATTATATCGGCTTGTGCATGGACATCAGCGAACACTAGGGGGAAGTAGTTGTTAGAATATTATTTTTCTAGTTTACTATAGTGACCCCTATAGTGAAATGCCCTCTGACCAAATTTATTGCACTCGGACCCAAGCCTAACCTCATGCAGAGTATAACGCAGGGGTGGGCAATCTCAGTCCACGAGGGCCGGTGTCCCTGCAGGTTTTAGATCTCACCTTGGGTCAACACACCTGAATCACATGATTAGTTTGTTACCAGGCCTCTGGAGAACTTCAGGACATGTTGAGGACCTAATTTAGCCATTTAAATCAGCTGTGTTGGATCGAGGACACATCTAAAACTTGCAGGGACACCGGCCCTCGTGGACTGAGATTGCCCACCCCTATAACGTTATACTATAACGCCTCTCCGTCACCTGACTCGTGTATCTGTTTATCTAGCTCAGGGATGGGCAACTCCAGGCCTTGAGGGCCGGTGTCCCTGCAGGTTTTAGATGTGTCCTTGAACCAACACAGCTGATTTAAATGGCTAAATTAGCTCCTGAAGTTCTCCAGAGGCCTAGTAACAAACTAATCATGTGATTCAGGTGTGTTGACCCAAGGTGAGATCTAAAACCTGCAGGACACCAGCCCACGGGGCGTGGAATTGCCCACCCCTGGTCTAGCTATCCTATAAACATGAAAAATATTTGAGAGCTTTGTGGATTCAAGTTGTTTTTATGTGACATGCTTTTTGGCGGGGCTGTGCAGTATGTACACTTTATATACTGTAATTTTTTAAGTGAACTTGAACAGCAGTTCTCCAAGCACTCTGAAGGTCTTTTAAAGTTTTTCTTTAGTCACTGACTGCTAACCTTTTTCAGTCCAGTCCATGTGCCTAACCATTTACAGAGAAATAACAAACAACTTGGCAAAGAACCTGTTTTAAATTGTCTTTCTGCACTTTGTTGTTAGCACCATGGTCACAAAAATAAATCATGTGTTGTTTTTTTTGTTTTTTCATTTTTGTAGCTGAATCGTAGAAAAATTCCATCAAAATGCTTTTAGCTGAAAACATGGCATATCTCAGCATGGCATGCAGTGTGTTCTTAAAAATATTCAAGGAAACTGGACAAATGGGGGACAAAACAAGACATGGCAGGCTTAAACACCTATCCATGGCAAATGAACAGCATCTGTGTGTGAATGGGTGGATGACTGGATGTGTAAAGCGCTTTGGGGTCCTTAGGGACTAGTAAAGCGCTATACAAATGCAGGCCATTTACCAAATGAACAGCATCTAAAAATCATGTCCTTAAGAAATAGGAAAAAAGAGAGGATGCAACAAAGACTTGACACAGAACCCAAGAGTCCCAGTGACATACGAGGACTTTCAGGAAGCCATTTTTAAGGAAGCAAAACAAGGAGAAAAGGCTGAAGTATGCTAAATTACACAAGAACTGGACTGAACGTCAATGTCAACAAATTTTATGAAGTAATGAATACAAGTTTTATTTCAAATAATTGTCAATGCGTATGGATGAGGTGAGTGTCTACATCTGTAAAGCACGGTGGAGGCTCTGTCATGGTTTGGTGTTGAGAATCTTGTTAGAATTATGAGCACAAAAGTACCATCAGATGTTCAAAAATACTATTTCAGAATTTGAAAGGTGGAAAAACAACACTTTCATATGTTCATCTACAGCTTTGCTATAAAGTGATGGTAATCAGCAGGTTCTTGTCTTCATCGAACAGGTGGGGCAATCAGCCTGCTAGCACTCAATGGCCTTTTTGTCCTCATACATCAACACAACCTGTGAGTGAAAAGCACATTTTTTGTCTCTTTTACTAGATCAGATTATTTACAGTAAAATGGGAGAGATGTGATCACATAAATCAAAAACACGTGTTGTGTGTTTGCAGAGATTATCCTGATTTCTACAAGAAGTTGTATAATCTACTTGAGCCTTCTGTTTTTCATGTGAAGTACAGAGCACGCTTTTTTCATTTAGCCAATGTCTTCCTTAGCTCCAGGTAAGAATTCAGTCACATATTTCAAAATCCTTTTTTATTCATTTACAAATCAGATTCTGTAAAATGTTGGAACATTAAAAAAAAAAAAAAGTAAATTTAAAAAAAAAAGAATTCACTGACTTTTGAGTCTCATAAATCGATATTTTATTCACAATAGAACATAGAAAACAGTTTTAAGATTTTCTATGAAAAATATTTAGAATTTTGAATTTAATGGCAGCACATCTCAAAAAAGTTGGGACTGAGGGGAAAAAAGGGTGGAAAGGTAAGTGGTATTAAAAAGAAATTGCTGAAGGAATATTTTGTAACTAATTAGGATAACTGGCAACAGGTCAGTAACGTGATGGGATATATAAAGAGGATCTTAGAGAGGCAGAGTTTCTCAGAGCAAATTTGCAAAAACAGTCTTTAAATTTTACAGCAATTTCAGAATCGTGTTCCTTGACATACAGTTGTAGGCTACAATACATAAAATAAAAAGATTTGGAGAATCTGGAGAAATCTCACGCTGAAGTCAATACTGGATACCCATGATCCTTGAGCCTGTCATGGAAATCCCTGCATGAGCTTAGGTACAAATCCAGAAATCATTGTCTATGAACATTGTTCACTGTGTCACTCACAATTGCAGGTTAAAGCTCTGTCATACAAAGAAGAAGCCGTATGTGAACATGATCCAATAAAGCCGCCATCTTCTCTTGGCCAAAGCTCATTTAAAATGGACTGAGGCAAAGTGGAAAACTGTTTTGTTGGACATGGACACCACATCCTCCGGATTACGGAGGAAACCATTCAGGTTTTTTAGCACTTTGTTTAGTCCCTGATGGTATGAAGGTGCATCAGTGCCTATGGAATCATCACTGCTGAGAGCAGTGTGTGCTCTCATCCAGATTAAGTCTTTTCCAATTAAAGGCCTTGCATTTTTTTACCAAGACAACGCTAAACTCCATATTGGATATATTACAGATGCATGGCTTCGCTGTTGAAAAGTCACGGTGCTGCACCAGCTGTTAGCTGTTAAAATCCTGTATCAGAAACTTATACCAGCCGCTGCTCTCCTCAGTTCCCAGACGTTTAAAAGAAAGACGATACTACACAGTGGTAAACTACGCCCTGTCCAGACTTTTTTGAAATGTGTTCCTTTTACTCAGTTTAAACATTTTTTATGTTTTCTATGTTCTATTGTGAGTTTATCAAATCTGTAAATTATTGCATTCAGGTTTTTACTCTTTACACAGCATGAATGTTGCTTTGTGGGTGACCTGCTGTTATTTTTATGAGCTTTGGCTGAACTATTTGAGCTGCTAAACAGACCAAATATAAGCATCCTACACTTAAATAATGAGCACGAAAGCTCAGGATCTACATTGCTAAAATGCATGTTCTGTTTTTGGTTTCCTTCAGTCACTTGCCAGTTTACTTAGTGGCTGCATTTGCCAAACGTCTGGCTCGTCTGGCTCTCACGGCACCGCCTACAGCCCTTCTCATAGTGCTGCCCTTCATCTACAACCTGATCCGTCGCCACCCGTCCTGTAGAGTCCTCATTCACAAGCCCAGCGCAGAAGATGGTGAGTTTCAGACTTTTGTAGTTGGGATCGGTGTGTTAACTGTCTGTATGAATTGTCTGTAGGATATGTGATAAATGTTTGCTTTTGTGTGTGGTGACAGAACCTTTTGAGGATCCTTATCTGATGGATGAAGAGGATCCTGCTCAGTGCCGTGCCTTAGAAAGCAGCTTGTGGGAAATTAAGGTGTGCAGGCAATAACTTTAGATTCCCAAAGGAATTACCTCTGTCGCTGATGACAACTGACTTTTGAGTTTTGATATTTCTCATCTTTTTCTCTTTGGGGAACACATGTTGAAGAGATGTCACAAACGATTGAAAGTCCAATTTAAGTGGAGGAGTCACTAAAATGACACATTTTCCTGTCGTCTTTTCTATAGTCGCTGCAAACGCATTACCATCCAGATGTGGCTAAAGCTGCACTGCTGATCAACACACCTTTGTCAGAACAGGAGGATGACATCAGTGAGACACTAGAGGTCACAACGTATGAGGTGATGCTTCAAGAATTAGTTTTCCTCTTATTTCTGGTCAAATTAAATTTGGTTTAGATGAATAAGTTATTTCATTTTCTTTTTCACAGCTGATGGAAAAAGACCTGAAGCAACCTGAGATCAAGAGCGTCCCACTGGAATTTGAAACGGCCACACGGTTACTAAAAGGAGGGGGAGACGTGTTAGGACAGCACTTCTGTCTGGCATAAAATGAGTCAAAACAACGGACCACATTTGCCTTGTTAGAACCTTTTTACACTCGTTCATCTTTTATCTGAAGTGCTTTTCAGAAAGTGTTGCCCAAATTTTCTCCATGAAAATTAGATGCTTTTTTGGGGGACTGAAAACATCAATAAAAGACACATAACTTCAACTTGCATTTTTTTAGTTTGCTTTTTTAAATTCTATATTACTGTCCTCGATGTGTGACTGTTGTATGCCAATAAAAACATTTTCTAGAACCGATGGTCTTTGAAGGCATTGTTACTTGAAATCAAAACTCTAAAGTTTTCTGCTTCCAGTTAAGCAACAAAGTCATTCAGTGCATTGTGTATTTTCACTTAATGTGGCTGCATTTTGGTCCTCCAAAATCAGGCAGGAGATGTTCAATTTGTTATACTGTACTGAGCAAAAATCTCATCACCCCTCGTTATTTTCGGACAGTGGTTGGTTTTTTCGCTCTGGTCCATGTACCTGACCATTTTCAGAGGAACAGTTTTTTTTAAGCCACTTGTCACTGCCTTTGTTTTATGAATCATAACACATACATTTTTTTTTTTAGTTGAATATTTGAAAAAAACAATGTAAAACGTATTTACAGCAGGTGAACGGTCTTAAAGTCATTACTGTCGAAAATGGAAAAGCATCCAGCAAAGACATGATACAAGACCTGAGAGATGTGGCCCTCCAGTTGATCTGTCTAATGTTCATTGAGGTCTCATCAGAAATGGTCTTAGTGGAAGGGTGGCTGTGAAGAAGCCATTCATAATGCAGGGGAATGGGGAGAAGAAGCTGAAGTATGCCAAATTTCACCTGATCTGGACTAAAAACCAATGGCAAGAAGCATTAAGAATCTAGTTTCCCCATTGTGTCATGACAGGGGTACAATAGTGGGGGTCTATAGGCATGGTTAAAACATGGTAGAAACGCTGTCATGGTTTGGGGCTGCCGACAGTGGTGTTGGAGATCACGTCAAAATTGATAAAATAAAGGGGTAGAAAAGTACATTCAGACCTGGATCCTACATGAAAAACCAGCTGGGGAAAGCTGGGAAAAAAGCACACAATGGAATACAGTCATGAGTTGGTCTCCACAGAGCATGAACCTCACATTATTGAAGCAGTGTGGGATCATCTTGACAGAGAATAGAGCAAAAGCCATCCAACATCCAAAGAAGAGATGTGAATTTCCTCCAGAAACCTGGAGAGCTATTCCCGAAAACTACTTAAAGAAAAGAAGAAGAAAGCTGCCTTAGAGAGTTTAGGCTGTTTGAAGAATAAATGTTGTCCATATGTTTGAGTTATATACTTTGTTTTTATTTCCATTGTACATGTTTCCTAATTTCTTAGCAAAATATAAAGAAATTAAGGAGTACTCAAAACGTTTGCACACTTCTGTGTGTCATATAGTCTTAAACCTACATTAAAACATCACAGTTAACTACACTGCAAGGATACAGCCACGCATTATCGAGGGTGTTCTCCCCTCATACAGGTGAGGTTAAGGTTTGCCTTAGATGATCTTTTTCCGTCTGCTGTTCATATTTCATGCTCTTGTTAAGTTTGCCATATGGGCACACAGCAGGCCGCCTTGGGTACAAGAGCGCTGTGAGAGAAAGATTCTGAATCATAACTGACTTCTGCTTCAAAAGAACACGTCATACGAGGGAGAAGCGCTCCAAAAATGTACTGAGACACACGCCACAAGCACCAAACCATGGAGGCTACGGAGTCTGCAGGAAATCCCTACAGTTTTGAAGATTAGAAAATCTATTTATAATTTTTGTAGGCTTCGCTTATGGTGGACTACAAGATGGGCATGATACTACCCAGCCAAACACGATCTTTGTGAAGAGGATGAGAGAAGCTGAAGACCGTTTGTTAAGTGGGTAAGAACTATGAAATACAGTCCTTGCAGAAGTTTTAAAGCATCATAGATGAGGGCGTTTGCAGTTTTTATGATGCAGCATTATAACTATTAGTCCATAATATTTGTACTTTTTCGGATTTGCAAACACATTTTTTCAGCTCCTGAACAGTTGTGTACAGCGCTAACACTTAACAGCCATTCACAGCCAACTTAACTATAATTTCAAACAATGCAATGAATCCACTTCTAAATTCAGTTTCTAGTTCATTTGTCTTCTTTAAATGAGCTCTTATTACTTGTGTGTAAACAGTGAAGAGCTATTTGCTCAGAATCAATATGAGCTAAGTACATTGCCTCACCACAGTAATAAACTTAAATCTTTAGAGAAAGGGGATGGTTTTGAATTTAAAAAAAAAATACTGTAATGGAATTCATTAAAATAATGGATCTATAGATTATTTAATATATAAATAAAAAATGTGAAATCCCAATCAGGCCTGGATAATGTCACTCTCTCTGCCTTTGATAAATCTGCGACAGAGATGCTTTGGCTCTCAGAGGTGGTTCATAGAGGTCTTTGAAGGGTGGGATACTTCTGCATAAATCTGTAAGACTCCTGAGCTCTGTGTGCTGCTGCTGTTGTTGTTGTCTGTCCTCCTCCTCCTCCACAACCCCCTGCAAGGAAGTAGAAGCTGTCCAAGGTGAGTCAGCACAGAGAATCTGTTCAAGCATTTGGCCGAGGTTTTAAGAGAAACAATGGAAGAAGAAGAAGAAGAAGAAGAAGAAGAGGCCAGTTATTATTCTTTTTTGTCTTTGGTCATTAGTTTTTTAACACAATGGCATTCATTTATTTAAAAAAAAAAAAAGCCACTTTTTGAATGAATGAATCAAAAATGAAAAGCAAAAAGGAAAAAAAAAAGAATCTGATCTTGTTAGTATTAAAAAAAAAAACACAAATTAAAAAACAGACAGTCAGACATTGGAGCATTTGTTAGTGTAGATTAGGTAGAGTCCAATAAGTCAAATCCCCTGAGGTGCAAGCATCATTAACCGTCTCTACCCTGTATGTATCTGTGCTCTGTATAGTTAGTGTGAATGCAACACTCCTGTGTGGAAGTCAGCATCTGTTTGACCAAACGCACAAAGCATGTCAACATAGATGGAGATTTAGTATCAATTAATATGAGCTGTTGTATTTTCCATGCCCCCCTCCACCATACCCTCCACACACTCACACACCCCTTCACTGTGTGTCTGTGCACTAATCCTCTCTTATGTAACCGAATGAAGCTCTCTCTCAGTGATAACACACACGCACACGCACATGGACACACACATGAACATACTAGTCAGTGCCTACATGTATATGTGGACGAACTTGTGCGGGTGGCAACGGAGTTCAACTGGAATAATGATTCATCTTTTAAAAATGTGACTTTTACTCTCAAGGACTGACTGTGTTCCTCAAAATGAACAAACAAGTTGCGTGTTGATTTTTTAATGAAAGAAGATGAAGGATTTGTACAGTAAGTGTCAAAAGCTCTTTATTAGTGCATTAGTGCTTTTTCTCAGCAGCAGACCTTTCATTTTTAGCTTATGCACTGCAACAATTTGAATTTCAATTTGCATATTTTCTGTCAATTCAGTCAAAGGGTTTTGTCTGCCAGATTATTTGTTTGTTTCAAGTCAGCTAAGCATTGAGAAAACAATAATCACGAATTATAATGAAATATTTGAGATGCTTTTTGTTCATGATGTACAGTTATTTGTCATTTTAATATCGATCAAACACACTATATGTTATTGTTTGTTTGGAAACATGGTGATTAGATGGATAGGTTTTTGAACTACTAAAGAATGCACATAAATATGCTCTATTTTCAGGTGAAGTTTAGTGAAACTAAAATATAAATCTGAACCAGACACAAACTACAAAGGTAGCTCAAAATCCTTAAGTATTCAACTTTAATAAATGACACCTATTGATGCTGGTCAAAAAGCAATAGTTCTTGATTATTCAATGATGCGTACATGCTTCTCTTTGTATATATGCTGATGGCACTCTTCCAGCATTGCACCGTCAGTGTGTGTGTGTGCAGAATATGAGGTTTGCATAATAGATTCACTATGTAACCTGCGGACTGGTGTTGCAGGTGATAATGCGGGATCACAAGTCCAGTGCTAATGTGGAGAACCTGCTGAGGGAGTCTCAGATGGAGTTACAGTGGATCCAGAGACAGCTCGCCATGATTGCTGCCAGAAACTTGCACCATCACCACCTGCACAGCAAGGGCAAGGTAACATCATACTGTAGACCTTAGACACACTACTGCTTTTATAGCTAGGATGAACTTTAGTGTGGAAACATTAGTGTTGACCTTGGTGTAGGATAAATGGCATTTACAAGTAGCTGATAAAATTTTAACTTGTGATTTGAAGTCAGTTTTAAGTAATATTTGGTAGTGATCTTATAAGATAGCATTAAACTGTATAAATTAATATACTCTCACTGGGCATTTCATCAGGTACATCTTGCCAGTATTTGGTCAGATCCTCTTTTGCTGGCTTAAATCTCCACCACATCCTAAAGGTGCTCCCCTGGACTGAAATCTGGTGCCTGTAGTTACAGTGAACTTACTGCCATGTTGCAGTGCAAACTTTTAACTGTGCAGACTTTATTCAGACAGTAAGCCATGCATTCAATGTTAAAATGTTAAATGCCTACATGGGAGTCTTCATTTATTGCCAGCACTGAGATTTGAGTGCAAAGAGTTACAGCTGTTGATTATCTTGTCACTGCTTACGTCTCTTTCTTTTTGTGCCTTATTTGATCCCAACAAATGTACACCTGTCAGCAACATTAAAACAATTTTAAAGGTTTTAACAGCAGCAGACATACTACTGTGTGATTCGGGCACTTTGAATTGAATCCTCTTGTCCAAAAGAAAAATTATTGATCTATCAGCTAAACCACTTGTCCTCTAGAGGATCACGGGCGATTCTAAGTCACTGACAATTATGTCTCAGAGAAGACAGCATGCTTCTGAAAACACATTTTCAGGGTTTTCAAAATTTATCCAGTGGAGCGACAGGCCACTATAGATGCTTAAGGTTTTTAAAGGTGTCCAACGGGGTTTAGAATAAACCTGCCATTCTCATTTCCAGCTCCATATTTTTATATGTCTACACACACACACACACACACACACACACACACACACGCACACACACACACACACACACACACGCACACACACACACACACACACACACACACACACACACACACACACATATGTGTGATGTGTGTGTGTGTGTGTTTCCATATATATTTGGAAACCCATATACATATATGGTTGTGTGTGTGACAAATAAAATTTGAATTTGATTTGACTTGATATATATCAATATATCAATATATCAATATATCTATCTATCTATCTATCTATCTATCTATCTATCTATATATATATATATATATATATATATATATATATATATATATATATATATATATGACAGGAGATAATGATAATGAAAAGCATAATCACCCTGTTTTGAAGTACTTAAATTACAATTTGCCTTCAGTTATTTGCATATTTAAAGGAACCATTCTGTCCAATCCAGTTTCCATCTGTTCCTCATTCCCAGCCTCACAGGGCGTCATGTCATGGCTGGAAACCAGTTCACTGCAAGAGTAAATGTGCCTACAGTAAAGATGAGAACAGACAGCAAGCACGTGTTGCTAGGCAACAGAGTGGAACAGTGGTACATCCCGCTTTCACCTCTCCTTCCTGTCTTTCTGTCCTGTCCTCTGTCCCATGTGTCTCTTTCATTCTGTCCTCCACTCCGTACTCTTTGCTCTGTCCCAGCTAAACCGAGAACTAGTACTACATAATACATTGAGTGCCTGGCGCTGATGTAACCTCACTAAAACCTAATTTAATTTGAGCCCTCTCTCAGGGATTTAGAGGAGGTGAAAAGAGCAAATAGGATGCAAGGTAGGACTGGGACCAGGAACATGACAGTGTTTTAATCCTAGAAAAAAGTTCCCAACCTTAAAATGCTATAGGTAGACATGGATGAAACAGAGTGGAGTCGAGGGTATAGTCTGAGTTTTTAACAAGGTGTTGATTCTGAGGCATAAAGGTCTACTTCTGTATTGTTTGTTTGAAGAAGTGGCTACTTCCAAATAAAGTCTGACTACTTGGAAGTCAGACTTTCTTGTAATTTTTTAAGTTGTCTTGAGCAATAGTTCTCGAGGTTTTATGAAGGTCTTTCAAAGTTTCTCTTTGGACATAGGAGGCTTTTTCTCTCACTTACAGCCCACTCCTTGTACTTGACCAGCGTTAGGGGTTTTGTCTTTGTTTGTTATGCCACTTAACGCTGACTTATGAATCATTCAAGCATAAAAAGGGACCTATCTCAAGGGCTGAACCAGTGATATGGCTACAGATAACAAACATTTTAGCAAAAAAAAAGATTTCTCTTGTTACAAGCCCCACTTGTTTCTTCCCATTTCTTTATCTAAATCTGTGAGAAATGCCAAAGATAACAGTTTGGCTGTAAAGAAGCCTTTCTGAACAAAGGGAAGCAGGGAGAAAAGGCTGAGGCATGCAAAATTACATAAGAACACACAGAGTCATGAATCCAGATTTTAAATCTAAGGTTTGAATCATCATTGATATGTGCAGAGGACGTCAGTATGTACGTATCAAGTGAGAAAGGCAGACATCATTATCTAACATCAAGATTATCTAAGATTATTTAGCAAATTAGACAACTTCTGAACTCAAAATATGAGCCTCACTTCACCTGCGAGGAGGTCAGGTGAAGTGGACGATGTAATGCCGTGCATGCCCCTCCAACACATCCCTCCTTTTTTCGCGTGCGTGACGTTGATGTTTGATCAATTGAACACATCATTTGGATGACAGATGTAGCAAGAGAGAAAGGTACTGACACCAGTAGAAAGGTGGAGGTGGGGGGAGGGTGTTTGGCAGCGATGGTGAGAGGATGCAGGAACTGTTTGGGTGCCAGGAAGGTGGCACTGTTTTTGGTCTCGCTGTTAAGGTGATAATCCAGGCCAGCCACTGGTGTGTGTCGACTAGGCAAGCTGTTGAAGCTCTAAGACCCCGACACACACACACACACACACACACACACACACACACACACACACACACACACACACACACAAAGTGTGGGTTACGTACAGTGACGTGTCGCCTGCGCCTCCACTGCCGGTCCGTGATGTGACGGGAAGAAAAGAGAGACAATTCGGGACAAAAAGGATACTGCGTTTGCGTTAGGGACAGTGTTATTACCGTGGGTCTCTTTGCAAAAACACTGCACGCTAACATTACTGTGCAAACCTCTATAAAAAAATAAATAAATAACTGTATTAAAAATATAAACGGTTCTTCCTCAAAGGAGCAGTGGGCGAATTGTTTCTCTGAAAATCTTGGCTGGATTTCTTCCTATGCTTCGTCCTTTCTTTCTTTGTTTTTGATCATATGCATCCACCTCAAGCATCAGTCAGCAAGGAAGCAAGTGTTTCACTTCCTCGCCAGATGGCGACATGACAATAAATTTAAATTCCCCCTAGTCAAAAAAAGATTACCTTCGGGGTATCCTGGCAGCTCGGTTGGCTAAGCACACGCCACTTAACCACAGTGCCCTTGGTTCAAGTCCAGCCACCGCATGCTGCCTCCCTAATCTATTCTACTGTGTCCCTTTAGCAGGAGTCATCAAACAAAGCAGCAATCCACAGACGTCCCAGAAAATGTGATTCTTATTAAGCAGACTCTTGAATGCACACAGCATTTGTCTGCGTGCTGATAAAGTTGGTAGCTATTAATTGCTGGAAAATGGGAGTGAAGCTTAACTGTGAGGGATATAAAGAAGTAGAAAGCCCCTATTACATAATCATATGCTGTAACATCTTAATAGCTACCCACATTATCTGCTTTGGTTAATAAACAGTTCCCCCAGCCTCCAGTTGTTCATTAGTTTTAAATGGATAATGCACTCACTGTGCGTCCATCACCGCTGTTGTCACCGGTATTGTGCAGAAATTAAGCTCCCTGTATTTTTAGGTTTCTGCAGCTTGCCTTCATAGCCTTTAATGAATGTTATTTTGCTATTTTTATTTCCCAGAAATGTGTTCTTGTGCTGTACCATATTGAACATTTTGGCATAGATTAGATACCAAGTAAATGCTGGGCCAATATTGTTGATACCGATACTTTTATCTGATAAAGGAAGCTTATGTAGAGTAGAGAGCAGTGCCTCGGTGTTTATGAGATTAATCATCATCAATTGAGAAACACCGTAAATAACCACTAAAGCAGTGAGATTTTTAGTTTCCAACACAATACACACCTTTCATCTTTTCATTATTTAACACAAATCAGTGGCCATCATACTAAACTTGGAGGATAGAAAGAAACCAGTCACACTAATATCGACCCAATACCAATACCAGTGTTGGTATCAATGGAATAAATATTTGCGTCGTTCACCTGCCTACCTTTTTTAGTGCGCTGCTCCATGGCACTTCATCAGAAAATTATGAACACGGCTCTGTGAAATATGTCATGGAAGTTAAGTATAGCAGTCAGTAAACACAAAAAAGGAATATATCCCTTAGATGGAAGTAAAAAACAAACAAAACAAAATTAAAAAGACTCTCGACGGAACATATAAAATCTGAAGTGAAAGTATCTTACATTGTGGGTCACTGAAATCAACAAAGACACACACAACGGCAATATAAACCAACCACACTGCACACAAGTAAGAACCTTGGCCAGTGCATTAAATCAGACTGGAGGCATACACTTCCTCTGAGAGTGGAGTATTGCTGTATTCCCAAAGGTTGTCACGCAGGCGGAGACTGCATGAGTGGAAGTAAAACAGACTGGTTTTATGGGGAACAGGCAGATTTTACTACTTCAGAGCAACTTATGAAATGCTGTGGCAGATTTATACAAACACTTGTAAGTTATTATTACTATTTATGTAAAATCATTGAGATATTAAATACAAAAGAAAATTCTCAGATGGTAAAAATCTTATGCATACTGCTGCAAGGTCTTCTCGCTGATTGTTTCTGAGACTGTTTCTGTATAGCGTCTGAATTTTCTCAACTAATTAATTCATCTCATCCCTCTGCCCTCAGTCTGCTGATTTATATGGTATTAATATTGGTAATATTTTCTGTTGTGTTATGGTTATCCATAGCTTGTGCAGAATATTGGATGTACAGCACTGTGCAAAAATCTTGAGCCACCCCTCAGGAGCTGGATTTTCTTGTCATTTTTATTTGTGCTCTTGACCAACAGTTCTCCAGGCTTTTTAAAGATCTGTTAAAGTTTTACTTTGGACATTGGTGGCCTTGGTGGCCTAAATCAAGAGATCAAGGTGAATTGTTAGCTACGCCTATACCTTTTACCTAGTCACACATCTGAGTCACTCCTAGTCACCCAGGAGTGACTCAGATGTGTTTTATGGAAAAACATTTTGCCTTTTGCTCATTCTCTCTGAATTAAAGACAGAGAATGGATAAAATACCAGCTTAGCATCTGGACTTTTTATAATCTTCCTTTAATTGCTCTTTTTCTGGCTCACAGTTAGAAGCAAATGCTGTTGGTATTTCCTGTGACCCCAGTGTGCATGAGTGTGCCATTATTCTAAACTCTGACGTAACTGCTGTCAGAGCAGCTTTGCCAGCTTCCTCAGTACAAGAATGACGACTCCTGTGTGGACGGCACAATTGGGTCCTGCCAGACAAGGGACTGGTTGCAGTGCTTGCATGCATCAAACTCTGTTAAATTAGGAGTCTGATTGTATGGTATCATGTCTCCCTTGGATGTCTTAACTGCCTGTGATTAGAGTTTATGTGTTTGCTCCAGAGTCCAGTCACCCAGATGCTAAAATGTCCAAAATATTTTAAATGAAGCTGAGAAAATATTTTCATTTTGTTGTCAAGTCACTAAAGAGGTTACCTGCCTTTAGCCATATATATTTTTTAGCATGTTAAATCTGGAAACCAGTGGTTCTGTGGTAAATGACTCACAAAATTAGCTCCCATAGGGACGTCAATATGGCCTAATATCTTGCTCTGAACAGCCTGACAGAATGTGTTAGTCTGTCTGTCTGTTTGGAAAACCAACAGCACTGGTTGGCAGGTCCATCTCTCTGTCTGTTCTTGGAAAGATCACCATATTACACTGGTGGATATATGTGTAGGCTCGACTGATTAGCGGGTCTGGTGTATTAGCAGGTGGATCTGGCTGTCTTTCTGTCTACTTGGCACTTCCATCGTACTGGCTTCAGTAGCTTACGCTCTGTGGGTAAACTGTCATCTTGTCTGCAACTTTGTTTTTTCGTATGTTCTTTGTGGAGTGTGATAGTTTGGCTTTCCATCAAGGGTTATTGTTTGTATGTGTGCGAGTGTGTGAATTGTTTTGTGTGCCAAAATACCAACTGTTCTGGTAACAAGCAAATTGATATATTAGAATAATATAAACTGAAGTTAGATCCATCTGTTGGTTGGTCTGTCAGGGATTGGTAAAAAGAAATAATGCTTGATGAGAACAGTGGGCTGACAATTTGACCACAGCCTTAAAGTTCCTTGAGATGGGTTTAGTAACTTAAAAAAAAATAGATGAAAAGCTAGTATAGGGAGGGAAAAGACAAAAGAGAACAGACTTCAAAGTAATGCAGGCAAAAGCTTTTCTTTGTTTGAGGTGCTAATGTGGTAATACTTGTGTGTCTGGGCAGGCTAAGTGTGCTTTTTCAGGAGGCAAATATGAAAGACCAATACTTTTTCAGGCATTTCAGATTATACTTCTCTAACATTTTCTTGTAATACTTAAAGTAAGCAGAGTGTAGCACAGCACCAAATCTTCCTTTAGCCTTATGTACAGGGGAATGTTCTGTATTCTGATATATATATATATCAGAGCAAAATGCATCCTTCTATCTTCGGGGTTGTGTTTAATTCCAGGAGGCACAAATATATTTTTACCGTATCTTAAATCAGATTTTCTCTCACTTCAGCAAAAAAAGCTGCCTAATACCTCTGCTATCTACAGTCCCTCTGGTAGCTCCAGCGTGATTGGAAACTTGGAAAAAAGACTGACAGCATAGCAGTTCTATTCCAAAACACGACAGCTATGAATGGAAAAGTGCCACCAAACTGCTCCGATGGATGTCTTTCATGAAAGAAGACTAACTCAGCAGCACAAGGGATGCTTCCAGCCTGCCTGTTGCAGATATGCACTACATTTCCACTGAGAATTTAAGCAAGTGAAATTTTGGATTTTAAAGGCTTTTTTATGCCATCAAGAAAATGTTAAAAAAAAATACACTGATGTGCAGACTGAGCTGCAGCAGCTTCATTATCAGACCCGCTAATGCCTTTCCTGTCACTGACCATATGGGACTGAAGCAGTAGACTGTTGTAAGAAACACTGTCAATATGGCTTCTCTTTACTGTATATTAATCATGTGAATTGGTTGGTTAAATAACTTGAATAAAGTGCCAGATGATTTTATGCAGATAATGGTTGCCTTACGTTTCCTGTTAGGTCACCATAAGGTTGCCAGGTTTTGTAGTGAAATATCTCTAGTAAATGTGGCACTGATATCCACATTAATAATATAATGTGATTGTGTGTTTAAATATTATTACAAGGGTAATGACTCCTGTGTGGACAAAAGATTGTTTTATAGACACTGGAGGATTTTATGACACAATTTGTCTGCTGCACATCTTCCATGTGATCCACCTGAGTTTCGCTTTTAAGGTTTTGGGTAATTGCCATTAGACGATAATAGACAAACACTTTCATGTTTCCCTATGGATAATATATTTGCTAATATGCACAGGGTCACATTTGATTTAGTTTTTTGGTTTAGGACAGATGTATCAAACATAAAGCCAAGGGGCCAGAATTAGCCTGGCAAAGGCTCCAATCAGGACCACTGGATGGCTCTGGAAAATGTGAAATGTGAAGGAGTGCATAGATTTCTAAACTTTCTATAGCTTTCCCCCAATTTTTTTATCTGGGAGTTCACAGAAAAAAAGGTCATT
Organism: Neolamprologus multifasciatus; assembly: GCF_963576455.1. Classification (NCBI taxonomy): domain Eukaryota; kingdom Metazoa; phylum Chordata; class Actinopteri; order Cichliformes; family Cichlidae; genus Neolamprologus; species Neolamprologus multifasciatus. Next base: position 27,206,631 of record NC_140445.1, on the reverse strand, counting down.
TTCTTTGAAATAACAAAAATTTACAGGACCATCTAGGCACTGGACTACCAGAATTTTTCTTTAATTTTACACATTTTTCATGTAGTTTCGTTGCATGGAAAGTGAGTTTGATATGCCCAGTGTAAAACAAAATACTTGCGAAAGTTTTAAGTTGTACTTAAATGAGCACATCAGATGTTCATTTAGGTTGTTGGTGTCATGGAATACACATTTATCCTAACAACCAGTGGTGCCTGGGGCTGACCAACTGGTTCCAGTCTGCCTGAGGCTTTAAACCTCTAAACCTGCATGGCATCATATGAACATGATCACTTGTAACATCTTAGCAGCAGGATAATGTTGGTCTTGAAGGACTGCTTCACAGAAGTGTTAGCCTGGCTCTACCAGCACTATTACAGCTACTACTAAAATGATATTGTATTTAATAATACAGGAATGTTCAACACTGGTTATTCTTGTCTTTATTATTTGTCTTGCAGTCAAGATATGATGTTTCATCTCAGCAAGCTACAGGCCACTCCACTGTCTACCACGCAAGCCGCTTTCGACTGCTGGAGGAGAGGAACCGAGCTCTAAAGCTTGAAGTTACCACACTTCGCCAGGAGAAACAGCAGCATAAGAAAGTGGTATGCTTGCTTATGAACCCCAGTTATGTCATTTTCCACAGACATAATTTTTGACACATAATTTCTACATTTGTCTGTCTCTTCTGACAGCGAACGCAGTCATATTTCAAATGATATATATTCTTTTGGCTTGGATATACCAGATGAAATATTACTAAAAGAGCACAGTAGGCTAGCATAATTCAGTGCAAAACAGATAGGCGGGTGGTTTGGTGTGTGTTGTAGATGCGAGTGCCAGTTTGCACTCTGCCTTCATGCATGTATTTGTGTAGTGAAGTCAAGTTAGTGAAGTTGTCTTTTGGAGGCCTCCACCAGGTGGTCCCAGATGGCAAGGTGTTTGAGTCGTTGTCTTGGCAACATGCCCATTAGCAGGAGCGCTGACACACTGACAGAGGGGAACTGACAGAGCGTAGTGGCTGCTGCTGCTGCTATGAGCGGCAATCGTTTGAAATCAGTTCGAGAGTGAAATCTGCAAGCTCTGTTCCTCCTTTGCAGCCTTTTCATTTGTTTTATTTGAATGTGTTTTTCAAGTTAAAATAATAACATCAATTACATAATTTCATATTTGAAAATTTGCCACAACCTGCTGTTATTTTTGCCACAAATTATTAAAGCTAGATACTGTACAAATGACAAAATAAACAAACTTTCTGTCTCCCATCAGTCTTTCTTCCACTGAGAAGTAACGTTATGTGTAAAACTTTCTGATAAACTGCTCTCTCTATGTAAACAGAAAACCATCAAAGCAAAACTTGTCTTTTATTTCCCTAACATTCAAAGTAACCATAACATAAAGCAGTAATGTTGTGTAATTTTGTGTGTGCGTGCTATTTTTAAATACGGGAGATACTGTTAGGAGGCAATCCAGCTGGGTGCCTGACAATCTTTTTGGTGTTGCTGCTGATAGCTTCACTCACACAGTCAGCACTGCACCATGGTCATTCATGCAAAGACAGACTCAGCTATGGATCAAAGAGAAGCTCAGTAATGAGAGAGGGTTCATTCTTACACATTTCCTTAAGCAGATGCACTGTGGCCTTTGTCGGGGCATTAAAAGAAACCAAAAAGAGCCTATTTTTGGATAGCCCTTCCACCACTTGTCTTGTTGAGAATGCTGAAAACAATCTTATTTATTCATGTTTTTTATGAGCCACTCTTAATAACTTTGCAACTGGGCTAAAGGTAGAGAGTGATGGTCAAAAGATGCCTATTAACAAATTCCAATAAAACACACTTTGATTTAAGATGAGAAGAAATATGGTAGTGCACCAGAACTGTTTCCTGGATTTTGAGGTCTGGCATCACACAGTTGCTGGAAATTTCTCAGCTGTGCATTCATGGCAAGAATCTACTCTTCCAACACATCCCAAAGGTGCTCTATTGTACTGAGATCTAAAGACTTTGGAGGTCATTGAATACAGTGAACTCACTGTAATGTTCAACCAACCAGTTTGAGATAATGTAAGCTTTGTGACATGGTGTGTTATCCCACTGGTAGTAGCCAAGATTGGTATACTGTGGTCACAATGGGATGGGCCATTGATACAAGGCAGATGGATCCATGCTTTCATGTTATTTACCCTAGATTTTTACCCTACCATCGAAATGCTGCAGCAACAATGACCAAGGAGGGGCACCTGGTGTGGTATTCTGCTGCTGAAGCCCTACTGCTTGTAGGTTTGGTTTACAGATTTGTTCTGCATACCTTGGTTATAACGAGTGGCTATATGAATTATTGTTTCCTTCCTGTCAGCTGGAAGCAGTCTGGCTTCTCTCCTAGCATCAACACGACATGTTCACCACACATGTTCACCTGGAGAACTGCCTCACACTGGATATCTTCTCTTTTTCAGACCATTTGCTGTAAACCCAACAGATGCTTGTTTTTCAGAAATCTCAGTAGTTCAGGAGTTTCTTACTTAAATTCTTTCTTCCCCATTCTGATGCTGGGTTTGAACTTGAATAGGTCATCTCGACCATGTCTGCATACCTAAATGCACTGAGTATATAATCACATAATCCCAAGGTAACAATAGTAGCATACGATTTACTTCAGATTATAATAAACTGAGAAAATATTTACTTTTTTTTAAACATTTTAAATTATTTTTATTTGGGCCAGCATGGCTTCATGGGTCTTTTTGGTGTGGAGTCAGTCTGTTACTACATGAAGACTCAGGACTAATAGGGAGAGCTTAAATGCTCATGTTGGGTCAGTATTAACTGGATGAGAAAAAGGAAACAGTTTCCTAACATGTTTGCCCCATGTCAATTTAAAAAGGTGCTAATATGTTATAGGGAGGTGTGAGACCAGGGTGCCAGGAAGTTATATAAGCTACTATTTCAAAGTTTTTAATTGAATCTTTGCTGTGATGTTGAAACTTAATTTCATCGCCTGCTTATTAGTTATATTCCCATGTGTCTGTTTTTTCTTGAATTTAATTTGTTATTTTGCTTCCTAAATGGCAAGAGGAAACACAGCGAAGATGGAAGAAGGAAAAAAAAGGCTTTTGACCTGTTGCCTGGAAACAATCTGTGATGGACAGTTGGAGAAAGGTTCCCTCGGTGAGGAATGACCTTCTGTCTGTTGTGTGGCTGCTGCTAAAAGGCCACAGCTGTCTCCCTGGACACCATCCCTATGGCAACAATTGTGTACTGCTAGCAGCTGGCCCACTAAGATGAGAGGCCTCACAATGATATGAGTTGTGCCGGTGCAAAGAGGAGCAACGGCTAATCAATAAGCCTAAATGGCTGTGTTGCTTTACCTGACCCCACAATCTGTATCTTAAGTTCTTCCAATCAATGACACACAAATAAAACAAGGTTAACAATAGAACAGTATGCTGAAATTAACTTCACAACTCAGCAGGAAAAACACTATCACCACCCACTTTCTCACACTGTTTTGACTCACAAGGTTGTTGTATCAGCTGACATTTAAAAAGATGTGTTTTACTCTGTCTCTCTAACTCAGTTCATCCCAGGTGTGTTCTTTAAGATATTCCTGTATGACTACATTATCCCCCCCGGTTCATTTCCCAGTTCATCCCATTGCCTTTTTTTTACCTAAGTAAAACTGCTGAGAGTTAAAGCAGAGCACACTGAGATTTACCCTGTAGGAGAAACAGTAGAAAGAGGACAACAAAACCAACAGGTCGCACCACATTGACCTCTAAAACCTGTGGGATGAGTTTTACTGATGAATTTAAAAAGTTGTTTAAAAAATCTGTTATTCAACTTTAATGGCTATTTTCTGTAGCGCTGTTCACAGTGTCTTGAAAAAGATCTGATAATGGAGAGAGAACAGCTCAGTACAACGTGGATGCAAGCACAAACACACATACACACACCTCCTCAGTGTCCACACCCAGGCAGAGAGGTTGACTGACGCCACAGGCCTGGCCTGTGCAGCTTTATGTTTGTGCTAATCTAAGCAGATATGATGTAAATCAGGGCGGGCCGTGCCTGGCCACGATCGAATTGAGACATCTTCTGACAGTTCCTTCCAGACAAAATTTCAGATGAGTTGCTTTCTAGCTCATGACCTAATAATTTTTAAATGATAAAACCAGTGTCAGTTGATGTCAATGTCATGTCATTTCCCTATGGTGCCAAGAATACAACATAAATACAACATATATACAAGAACAGATTCAAATAACCAGATATGAGCGAACACATTTGACCTTTGGTTCCAACCAAATGGCACTCTGTCTCTCATATAATATATACCTGCTATGAGCTATGGCTTTGAAAGTGTGACGCTGACTAAAACACAGGAGGCGGAGCTGGAGGTGGCAGAGTTGAAGATGCAGGAGTGACCAGAAGGGACAGGATTAGAAATGAGGGCATCAGAGGGACAGCTCAGGCTGAGCAGTTTGGAGACAAAGTTTGAGAGGCAAGGCTGAGTTGGTTTGTGATTTCATCCATTAGTGACACAGGAAACTAAATTCTGCTGCATTAGAAGGAAAAAATCACCTTAACTGGATTAAATCATTTTAGGGGTTAACGTTGGCATACCCACATTCACACATGCACATCATAGAAGGTTTATGCCAGTATAACTATTACAACAATATAAGTAGTGCAGTTAAAGTCAAAATCTTTGAAACTATATCGCACTTGGAACGCTCATAAAATTGAAAAAAACAAAGCAACATTAGTTTATATGATAAAACTTGTGACTTCAGACTTCTACATAATGTGACTTCCTTTTGCAGCCGCAGGAGTCATTCCCTGTTGGCCTTTAGAAAGAAAGCACGTTTTAGGCACTTTCATGTTGGCTTCATTTTTCAGACCTGGAATCCACACCCATCTTTTATATACAGTCTGTGCATCTCAGCAGGCAACGTGTCAGCACACGAATGTGGAGTAATGATCCTATGAAACATTCACTCTCTGCAGCCTAAAAACACCGCTGTGAAATATGTTTGGTATACTTGATTATGAATAAGCCATTGGTCATTGTGACAGGGTTGATACAATTGATTTTCAGCCATGATAGCTGTATTGATTACAGTGTTTCTCACAAAATATTAGTTATTGTATTATTTCTTTCTTTTTCTGCCACATTTTTGGCTACAAGTTATTAAGAACTCGGGAAGTTGTGTAATAAGTTGTAAATTGTAAATTGGAAGATGTCAAACTATATCAGTTCTTTTGTTTATTGTAGTTCATTAACAATGCAAATAGATAAATTCTCACTTGTATGTAAATGATTAAACTCTTGCTAAAACCTCCGCAAGGTTTATAAGAATCTGTCAGTTGATCACAACGCACACAGCATTATTGCCTCTGGCTTAAGTTGGAAAAGTTGCCAGCATCAATAAGGGGGGCAAAATGTGCTGGGTGACTGGTCAGGTCAAACCCCTAGTGTGTGTAGCTGCCCTGAGCAGGGGCTCCCTCATCACAGACCAGATTGTTCTGGACATAGTTTAGGAGATATTTATAGACAGTGACGTTACAAGATAAGAATATTGGAAACATTGGGATGTCCGGTTGTTCTTGATTGCATCATTGTTCAGGTGCTTTTGTGTGCAGCTAATCCTAGCTGCACACAAAAGCACCTGAACAAGCGTCTTTGGCCAGCTTTTCCCATAAGTAGCCACTGTGATGCCAGTCATTGGTTAGTGCCCATCTTGAAGCTTTTCACATCTGCTTCCTTGGTGCTCTGAAGGGGCAAAGGGTGGGTGATCTGAGAAACAAAGGGACACTACACAGCATGCTCATAAAGCAGCTACTCAAAGCATAGCCTACTTTATAGCCCTCTTGGATTTTTAATGCGGATGAAACTTTGCAACCAGTACACCAGTAAGAGTTGAAACTACAGACTAAGACCATAAACCCACCAGGAAAGCGTACACCAAGGACAACATTCAAGTGAGAAGTGGAGTAGTTTTCTCATAGACTTTATGCAATCAGAGGTATTTTGCAACCGTAAAGTTGTCCCCCACTGGCAATTAGAAAGGAAGAAAGGAATTACACATTGGTATCACTTCTCCAGAGTATTTTTATATACATATAACCTGTGACCATAAGAGTGCAGAGCACCACTTAAAGACGCAGTGAGACATAAATCTTACTAGAATACTGTAAAAACAAACAATAAAACTCCTGTAATATAATGTATAAATATTATACACAGGCTTCTGCACAGCCATAACTACAAAACCTGCCAGCTAACGCTACGCCTCATTTATTAATGCCATAAACGTTTATTAGATGTGTATCTTAGTAGAAAAGGCGAAATTAGGAAAAAGCAGCATCAGTCAAGACCTTGCTAAATTAGTGCCACGACTTAAGACATGAAATTGGGAGAAGCAGAGATGAGGGCGGGTCTATTTGGTTGTTCATATTCCAATTGCCAGCGACACCTTTCCTCTGTGGACTCCTGATGTAACCGAAGGCTGTAGCGGTGTTGATTTTTATTCAACAGAGTGGAATTGTGCAGCTCGCCGCAAACACATGCAGGTCCAGGGAGAACGGGGGGAGAGAACGCAGGAGAGAAAAGGAGAAAATGATGGAGGAAGGTTGTTAAGAAGGAGGGTCTTCGGGGGTGGGGTGAGAGAGTGAGAGGAACGGGAGGCTAGGAAAGAGAGTGTGTGGAGAGGGGGCGGAGGAAAGAGAGTAAAAGAGAGAGAGAGAGAGGCCCCAGAGCTGCTACTGATGCTGCTGCTGCCGCTGCTGCAGCCGTTTGACAATTCCCCACCCATACAGAGCGCGGAAGAAGGGAGGAGATCAGAGCAAGGATGAAGAAGGAGTAAGCGACACCTCAGTAAAGATGCTCCTGTGCTAAGCCGGCGCTAACGGTAAATACAAAGCCTTTATCACCACTCTGCTTCCTCTTCAGTGCTGCTGTTTGTCTCCGCATCACCGTCTCGAGTGTGTTTGTGTCTGATTTGGCTCAGTTGAGTCCTATATATAGTGCTCAGGGTTAGCTTAGCCAAGCAGCTGGGGAAAACCTGTCTGTGCAGTGGCTGCAGGAGGAGACAGATGTGCACAGGGAGACGGAGAGGAGGGGAGGATTTGTACATTTTGTCTCTTTTGGGATGTAATGAGAAGAAAGCAACAACCAGCTTCCCGGTTTCCTGGCTGAGGCAGAGCCACCTGTTTGGAGATGTGTGGGTGTGTATGGAGGGGTGAGGGGTGGGGTTACAGTGTATGGTCTAATTGTGTGCTTAGTGCATGATAAGGATATTGTGTGCATGTGTGTTTGCATGGATTTCTGGAGGAGTGCTGCTGCCTTGTGACTGCTGTCAAATGTTAAATCTCATTGTGTGCTTATGTAAGAAATGTGTGTAAAACAAGATGTATAGACACTTGGAAATGCAGGAAGCCAGATAAACAGAAATAGGTGGTGCTACAAATTTGATTTTCGGTGTGTGTGTCTGTGCTTTGGCGTTGTCAGTTCCGGTAACCTGAGCTTTTCCTGGTTGCTGCCTGCTGAGAGGTTGCCAGGTGTTGGTGATGAATATTAACCCACTCATGACTGACTCACGTTTGCTCTCTGCTGGTTGTTTATTCACATGAGCAAAAGTCTCTCACTAAAGGTCTTGGTGTGTCTGTGAGTGCTTGGCAAAGTGATATACTATATACACTATAGTGGCTAAATGGTCTGCAGTCTAATAAAATAATCTTGCAATAAATTCCGCCTTCGTAGAGGCTATAAATGTTTGAGAGAGGTGTTATTTCGTCTGGCTTTCTGGAAGGTTGTAGATTAAGGGGTTATTGAACTACACCACTACTGAGTGGCGTTTCTTTTATTTTGCCCACTGGTTTATGGCAGTGAGGGTAGACTTTAAGTGAGGGTAGTATTTAAATTTATTCACCTCATAATACTTGAAGCACTTCTCTTTTATGCATGAAATCTTCAAAAATAAGTGGCATGTTTAGTGAGCACTGGTGTGACTGCTCTGCCATGTAGGTTGTAAGCAATTAAATCATCCGCCTAATGAATGGGAATGGTTATGCAAAGGTTATGGTAAAAGTTAAATATGATGACAATATGACTGGAAATAAAAACTTAATGTAAAGCGCAATGCTTCTTTTAATCGCCTTGGAATTGTTTCACGATACGAAAACTTGACAGTTGTGTTAAATTCACAGAGCAGAGATTTGAGCCATGAGACAGCTCTCAGACATGAGAGCTATCACTACACTACCAGCTACTTAGCAAATATTGAAATACCTCTTCAGGAAATGTGTTCGAACCTGTATGTGCATATTAAGAACACGTGAGTGTGTTATATACCTTCGTCTTGCATATGTTTGAATATATGGTTGTGTGGGTGGGTGAGACACCAGTGGACGAATAGTGTACTGTTAGCTCTACAGTTTTACTTTACTGCATTTTGTTTTATACATTTGGCATCACTTTTGTTCTCTGTGTACAGTAATTTTGCCTTTTCTGTTCCCTGTGAGGATACGAATGCCTTGCTCTTTTTGCACTATTCCTCCCTGTTTTCTTCTCCTTCTACTTCTTCATCTTCATGCGGCAGGCTGGTCGGCGTTGCCAACCGACATTCAGTTGGATGCCAGAGGGCAAGAAGGAGAGAGATAGAGGAAAGAAGGCAGGGGAAATGAAACATGTGTTTTCAGTCTTACAACTGATTTTCTCTCCTGCTCTTCTCTCGAGATAATCAGGGAGTCTGGCAGCCAAAAGACAGCCTCCTTGACTAATCAAAATGTTCCTCCAGACATACAGGCTCTGCAATAATCCCTATAGTCACAGCCTTGGAGGGGTGTGGCAGCACATATCAATTTTTATGCATCTACTAAGAGAGTAAAACAGCGTATGCCAGCAGACGTGACATACAATCAAATTTATTCTAGACTACATGTCTTTAAATACATACTTGTGCACAATTTCACTTTATTATAAATGAAGAGCCTGGATTACTGGAAATCCACATGATATTCTGTTTGTCTTCAGTGTGTTTTTTGTCATGCATATTTCATATCTTACAGCTGTGTATCTTAATGTGCATCCTCAGTATGGAAGGCTTTTGTTTGCAGTGCTTGTGTGCAGACTCTCAGGGCATAAGATATGTTGCATGTGATAGTTCATTGCTACTTTTTTCATCTTGACACGCCATACCTGAAAGAGAGCAGTTTCTATAGCAACCGCATAAACCGTCACCACACTCCTATCCATGTTGTGTGTGTTCACGCAACATGTGTACCTCCACATGCCCCGAATGCGAGTGAGCGCTGTATTGATTGGTAGCGTATGTGTTGTCACCCAGCCAGCGGGTGGTGGTGGTGGTGGGAGGATGACGGAGATAAAAACAATAAAGGAGCGTTTGTGGGCAGCATTTCAAGATACATAGAAGTTATGATAAAGGAAAGACACAGAGTACTGCAGAGGCAGGAGGGTGGGGCAGTGGAGGAAAGTGAGGGGAGAAAGAGCTAATATCACAGTGGAAAATGGATGTCTCTGAAGTCTAAATACAGACAGTCAAATAAACAAAATAATGAGTAGTGCTTGATTTATGTTGTCATGCATGGTGTGTATTTGCTTCTTTTTTTAAAAGTTATATTCCATCTCATGGAATAAGTAGGTGCAGATTTGTACTTGAGCAGCGATTCGCTTTAGCTGCTTTCTAACTAACTCACTGAGTGTCAGCGTGAGCACTCTGTTTACATCATCAGGTAGTAAAACAAATGTGTTTTTAGTTGTTTTTCCAGCTAGTCAAGATTTACTGCTGGACCTGTTGAAATCTATATCACTGTAACTGAGAATCACTTAAGGACATGTGTAGATGTTCGCTGGATAATATTCCTAAAAGCTTCTGGGACTCTGAGCCAAGTTATACAATGCTGTTCATATTTTTGGCATATTTGTAGGAAAGGGTAGCAGCTTGAGCTTCTCTTTCAAAAAAAACTTAATTTTGTAGGCCTATTTGGTTCTGTATTGGTACATAATCCCAGCGTGACACTGTCAGGCTAGGTGAGCCCTTTGGCAAAGGAACATGCCGATAAAAGCCTGTTAATTCCACATCACTAACAGTCCCCCTACTGTCCCCTCTAAGTTTTTCCCCCCACCTTTCTCGCTGTGTTCAGGCTGCTTTCTCTTTTGATTATACGTCTCTCTCCCAGTCTGTCGTCTCTCTTCCTCTTAATACCGACTTGATTATGCTTAAGCTGTACCAACTGCTCCTATTGAATTCCAAAGCCTTTCAATCAATCAATCAGTCAATCAATTAGTTGTGTAACATGATGAGTAGTATTAGGCTGACTGCCCAATTTCCTTAACTTCTTTAGTGAGTTACAGCTGTTAAATGTCGTTACTATTGGGTGCCAGTATATGTCAGTAGGTGAGCAGGCAATCACTTCCCGCATGACCGGCGAGCAGTGGGCCGGGTTTGAGTCTGACCCACGGCCCTCTGTGGCGTATCTCTCTCCATGCTTTCCTGTCCTGCTTGGTTTTCACTGTCCAATAAAGGCTAAGTGCCATAAAAATGAAGTTCTATTACTTAAACAATACCTATTTAGGTAAGGTTAGCTTTGATTAACAAAAAAATCAGATACTGATTGCAGTTTTTAACTAAATTTCACCTTCCTTCTAATATAAGTATGTAATATTTTAACACCCTCAAAAGTTCTTTTTTACACTCCAAATATCTCCTGTCTTGCTCCTCTATCACTGCTGCATTTTTTTGTCTCTCAGCCATTCTTCTTCTCCCTTTCATTTAGTCCCTAGTGTCGTGTGTCTGGGAAGGCTTGAATGATTAAACATAGGACAGAAACCTTCAGTGAACTGAACATCAAGGGCACCTGGAAGGAGGAAGGAGGGATAGAGGAGTACACAATGTCAGACAGGCGCTCCTGTTTGGACATAGATGACATGACAGGACCTGTGCTTCTGTAAGTGTCACCTATTGCTCTGTGACACTGAGTCCTGCTCAGTAGAGACTTAAGACGCGGTCACATCTACCACACTGTGTTACAGTAGCAGTTGTAAAACTATACTTTTGTCATTGAATCCTAAATCTATTTCTGGAGAAATCAGCGGATGCAAATCAGTCTGTTGTTATGCAGTAAAATCAAAGCCCCAAGAACATTTTTATAACTCAGCGCTGGGAACCAGATGTGCGGTTTTTGCTCAGATGTGAGTGTTGTTAGATTTTTTTTTTTCATCTCACACTCTGAAACAGCTGTGACAAGGCAGAAGTCCAGGGGAGTTTTAAGTGCTGCTTTGCATGTTTTGTTTAAAGGCTAAATGTAGCGGCAGCAGCGCTAATTCTTTGTCCCATGCTGCACTGCAGCTCTTTTGTTGCTCTGCTCACAAAATCAACCATCTGGTGGCTCACACACTGCTAATATAAGAGACAGACTAAGTCTATACCTGCACTATGAAAAAGATTTAGATATAATTCGTTACTTTAATTGCAATTTACAAATAAAGAACTATAACCTAAATAATAACAAACACAAAGGCTACAAAAATTAACTGCTGACAAACATTAATCAGTCACAGAAACGCTGCTAAGTATCTTTCCAAAGTTAAGCAGTCAAGTCAGCTTAACGCTTGATCTCTCATTATTTTAAAAACCAACTTTTGAGGCTGGCTCTGCAGCATACTCTGTTCTGAATTGTACTCAAGAGCTTCAGTGCACAGTGGCAGATAGGTTAAAAACAAAAGTATTATAATCAATTTGAAGCTGTAGTGACAATGGAAAGAAGCATGCACTAATATAACTCATAAAAGTGCTTTGGATGATTTCAAAGTGTCTCCTGGTGAGTATAAAACTGCTTTGCACTATTTACCACTGGATATGTACCTTATATATACTCACAGTGCATGCAGTTACAAATATATTGCATGTGTAAGGGGTCTATGGTTGAAACATTGGTGAAGAAACCTGTGGTGAGGCTCTGCTAATGTATTTTAAGCGTACTGTACATTTTAGCAACTGCACAATGGGGTCAGATCTAAATTATTTAGCATTTTTGTGGTATGTTCTGCTGCAGATTGGGGTCATGTGAGTGTGTGTCTGTGGGTATTGGGTATGTGCATGCTTCATCTCGTTGCTTAGTGTGTGTGTACATGTGAGCAAGTTTTTTAAATTTGGTGTGTGTGTGTGTGTGTGTGTGCGCATGTACTTTTATATTCTGAACATGAAGGTCCACCCAAGCATTATGTGAGCATTAAGTTCCATCCAAGCACATGTAATCCCTAACCAGCTCCTGGGCTCCTCATTAGCATTACACTGACGTTCCTCCGAACTTATTTTCCAACCCTCTGATATTCTCTGCGTGGCCGGAGGGAACAATAGGTCGTGCTCACATCAAATGTGTTATGTCATAAGTGTGACTTGAAGCCTTACTGCCCATGTCAGTCGGGCCTGATTTCACTCTTACTGCCTGCTTCCACATTTTTCCACATACCACACAGACACACACTTCAGTGTTTACACTCCCATGCCTTAATGTTTCCTGTGAGGCATTTGTACTCTTAAGGGAAGCCAGAGTTTCCCCTGGAGGGCTGTGCATGTTCTGTCCAGCTGGATCACAGCATATATAGTTAAGTTTGCACATCTGGGATCACTCTTTTTTCTTCGCCCTGTTAAGATCATTTTCAGACTGAATGCTTTTTTATATCATATACCAGTTTGTGCTTCTGATGCCTATTTTTGGTGAGCACTTGGTGGAAGCCATGGCTGCTACTCTTAATTACATTACAGGACCCTTTGCATATTCTTACTTTCTGGTTCTCCACCTGATGATTTAAGAGCTTTTGTGACCAGAATGGGGTCATAATTAGTATAATATTAAAGCTTAAAACATACTTACATCAAATGTTACCAAACACATTTTTCTGACACTCTGTCTCTTTATGTTCAGCATGCTTATAGCTAAAACAAGTGCAAGCTGTCTGTGCCCAAAGTGTCTTTATCATTTTGTAGTAATCCACAGTTGTAACATCTGTCACAGTTTTGGTTACTGAAATGCTTTGTTTTGGTTGGTGAAATGTGTTAAAAGTAAAGAAAAAGTAAAACTACTGAAAATGATTTCATTTAGGAGAATGTAGCTAGTTCAGTTCAATTCAATCTAGTTATTTGTATATAGCGCCGATTCACAACAACAGTTGCCTCAAGGCAGTTTCTATTGTAGGGTAAAGACCCTACAATAGAAACAACCCCAACAATCAGACGGCCCCCTGTCAGGAAGCACTTGGCGACAGTAGGAAGGGAAAAACTCCCTTTTAACAGAAAGAAACCTCTGGGGTCTGCTGGGGAGAGGAGAAGAGAACAGAGAGAGGCAGGTGTAAACACACAAAAAGTGGAAAGAGATGAGTGAAGAAGAAATGCGCAGTGCATCATGGGACGTTCCCACAGCAGCCTGAGCCTATTGCAGTGTAACAAAGGGATGGTTCAGGGTTACCTGATCCAGCCCTGGTTATGTGCTATATCTAAAAAGGAAGTTTTAAGCCTAGTCTTAAAAGTAGAGAGAGTGTCTGTTTCTTAAATCTGATCTGGGAGCTGGTTTGACAGAAGAGGGGCCTGATAGCTGCTGCAAATTTGGGGAAGTGTGCCCCTGCTGGGTAACAGCTGTAGTTACTTGTTACCTTGCCTCAGGCTTGAAACTTTGAGATGTCTGACGTGAAAAAGTCAACTCCGGTTTGCTGCTGAGTCAAAAGCAAGCACCGTAACACAAATAAACAACTGCAAATACTACAGTTTACAGTATTATCTTAGCTGAGCTCAAGGAGTAAGGAGAGAAGTGGCAAAGTAGCTTGAAGGGTGACGTGAGTGAGGATGTTTTGCCACGTGAAGGAGAAGTTAATCTCTTCTGACTGTAGCGCTGGCCTCTCCCTGCCTCTCCTCTGGTTTTTTCACTGAATAAAACCACGGATGGTCTCCTGCTCTTGGTCCAGCTGATGGAGGTGAGGGTGGTAGCTGTTTGATTTCTGCTTAGAAGGTGAGCAAAACTTTAAACCACATATTCAAGAAGAATCTGTATATGTGCGATTTTACTAAATGCAAAAGACTGTACTGTGATTTCTTCCCTCCAAGAGGATTGTAAATGTGCATAAAATTCTGGTTGCCACATTGAACTGAAGTGGAGCTTTTTGTGTTAAATTTAAAAGTCTGGGACTACATATAGGCTACAGATGTGCAGGAGTGAGTCACATAATTCATGTGCAGACATTTTTTTCAAGCCTTTATTTACACGTGTGTGAAAATTCCCCAGATTGTTACTGTATCGTATGTTAGGACTACTTGCTGTACTAAAGTGACGGAGCGTGTTCATCATATGAGGTATTCTAACTACATGAGCTATTTCGAGGGGTTTAAATGCGTGGGATTCAGTTGAAAGGTCTGCTCTGTGACACAGTGGGCGCAGAAGGGCTTAAGGCTAATATATGCCTGCAGATGCTAGTTATGCAACTCATTCATGCTTGCATGCACACACACGCACACACTTCAGCTCACGCTTCACTGTATTGGTATTACCCCATGCCATCTGTGTCCACAGTTTGCAAATAAAAGAGATGACCTCATAGGTCTTGTGTGACGTCCTATTATGACTGCTCACATGTACACACGGGTTTACACAAACACACACTACTCTCAAAACTAGATTGGCTACTCAATTATGTTTTATGAATGAGGCACTTGTAGCGGCATAATCAGCAGTACAGGTTAGAGAAATCAGCTGAAAATGCTTTGAAACTGACATGTTTACAGCCTCTTTTAAAAATGACATTATGGTATAGTTGCTAAAACAACATTCCATGCTAAGGGAAACAATATTAAGTCAATCTGCGATGCGGCAGAGTTTACAGATAAAATAGCACACATAAACACTACTACGTATCAAATGTTAACGCAAATCATTTGTTGTGAATGGACTGCGCAGTTATAACCCAGCATTTGCTCTTGTGTCATGCCTACCATTCCAAAAGTAATGCACGGTATTAACTGCATTATAAACGACTGATCTCAAAATGCTCTTGAGACTTACTACATTATGCTAAGGAAGCTAATGTTTGGCTGAAGATCAAGTGGGATGGAAGTCACACATTCTCTCACGAAAGGGCAAACACCTATTAAGCTCTTCAGAGGACAAAGCCTGTGTTATACATCATCTTTTATGTTGAAGTGTAAAGCTTGCTAATGCTATACAATAAATCCTCCAAAATGTCCCAGCTTTTCAAAACCAATTCCTTAAGTGGGGGCATACAGTGTCAATGTACAACTGTCTTAAAGTTAACCTTGAGAGTGTGTCCTCTTTTAGACTCTTTTGTGTTATGTTGTAGCTCAGTGCTTTGTAATCGGCACTGAAGTGATTTAGTTGGTTTCTTTTGGTTCAGATGTGCTTCAGGTGCACTGTGGACAGCACTTTTATCTCTCCATAGGTGCTGTCTAACATTTGCTACTCAAGGTTCACTATCTTGTCCAAGGATACTTCAAGGATATGGCATGCAGACCGGAGTAGGCAGGGATCGCTCCCCTGACCTTCCAGTGGGTAGACAGCACCACGGGAGTTACAGTGGCCGTGTTAAAAAGTAAAGTAATACAAGAGTATAAATTTATTACTAAAATTATTAAACCAAACAGATTTATATGCATCCTTGACTCTGAACACTAAACTGAGTTCTTCTATTGGAAATGTTACATATAATATAACATTTCCAAAGATACTTTTTGTATAGTTTAAATCCTACTCTGCTACACCCTAGTTTACACTCTTCTTCGCTGCCTTTGTGAGCACACTGATATCATAATAATGAATGAGAATTTCATGAGAGCTAACAATTACATATATACTGTACTAAATACTACAAGGAAGTAAGAAAAAAAACCTGATGTGTTTCAGCATAAGGCTTTCCTCATGGTTTCTGATACAAGTGGGTGCTGCCAACCATAAAACACAACCAGGACCTAATCAGTAACAGGCACAGGTGGCAACAACTAACACTTTGTCAACATGCAAAACCAACAGTGCGCTCCAACCACCAAATCAACAAAATGTGCACAAAACACTGAAACATACTCACAGACAAAAACAAACCAAACACTTGTATAAAATTCCTTATTTAATCCACCAGGATACACAGTTTGCAAATGATACGTCTAATGATCTTCCCTTTGAAGAAGTTTATGTTTCTCATTGCTCCCTCTTTTCAGTGACATAATGACTCCAATTCCCTTGAACTGTAGACAAAAAATGCCACATCCAGTCAGCTGAAAATGTCTCGCTATAAAGCACCTCTTTCTTCTCTCTTTCTTTCGTTTTTTTCTCTCGATCTTTTTTCCTATATTGCTTTCGTGTTTAGAAATTCGAATCCTTAACTCCCTCTTAGTCTTACTCACATAGCATAACCCACAAGGACGTGTAAGTAAATATACTCCATGTATAGTCCTACAAGTCATCACATTACTCACTTGTATTTTTTTACTCTTGTTGATTTCATTTTGTGTAATAAATGATCGCATATATTACACTGATATGCTACTCTGTCATCTGCTTCCATATCACAGTTGTTTTACAGTGAGATATTAAAGGACTGGTGGCTTGCTTTTGTCTAACGTGGCCCACTGACATACTGTACTTTGAGTGTGATTTAAATAATTGCAGGCTTTTAGAGGTTTTTAAAGGATGAGTTCAAACTGAAATCTTTCTTCAATTAAGTTCATAAATGTTATTTCAAATTTATAGATGTTAAAACCCTTCACATTTTAACCTTAAAGATGTACATAAAAGCAAAACCAGCTGTTCTGTTTTTAAAATTATGATCAATAAAAAAAGTTAAAAGATAACATTTACAGTCTCCAGGTCAGTTTTCAGGGCGTTTGTGCTGGTCTGCATTACTAAAGCTAAGGAGCCGTCCATGGTCCTGACTGCATCAACTATTCAATAGTGGTGAGCTTGATTTTCTTGCAGAAGATGTCAGTGAGGATATAACATTACCAATTTGCTCACTCACTAACCACAAGTACAGAACAATCTCTCTCACACACTCAGTTATTAAGGACAGCTGCATGCATAGATACATTGACTGTAGATGTCCTATTATACCACTCACTCACAACGGCAGTCCAGAGTTTAATGAAGAGATCTGGAGGAAATAATCTGTTTATAATATCTCAAGATTTAAAGAGGACTGAGATAATCTAATGTAGCAAGATATGAATGTTATATATCTTAAACACAGAGGAGAATATGCCTTTTGGACTAGAAAATGGTGTAAAATTTACATTCAGATACGAATGTTTGTCAACAGTGAGGAGAATATAATTTCAGAAACTTAAGCCATGAACTTCTTTTTGCATTTTACTTGTATAAAAAGGTCATGTCTGTAGTAATTACCTATTACGGGCACATCTCTGTTTGTGACTTGCTGCTCACAGTGACGACGGCAGATGTTGTCAGTGTGTCTTTCCGCCCACAGTTAAGTGGAACAAAGTGTTTCCGCCATGACATCTAATTAATGACAATCCTCCTGGGGAAAACAGCACCAATCCTCTACCCACAAGAATCCTATTTAGAGTCAGGAGTAGCCATCCCACAAATCTCTGCAATCATGATTTCATCCCCCATCAATTCTCCATTAGAAATGCATCATCTCCTGGCTTATTTTCTCAAGTATTATTTTGCAACATTTAATATTGCTATTAGGATCCAAAATGTGTTTTTCTAAATTCAGCAAATCCAAGATCACATCCATAAAATCCTATATTAGCTTGCAAAGGATATTTGAATGCTGCATTTAATGTCACTTAATTGTTTTTTTAATTAAAAAACGGAAGGATTTAATCTCTTAAATATTTTTTAAATTATTTGTTATTTCATCAAACACAGCTAAGTGTCCTCTATGATTGACATAAAGACTTATTTGCCATTTTTCTTTTTCCTTTGTAGCCCAGTTTAGATTCAAGTGTGTATGAATCTGAGTAAGTAGATCAAATATAATATACAGTCACTGACTATTTTATTAGCTGGACCTTGCTGGTTATGGTATACGCTGGTCAAAGAGATGGACGTGCAACAATACTCTGGAGGGCTGTGAACTTTAAACAATGGTCAATTGGTACTAAGGGGGCCAGAGTGTGCCAAGAAACTATCCCTCACACCATAATGCCACCAACAACTGAACTTTTAATACAAAGTTGGATGGATCCGTGCTTTCATCTTGTTTACAGTATACCTAATCTGACTCTTGAAATGCTGGAGCAAGAATTGAGACATAACTGACCATGGAAGGTTTTTCCAATATTCTTTTGTCCAATTTTGGTGAGCCTGTGCCTTTTGTGTTGTAACAAGTGGTTATTTGGGTTACTGTTGCCTTCCATTCAGCTCAAAGCATTCTGGCGAATCTCAGATCGACAAGGTATTTTCACTGGATGTTTTCTCATTTTCGGACCATTCTCTATAAACCCAGAGAGGGTTACCAGTAACTCTGCTAATTCTAAAATGCTTATCATATATGCATATCGTCTCATCACCAACAACCATGCCACAGTCATGGTCACTTCTTCCATCTTTCTTCCCCATTCTGATACTCGATGTTTACATGCCTAAATGCACTGAGTCGCTGCCATTAAATATTTCTGTTAACAAGCAGTTAAACTGGTATAGCTAATATATTATCCTGTGAGTTTGATTACTTCTAAGCCACTCTGCTGTATCCTACATTATTGTGGCAGTAAAATGTGGCAGAACAAAAGAATAATATTTTCTTAAAAGGTCATCTTCATGCCTGGGTAAAGATATATTTATAGTCTAACTCACACAATAGTGCAATCATTATAACAAAATAATGTAGCTGCAGCTTGTTTTTTCATGACTTGATGAATCATTGCTTAAAGACACTGTATTTGTCTTATTTGTGGCAGGTGCCAGTTCATTTTTTGGAAATTCTACTATTATGAAGCTCCTAACGAAAGTGTCAACAAGAAAGTATGGTATGAGCCAGTAATATAGATGCACAGAACATTTTGAGAGTTTAGGACCTTGGTGCCTGGCAGCCGTGAGCTAAGGTGGGTTCAGTAGCTAAATTTGTGGTTTTATGGACAGAATGATAATTATGGTGATGGAAGGGAGAGTCTGTATGAGTGTGTGTGGGTGTTGTGTGGTAGGCAATGAGAAATGACAGTATGGAAAGGAAGAAAGAAAGTTACCAGAGTGAATTAGACATTAGCTGTATTGATGCCTCTCCCTTAAGCCAATCCAGCCTCTCTGCATGCACATATGGAACACAGATTTCAAGATTCACACATGCCTGCTACACTTTCACTTGCTCTGCACAGATGTCAGTGCTGTTAAATCCCTGTTAAATTGTGTTTTTTCTTAAGAGTACACCACATTTCCATATCCTTCATATCGTCAAACCAGATTTCTTTGTTTATTTGTGGATATTGGAGGTTTAAATTGGCACGAAAATGTGTGTGTCCTTTGGCTTCGCAGTTTAGCTGTGTGTATACAAGATGTTAGGGAGTGTTAAGCTGAGCTGTGAATGTGTGATTCACTGTAAGTGGGAGGAAGTGGAGAAGCAGACATCATTCCTGAGGCCCATAAAAAGAAGGCTTTAAAAGGTCATTCTCTTTCTTTCTGTGGTTCTTTATTACTCTCTGTCTTTTCTTTCAAACTTTCTTTTCCTTGATGGGAAAGAAGGTTGAGCAAAAGAAAGTTTAGGGTTTCTATTGCTGTCTTCTTTCCAGTTATCTGTACATTCAGTCCATCTCCTCCCCGCCTGTCTTATGGTGTCTGCTACAAGACCATGTCCTGGAGATTTAGTGAAGTGCGTGACTGAGACTGACATCTCCCTGTTTTTCATTTCTGCTTAATTAACAGCAGCATAGCAGGAGGATTTGTAACTGCTGCTGTAGGTGTGGCTCTGTACATTGAAAAACGCTGTAGTCTGCAGGGCTGTGATGTGGCGACATGAGTTACACAATAACAGCAGCAAGTGAACTCACTCACCAGTCTCTGTGTCTTCCTGTCCTTGTCTGTTCTCTATCTCGGTCTTGGTTTGATTGTGTCTCTCTGACATCCCTGGCTGTCACTCTGCCTGCACACAAAGAGATGAATGAATCTGGCTGGCCTCTCACTTTGTCTGTTTTTCTCTCTCCTCCTCTTGTCCAGAGTTTATTGAGTTCCTCGATTTATTGTACTGATAAATTTGATCATAAACCTCTGAGCTCCACAGTCTTTTCTCTTGCAGAAGGTGATACAAAGCTTTGGCCATTTTTTAACTCGTGACAGTCAGGTTCACAAGAGCATATTGCGCTGATGTATTGTGTGTCAATATGCTATTACATAGCGCCGTTAAGCATAATACAAAAGAGAATGTAGATAGACTGAGGTTTGTTATACTAAGCTGTTAAAGGGTAACAAACAATCCAAATGAGAAGCACAACAAAGACAAAACAAATGAGATGGAGAACAAGTCAGTGAAACATACAATAGCACAAAAAATGGTAGACACACACAATCTGACAAAGGCGGGCTCAAACTAAATAGAATACTGTGCAAAAGTTTCCTTTATATTTTGCTAGGAAAATGGAGAATAAGGGCAGTAATTCACTGAAAATGTACAAACATGTGCAGTTTGTACAATTCTAACAAGGTGGAAAGTCAATATTTGGTATGAACACTTTTATTCGTCAACACAGCCTAAACTCTCTTAGGCAAACTGTCTTGTCATTTCTTCTTCTTAGGCTTCTTAAAGGACATCCAGAGCTCTTTTTTGGATGTTGGCTGCCTTTTGATTCATTTTCTGTCAAAATGATCCCACACTGCTTCAGTAAGGTTGAGGTCTGGGATCTGGGGAGGCCAATCCATGTCTGATCTGCAATTTTTCTAAGGACACACTCCACAGCACGCTTTCTTACAGCTAGTTTTTAATGCAAAAATTCTATTTTATGCCTATCAAACTGTGTTATTTTTTTTTATAGATTCAGCTAAAGATATGCGAACAAATCATGTACGTTTTTGACAGTCTACTAATAATTGGTATCTTGCTAAGAGGTACTTATTCAGTTAGTTTGATTGATTCAAAGGTCATTCAACCTAACTTCAAAGTGGATAAACAAACAAAAAAGAAAACACAGCCAATACCAAAAGGAGAACTGATGCTCAAGACGTCTTTAAAAATGACAAGAAGTTATGGCTCTTTGGAAGCAACATATAAAGAAATTATGTTGTGAAGGGTAGCTCAAGACCTCTGTTCAAGGAGGCCAGGTTAAACAGGAACAACTGAAACTAATGAGGAATGACACAATAATAGTAGTAAGTAGTAATATAGTACTTTCAATGCAGGAGAAACAAAGAATAACCCAATATCAGTAAACTTAACATAAACCATTACAAGTGTGTCTCTGCCGTTTTGAATATAAATGTATAGAGGTTGTGTTTCAGTGTATCTGAAATCCAAGTTTACTTTCAAACCTCCCCTGGACAGTAACTGTTGCATTTGGAGACAGCATTTTTAAAAACAAGCCCTGCTCTTTTTCCCAACTAGACATAACAAGAAAATAAAACCTGTCATTAACTCCTGTTGCTTTTTGTTTGAAGACAATGAGGAAAGGCCTTGCTGCTATTATAAATTACTTACCCACATTTTAATGCCGGACTGTTGAGAATGGCAATGAGCAGTATCAGTGAAGTGGTATTACGTGCCAGGATATGAACAGTCGCAGTAAAAATCACTCTTGAATGCGCTGCAGCGTGATAGGAGGAGAGCATTGGCCTAGTTTGAGTCTGGCGTAATTATGTAATGCTTGAGTACCTGCAGCACCAGCAGCATGACAACTTCTGAATGTAGAGGGAGCAGACAGGAACTGCACATCACTTTTCAATCCTTTTACGTGGTTTGCAAGTTAATCTCGTCTTTAGCTAGGAGGGTTTTACTGACATTGTGCGCACGATTGCTTATTTAGTACTCGACTAACATTCTGGGACTCCCTTGTTACATCTTCTTCTCCTCACTTTAGTTTTTTTCCCCCTATTTCTCCCTCAGATATTTTCTTGCTTCCTGTTGCTCTTTCTCACAATTCCAATTTTCTTCATTTCTCCCCCCACCCACCCCATTTTCCTCTCTTTCTTTCTTCCTATTCCCTCATCTTTTTCAGCTTTCACCCTCCATTCCTAAAGCCACATACCAAATGGAGGGTGACAGTATGCAGCTGTGGGTTTTGTCCTCCAGACGGCATCTTAGAAAAAGATTATCCACACAAACACACACACACGCACACACACGCAGATGCATACATATGGAGGGAGCGATCGACGCTAACCTAACCTTGCTTAGGTCGCTTCTTTCACTTATATAATAATTTTAAGGTGGAGTTTTGCTGTGTGGCTTGCACTCAGATATAAATTTCTTTGTAAGCAGGAGGATAATGGAACAAGACAACCAACTCTTTCTTTGTTGCTTTCTCTTCCTTCTCAGAAAGCAAAGCTCCATGCTGCCTTGCAGGAGAAAAATCGTTTGAACCTTGAGTTGATCAACCACCATCTGAAGGCATCCAAGTATGACCAGGTGAGAAATTCACACATGTACTGTGCAAGTATGCATTGGAAGTACACACACAGGAAAATGAAAGAAATCAGTGAATGAGCTTGGTATGATCTGTTTTTCTGTATCAACGATGCAGGAAAAGAAACGCACACACAGTGGCTTTGAGAAAAAGGAGCAGTCATATGATGGAACTTGTCCATCTTGTCAGATCAATATATCAGATTGATTTCCAAATATTAATAGTGTTGAGCCACAATTTTTTTTTATGTTTTGGTAAATGGTAAATGGCCTGTATTTATATAGCGCCTTTCTAGTCCCTAAGGACCCCAAAGCGCTTTACATATCCAGTCATCCACCCATTCACACACACTCACACACTGGTGATGGCAAGCTACATTGTAGCCACAGCCACCCTGGGGCGCACTGACAGAGGCTTTCATTTATATAACTGTTCTTGAGCAATAGTTCTTCAGGGTTTCTGAAGGTCTGTTTTTCACTGGACATTGGCTTCTTTTTCACTCATTTTCAGTCCTGTCCTCGTTCCTGGCTTTTTTCATTCACTCATTTCTTTAGGTGAATCTACAAAAGAAAATAACACATATACCAGACAGAAATGGTCTCAGTGGAAGAATGGCTATTAAGACACCATTCTTAAGCAAGGAAAACACAATGGAAGCTCTCTCATGGTTTGGGCCTACAATTCAAAATGTGTCAGATTTTGGTCCAACTTCGAAAGCATTTAATTAGCTACAGCTTAATTTTTCAGCATGACAATGATCCTGAACACACTGTCAATAAAAGGAAAAAAGTAAAACACCTGAATAGAAAAACACACAAATGAATATTATCAGTCATGGATTGACCTCCTTGGAGCTGTTATTGAAGCATTGTGGGATCATCTTGACAAAGAACAGAACCAGACGCCAACATTCAAAGAATAGCTTGAAGAAGAAGCCTGGAGAACTATTCCTGAAGACTGCTTGAAGAAATCACTAGAAAGCTCACCTAAGTTTTTGTGCTAAAGAATAAAGACAGTCATACCAACTATTGACTTTAACCTCATTAGAATTGTGCAAACTCTATTTTGCCTTATCTACTGTATTTCCACGTATGTTTGGACGTGTTTCAATTAATTGCTGCACCTATCTCCAATTTTTCTAGCAAAATAAACAGAAAAAAGGGTTGGCTCAAAACATGTGACGTGTTGTACACACACACACACACACACACTACTGCTACTTTCCCTTTCCTAATATTGTCCTTTACTAATGCTGGCTCCCTGGTTTCCTGACTTCACATACTGATACATACGCATGCACACAGACCCATAAAGAGAGACAGTGACCGTTTGTGATGGTAGGCGATTAGCTGCTCTGGCACTAATTGTGACTTTCACAGAGGGGACAGATCTGACATGTGTCCAGGGACTCTGCTCGGAGCTTTTGCTCCAAAGTGTCACAGAAAACGATGCCATCTGTTCACCGACAAGGTGGCCACGGAGATGAAAAGAAAGTGGGGCAAATGTGTCCTGCCACATATACTGTATAACTGAGTGTGATTGGCTTGTAAGGGCAATTAAGACAAAGGCACAGTGAAAATGTATTTATGTGTGCATAAATAGATGAAAGGGGGAGAAGAGAACGACAGAAGCTAAGAGTAAGAAATGAAGAGACGGGAAACAAGACAGGGGATGTGATTAGAGAATCAGAGTACATAAATTGCATTTGCTTCGTAGGATCTTTGATAGATTAGAGAGAACTGATCAACTTAACTATTTTGTATTTATCACAGAAGCAGTGTTATTTTGATTGCTCAGAGTCGTTAGTGGTAACTTTTATTTTAGCGACTGAGTTTTTAAGAAATATCAGAAATATAACTCATTAAATCGAAATGTTAAGCAAAGAATGTTGAATAAAAAACTTCTTTGCTTGTCTGGTTTAATTGGTAACATCAGCAGTGACACAATTGATCTCTAAATAAAATGATTAGATAAAATAGAAATATTCATCCGTGTTAAGCCGCATGTATCTTTGATGTACTTCTAAATGTTATTTTTGTGAGTAAGCTTATCTATTGTGTCTCTCATCTCATGCTAATTAATGAGATGATAGGTGTGGTTCAGCTCAGTCCTTTGAGGAACCGGCTTAGCTCAAGGCCTCTGACCGATGAAGAGACGAGCGGCAGAAATGCTCAAGTCAGCAACGCTGTCTCATCAACGCTAAATGGAAATGTGCTGATTAATTTCTCTTCAAACTGTGAACTCTCAATCAACCCTCGAGCCACAAAAATGCAGCCTCTATTCATAAATGTGAAAAGTAGGTCTGCTGCAAGAACAAACCTCATAAAAATTGCATGCTTGTTTGGCTCTTTATAAAACAGACTGCATTTTGAGACTCTTCAAGTAAAACGACGACGCAATTAAAGTGTTTTCTTTCTTCGCTTTGTTGTGGTTTTCTCTTTGCCTCTTTCGCTGCTGACCTTTTTTTCTTTTCCACCCACAGTTATTCAAATTCATGTTTTAACAATCCACTTAACCTTCGCTTGTTTCTCATCTAGCCCTTCGTTGTGTCTGTGCTCAATTCATGATTCGAATTCTTGCAGGTGCAATCCGACTATGATCGGCTGAGACAGACTTTTGCTGTAGTGAGTCAGGAGAGAGACGTGGCCCAGGAGCAGAGGAGCCAACTACAGGACAAAGTGGATAACCTGGAACACGTTTTAAAGGTGGAACAATTTTTTTTTGCCTTAATAATATCAGATTTGAGTTCCTCTGTGCTATTTGACCACACATAAACCCCTGGACTAAAGATTTCACTCATTTCTTGTATAAATTTTATTGTCTTACCTACTTTTTGCACAGATTTCAGATTTAATTACCTGTAATTATTATTCAGTTTCTATGCATTTATTTGAGTCTAAATTTAGTTCAACAGACCACTAAACAATCTGTCTGTAAAGTCAACCACACACCTGTTGTACCTATGAGTAGAAGATGTGATGACCCAAGCCTAAACCACCTTTTCTTGCTTCTTTTTCTCCATTACATCAATCCATCTCACTCCATTTCTCCAGCATTCCCATCTTCACCCTGATAGTCCACCATGTGCTCACTTCAGTAGTCCTCACACCAGTCATGATAACTGATTTTTCAGGCCCAGTTTTACTATGACTCTTTTGGAAATATTCCCATTTCCCATGCATTTGTGTCCTCAGAAAACCTGAGAAGGAAACTGAGGCAATACATGAGGTGGAGTGTCACCGGCTTCATGGAAAGGCTGTTTTCTTTATTGTGTTCTGGTTTGCCAATAGTAATCAGACACAGTCTCGCTGCACTGCGAGAGGGACTCTCATTACAAATCCTCGCCTCCCTGCATCTCCTATCGATTGTGTGTCTGTCAGGATATTTGAGAGCGAAATGTACCCGCATGAGAAAAACTGACCAGCTCCCCGATACAGCAGAGAAAGCTTTGTCACTTTCTCATTGTGCATTGATTATGGAGACAAAGAAATAATTTAGAGAAAATTACACAGGATAATGTGGGTGGAGAAAGCAGAGATGGTAGAAACACAGTGTGAAAGAACAGAAAAAGACCTGGTTCAAAACTAATGAGATGCAGCACTGTCTGTATTATTTTTAATCATATAATCTGATAACAGAAGTTTTCTTTTTGTTGTTTGTTTTGGTCAAAGTCTGGTATCAAAGTTAGAACACAAGGTGGGAGGAAATAATTATTTGATCCCCTGCTGAATTTGTAAGTTTGCTCACTTACAAAGAAATGAAAAGTCTCCACTTTTTATGGTAGTTCAGTGTTAATGCAGGCAGACAGAATATCAACCAATTATCCAGAAAAGAATAGACATTTGATCCTCTTCAATCCAGCCAGAATTCTGGCGCTCACCGATTGGCTGTGTTTGGGTCTGGAGCTCCATGCAAGATCCTGCCTCGTGGGGTGAGAATGATCGTGAGAAAGGTGGTGGATCAGACCAAAACTACATGGGAGGCGTTTGTTAATATTCTAAAGGCAGTTGAGACCACAGTCACTGAGGACACCAATGGTAACACATTTTGGCATAATGGATTAAAGTCTTGAAGCAACTGTAAGGTCCCCCTGCTCAAGGCCACATGTACAGGCCCGACTTAAGTTTGCCAGTGAACATCTAAATGATCCAGAGATGGCTTGGGAGGCAGTGCTGTGGAGAGATGAACCCAAAATCAAGCTCTTTGGCATCAACTTGTTTGCCAAACACGGAGGTGGAAACATATTCTTTTGGGACGTTTTTCTCCAAAGGGTGCAAGACAACTTTACCACATTTAGGGGCCAGTGGATTGGGCCTTGTACCACGAAATCTTGGATGAGAACTTAGACAGCAAGAACACTAAAGATGGGTTGTGGATGGATCTTTCAGCATGGTAGTGACCCAAACCATACCACCAAGGTAACATAGGAGTGGGTAAAGAAGGAAAACTTCAAGGTCATGATCTCTTAGCCCTGCGATGTTTGGAAACCTGGTAACCAACTACAAGAAATGCTGCTGTGCTTGCCAACAAGGGTTTCTCCACAGAGTACTAAGTCATGTTTTCCTCATTTCATTCAATGTCATGCAAATCAATTTATAATTTTCACATAATTTGTTTTTTCAGGATCTTTGGTTACTATTCTGTGTATCCATTAAAATGGAACTACTATAAAAATTAGAGACTGTTAATTTCTCTGTGAGCAAACATACAGAGGTTCAAAAACTGCCGTCTTTAAAGAGAGCAACCAATTTAACTAGGAAACAGATTTTTTTTTTTTTTAAAAGAAAAAAACTCACAATATTGTATTTAGTAGGTTTTTTTTCTTATCTGTGGCCACGGCTCATGTTACACTTACAAAACAGAGTTGAAGATGGTAAGATTTTCATTGGGTGATCAGAAGGGACAGGATTAGAAATGAAAACAAACATATAACCTAATAATCTGCAGTGACATCAGACCTTTGTTAGACATGTATGTGTGTCAACAGAGGTAAATCCAGAGTGTAGTCTTAAAAATTGTGAATTATAGTATTATAGTATAGTATATGGTATAGAATTATAGCGTGATTATAGTAATGTGATGGAGAGCTGACCATTATCAGCCCGTGATTTATCTTCCAGTTGGATTTTGGGGACCTCCTGGATTTTTTTTGGTACACTGTTGACAGATGTTTCTAATTTGCCAGTGTCTTCCTCCTCATTCAGTAGAGACACAACCAGTTTATTGATGTTGACAAGTGAGACTGTCCCGAGGAACAGCCAAAGCATTAGCTCCAAATAAAGTCTGAAACTTCTCAACAGCAAATATCAGGTCAAGCTTGAAGTTTTTGACAACAATTTTAAGTCAGTTCATAAGACATCATGAGTTTTATAGGCAGTCAGTTGCATTTTTTTTTCAGGTGCCTGATGTCATGTGCTTTTAATGCCCAGTTAAATAGAGTCTGTTTTGATTCTTGTCTCTAATAAGTCAGCATCTTTCTTTTGCTGTTTCAATCCAGTCTTAGTCAACTTTTCAAGGCCTCGAGTCCACATCAAGCAGTGTAGGCCTTGGATAACTCTGCAGTAGTCCAAGGTTTGGAGCTGTTTGAAATTGTAATAAGTTAACCAAAGCAGATAAAGTGAAGGATCGCAGATCTTTTTAAAAGGACAAAACGAGGTGTTTAAATGCAGGCGTGACCATTGGTTCCCGTGTGAAAAAGCAAGGGTTAAAAAAGCAGTTTCACTAAGGATCCAGTGACAGCCTCTCAGCTATCCCGGTCCTCTGCAGCTTAGAGCTTCTCCATGATTATGCAAAGCAGCGACTGGCTGCTCAGGACACCTCAAAGCCACTCTGGGAGGTAAAGAAGATTTTCTTTTTTCAAGGGAGAAAGAACAGGGAAAAAAAATATGAATGTCAGAGCTTTCTAAGCTGTCTTTTCTTCTTAAGCTCACAGAGACATCCTATGGCCTTAATTCTGTTTCTGCAAGATGTGGCAGCTGGTTGTGACTTCATGCATAGATACTGTATGGTCATGACTTGGCTAATTTGGCAAAGGGTAGATTTGGATCAGGAGCGACTATGCGTGACAGCTTTGTGTAAGTCAGTGCAGACTATAGAGTATGTTTGGTGCAAGAGATATATATGTTACAGAAGCCAGTGTTACTTAATGCTCTTCTCTTCACGTACCTTGCCTCTTAAGTGACATCGTATGTGAAGGTGCAAAATCTTTCAACTTTAAACAACCAACATATAATGTGCTAATTACTAAGCGTAATGGGCTGCTAGTAGGCAGATCTCTAAACTGTCATATAGAAGCAAGCTGTTTTCTTCTACTTCAGCCTTAGATAAACTAGGTGGTAATTGGTATTAATATTTTTATCCAACTCTTGGCAACCTTTCAAATGAATTGCTTGGTTTAATCTTTGAGGATTAGGCAATGCTTCACTTCAATTTGTGGGATTTATTACACTGAAGCTGATGCAACAACACTGTGGCTATTCCTATTTTTCAAGCAGTCCTCATTTTTCCTCAGACATGGATGCAATGTTGCTAAATCAGGTGGACAGGGCTCAGAATCCTCAAAAGCTCTTGCCAGAGTGGTAGAGAGAATAGATTTACTCGATGACATTGAAATGTGAGAATACTGTTTTCAATGAAAGATTGCAGCTGGGTAATTTATTATTTTTGCAGTAGTGTTAGAAATAATCTCTCCTCCTTCTGCTTCCTCTGTTTCTTCCTAGCATATGCATGAGGCTGTAGAGCTAAAGCAACAGTTGCAGACAGAGCATGAGCAAGCCTTGGTGGCCCTTCATACCAAGCAGAAGGAGATCAATCAATTGCAAAAGGTATGTTTAAAAACCGCTTTAAGTCTATTCTTTTAATGCTTTTGGCAGTATCCCTCCTTGGTTATCGACTTTTGTGTAGTGAATTTATGCCAAAGGTCTTTGTTTGGATAATGATGTGTCTTGAGCCACTTTATGCTGAATCACTGCTACTGTATCAGAAAATACAGATACCTCATATAGCCCGCCCCAAAATCAGCAGATGTGATTACAAATGCAGCCATGGTCCCTTTGATCGTGTGATGAAGAACACGGCTAAAAATGTTGCCTTTGTAGTTGCTGATATATTTGTACACATTACAAATATCTTGCAGCATGAAGATCTGACCTGTTGTGGTTGTTTTATTCTTTTTTGATATTTCGTAAAACAGAATATACATGTGTGCATGTGTTCCTGCTTACTGTTTCCTTCCTGACTGAAATAATATCAAATACCTTCTGGATTAGACCACAAGTCTAACATGATGAAAAGTGTCTCTTTCTCAGAAGTCTATGTGGTTTGTTTGTCTCATTTTGGTCCCATTTTTGCATTGATGTTTGTTCAAAAGAGAATCATTAATGTTCAAAAAGATGCAGATCATTCAAACTGAGACAAATTGATTTGCACAGTCGCTCAAGAGTGGGTTTAATTTCGCTGCCTTTAACAGCCAGTACTTGGACACTAACATGTCCTAAAATAAGCCAGTTGCTTTTTATTGGAGCTGTACCATCAGAAGTAGGCATCTCTTCAAGTACCAGCTCTGTTTGATGAACCAGTGAGGATCCGCCAGGGTATTGCGTTGACAGTATGTCAGCTGTGTACTGTCTATTCTACCTCATGGACTGTGATCACAGTGTCAGCTGTCATTGTGTGTTTCTGTGTGTTCTCTGCAGGCTTGGGTTCAAACTGACCAAGAGCATGAGGAAGCAGTACACCTGTTAGAGGTACAGTAAGCTGAACGAACCCTTATGTTTCCCGGATTGCTGTGTTTCTTAAACATAGTGGAGCTTTCTGTTTTAACCAGGCGAATCAAAACACATCCTTAAGATGGTTCATGTAGTATTGGGTCAGTTTTCCAGATGAAATAAGGGGAAACATGGATAAGTTGGTGATGAAGCTCTCCTTTTTGGAACATATGAAAAAGACTTGAAGCTTGTCTATGTATCAAGTTAGCTGCTGTAAAACACCCTGTCTGGCTCTACTAAGGCACCCAGTGCTTTGAACTAGCCTTGAACTTTTAGCTTCAGTTTTAGCTTTATGGCTATTTCCATCTTCTTTTTTGGAGCAGGAAGTGGCCATATTTAAATGAGATAGTGGAGTGTTAAATTATAAACTAATGCCAGTAATCTTGATTGTATATATCATATCTATGGGTGCAGTGTGGAGACTTCTTCGATTGTTTTATAGTATAACAACTGCACAGCAAGCTATATTATTTGTCTGATATATTAAAAGTACTGTAAGAGGCACAGACACACCACAGAGATGGTCAAAATGTCCAACGCTCTAAAAGTGAGAATTTTAGGCTATGTCCACACGTACAAGGGTGTTTGCTAAAACTGACATTTTTCTGAGGTCATTTTGAAAAATATCTCAGTCCAAATGTAAACGCAAAGAGCGATCTACTGTCTGTCAAGAACATGCCAAAGCAACAGGCGGCGATATAAACGTAACTGGGAGGAAATGTTAGCTAATCAAAAGCCAACAATCTGACATAAAAAAGGAGATGAAAGCGCACACCTTTTATGTTGCAAGACAGACAGTTTTCTTGTCCAACATTCAATTGTGTAAATGCAGAAACTTGAGGGTTTTTTTTTTGTTATTTAAATCTTCACCCCAGCAGTTTGTTTTTTTTTTTTTTTTAATGTCTGTTTCCAGTGCAGTTCTTAAGATATTTTAGCCTGGGCTAACATCAACCAACACTGCCATCCTCAGAGCATTTCTACATTTGGGGCTAAAATAAAATAAAATAAGCGAGGTATATTTGTCAAATGAATGTATTAGATTAACTGCGTGACTCACACCCACACCATTTTCAGTAATCACCTCACCTCTGCTGAGCCTGAAATTGAACGCAGAGACGCAGGAAATTATTTAAATTAAGTAAATTGAAAAGTGACGTTTATTGGACTAACTAGTGCATTTAAACTGGCAAGACATTAGAGAGATGTTAAAAAAGGCACCGTCTGCACACGCCTACGTAGGCCTTCAACGACGTCTAATCAGGCTAATTGAAAACAGCTGCGTGGGTGGACAAGCAGGGTTTTAATGTGGAGCCATACGACGCAAACGAAGCACAAGTTTATTCCAAATTTGAACTTATGACACATGGGTACCGTTGGGGTTCTGGACTCTCTTCTAATGAAGTCCCATAAGTAAGTTCCCCCCGTCTCTCTTCCAGCAAAACGCTTGGCTACACTATTGTGTAGTTTTTTTTTTCAGTACTCCACACCAGATTGTGACTCATACATCAGACTAGTCAGACAATAGCGTATCCTTTGTGCTTGCGGTCACATTTCTGCCTCTATCTTCTTATCCAGGTTGCTTTTGTTATAGCGCTCCAAACGTTTCTGTTTAGTAGTCGCGTTGTCACGCGTTGCATTGACGCTTTACGTGGCCCCCCCGGTGGTAATCGTTGACCCGCAGTTTCATCACAGACTTCTACTCAAAATTATTTTCTCGTCTTACTTTAAATCCTTTTGCTACGAGAATACGTCGCAGACTCCTTTGTGTGCGGCTCATATGAGGTCACGTTATTATCCATCTGGAGCGCTCTAATACGATTTTACTGAGCAAGCAGACTGAGTTTGGCTCAGAAAAAAACAGTTTGGTCAGAGAAATTGAAACTCTGTCAAGGAGATCTCTTCCTAGAAATCACTGAATCAGTTGGTCTCTTTCACAGGCGCGTTTCTCTATAGTTATGGGCAAATATGGCCACAGGAGGGAAAGCATAGTAGTGCTGTCTGTAGGTGTGAAATCCCCATATGTTTTCCACTCTGTGTTTTTGTGCTTAGGAGTCCATTTCAGTTTGACAAACATATTTGTCTTATTTTTTTGTCGACTCATAAATACATTTTTGTTCTCATTGGTTCCCCTTCCGTTTGCTTTTATTAATGATTGGTTCTTTTTGCATTTTTTTTCCCCTTTCTTTACTTACGACTTCTGATTTCCACATTTTGTCTGAACAGAACAATAAGGACAGAATGTTTCAGGTATTTATTTTCATCCCTGATTAGTTAGTTACATCACCCTTTCTTTCCTCTTCGAATTTTCCTTTAATTGCATACCTGTGAAACCAAAATTATATTCTCTATCACCAAAAGTGATTATATGTATATTCACACTTTCCCCTCTAGGCCTTCCTCTGATAGCATGTCTATGATATAACTTCATGCAGTGTTCAGGCTTGGTTATCACGACTTAACCATATCAGTAAATGACTCTACACTTCCACGTGTTTAGATTAGATTGCTAGACATTCAAAATTATATACTGCCAAAGCCCTGAAGAATAATCACCTTTCACCTCCCATTCTTTTGTTTTCTCTCTGTCTTCACAATCCTTTCTGCTCTTTTTCTTAACTGCCAAAGGTCAAGGTTCGTGACCTGGAGCAGGAATGCCGGTCACACAGTGAACACTTTCACCAGCTGTCCAAAGAGCTGCTGAATTTCCACCTGCAGTCGGAACCTGTGAATATCCCTAAAAGTAATACCACCTCTGCATCCCAGATCCCGCCCTCACCACAGAAGAAACTCTCGCAGGTCAGATTCGAAGCCCAACCAGAGACAGGTGAGTCTCACCTCACAGGCAGCTTTGTATGAAACACATTGAGCTATAAAGGCAATTATGAGGCTGGGGGACGGGGATATATCAAAACAAATCAAGTGTTAGAAAGTCAGTCCCTGATTTTTATTTATTTATTTTTCTCTGATTACTACTTTCCTCAGTTTTAGCTGAGCGGTGTTTACTTGAGTGTGGTTCTGTGAGTATTAATGTAACTGTGTAATATAAAGTGGTGATATAAAACTGTAGACTAGCAGGGTTAAATATTAGTGGGGTCTAACTATTCTAAAAACATATGTGCTCTCCGGATAAAAGCATCTGCAAAATTATTAGTGCTTAAAAGGGTTATGATCAGATAAAATGATAATTAGCGATCTAATCCCCAGACAGCTCACATTACAGCTGGACCCACTCACTGCAAACCAGAGGTGGATACCATTAATGGAGACGGTGCTTATTCATGATCAATATCTGCCCTTGATCACAAGCCTGATGTACGACACGAATGTAATTTAACACATTAGTATTCTAACAACACATAGTGCAACCTGCAGATACAGCAAATAGAGCCGTATCAGTGATGTAGATTTATACAGTCTGGCACAAACCAAAGGTCTTTGAAGTGCTGAAAATCCTGTTTTATCTGTCTCTTCACTTCGGGCAGAATTCACTGATGTTTTTGTGCTAATGCATAATATTACATACAAACCACAAGAACGCAGTGATGCACTTGATCTGTGTTGTTTACGTATTGTTAATTTCTTCAGGGAATTCCGTTTCGTATTTTCTGTTTTGCCAATAGGATGGGCTGATAGGGGTGGAGTAGCCTTCCAAATGAAGGGTGTTAGCTGTACCCGCAGGAGATCAATGGTTTTGCTCCAAAGAGCGCGAAATGGTTGTGGAAGGAAAAGGCAGTTACTCTTTATTTGCTATGGAAATCAATGTCTCCCAGGTGATGACAGTGCGGCAGACACGCCGCTGCTGATATCCCAGTTCTTGCCCTACTCACCGCAGACTGGAGACGGAGAACCACCAGAACTGCTGTCTGTCAAATCCAGCACCGTGACAACAGACCACCCCATCCACCCCCGACAGTTTCCCTCATCAGAGGTGGGTCTGTGTGATGCCACATCCATGAATAATGCATGCGTAACCTATTATGTTAATTGTTTTTAAATAATTAACTTACATATTCATATCTTGAAAAGGAATGGTTCAAGA
Source organism: Neolamprologus multifasciatus (assembly GCF_963576455.1). NCBI lineage: Eukaryota > Metazoa > Chordata > Actinopteri > Cichliformes > Cichlidae > Neolamprologus > Neolamprologus multifasciatus. Next base: position 27,172,211 of record NC_140445.1, on the reverse strand, counting down.
GTTGCTGCAAACTGCTAATTCTTAAATATGCTGTAGGAAAGTCGCTTATCCCTCTAATAACACTTTAATTTGCTCCTCTCATTTATCTATAGATGGAGGATGAGGCCAGCCCATCACCCAGGTCCAAATCTCGCTACACAGGCCAGGTCCGCCTTTGCACTGCCCGTTATAGGTACATAAGACAAGTTTAAATACAGAAATAATTTCATTTTGGGTTTTAACGCACATTATCTTTAATTTTCCTTCACAAATGAATGAAAAACCTTTCTTTCCTTCAAGTTATAACCCTTACGATGGACCAAATGAGCATCCTGAAGCAGAACTCCCCCTTGTGGCTGGAAAGTATCTGTATGTGTATGGAAACATGGATGACGATGGCTTCTATGAAGGTGAGTCGTACACAACAAACATAGAGCATTTGAAGCGGTCTGTGAGGCGATATGTGCTTCTGGCGAGATAAATCAAATTCTGGCAAAAATCTGAAAATACTGCAACAAATTTTCTATTTGGGAGGATAGGTTTTCTTCTGTTCAGGCCTGCAGTTTTGCCTGAGTGCTTGTCTGGTGTCCCTGATGCTGCCTGCCAGTGAAAACAAGTGTATGCATTAGGGATGCACCGATACCACTTTTTTGGAAACGAGTACTTGCATTTCAGTACTCACCGATACCAAGTACTTAATAAAAACACGATTTAAATTTACAGCTAACAGGGACTGGTTTGGAATTAAGAACATTTATTTAAAATGAAAAGCATGTTGTATGCAACATATTACAGAATAAATAATTGTGAAAAAAATTTTTAAACAGTGCAACTCAAGTATTGTTTTCAGTTTATTGTAAACTCTGCCGCTTTGGACAACACAAGGGGCATTAATAAACATCTTTGCTATTTAGTGCACAATATTTGAATAAACTAACAACATCCACCAACATAGAACTGTGGCAGTCAGTGCAACTGAGGTAGGTATTAACATAAAGTCTAAGATGACTCACTTAATGGAGAGAAAAAGTGAGTGGCAGGGTTTTGTTTTTAAGAAAAGTAGCTTTTCTGCATTATCAGCAGTCAGACTGTTTCTGTTTTCATCTATAATGTGTGACACTGAGCTAAAAAGCATTTCACTTTCCACACTGCTACATGGGACTGAGAGGTATTTACTCGTCTGTTTAGAAGTCTCGCAAGTACAGTCACAGCTGGGATGACATCAGAGGCTAGTGCGTTGTAGCTGCTCACTTTTTTAGTTAGTTCCTCAAAGGGGGCGAGGATGGCAACAGTCGTCTCCATAAGAGCCCATTGGTGAGCGGTGAGATAGTCAGGGAGTTCATGCTCGGACACCCCCAGCACTCGCTTTTGCTCAATGAGGGACTGAAGCACGTAATACGTGCTGTTCCAGCGCGTCTGTACGTCCTGCTGCAGTCTCTTTATTGGCTGGTTGAGCTGTCACTGAATGTCCTCGAGGCGGGAGTAGGCCAAGGCGGAATGTTTAAAATGCCCAACTATTTTCCGTGCCACTGCTATAGCATCAGCTATGCTCCTCTGTGCTAATAAGCATGGGTAAATAAGCGTGGGTAAACTCTTTGTACTCGTTGTTGTGTTGGGATTTTGGTGCTTGATTAAATTACTTGTGTTAAATGCGCTACCTTTTGAGCCTCCTCTGGACAATTTTGCTGAGCACAATTTGCAGTCCGCCTTTGTTTTCGCGTCTTCGTTCACTTTGAAATAGTTCCACACGGCTGGGGCGGGCACTCGGGGCCTGGAGGCGGGCACTCGGGGCCTGGGGTGGGCACTCTGCGCCTGTGATTAACCCCTTACATGCCGCTCAAACATAGACAGGTCTCAGACCGTGGTATCGGTCCCCGGTATCGGGGGACTTTTAACGAGTAATTTAGAAAATGTGGTATCGAGGCCGATACCCGATATCGGTATCGATGCATCCCTAGTATGCATCATTATGTATTGTCTCAAAATGACACAAAAATGCCAAGTAATGTGTGTCAGCTGGCATTTATTTTCCATTGAAGTTGTTTTGTCTTTCACCATCGTATTTATGTCTGTGGCGTTTTTGACTGTAACATGTAATAATATTAATAATAATGGATTGCATTTATATAGCGCTTTTCGGGACCCCTCAAAGCGCTTTACAATTCCACTATTCATTCACTCTCACATTCATCACTTGGTGAAGGCAAGCCACAGCTGCCATGGGGCAGACTGACAGAGGCTGCCATATCGCGCCATCGGCCCTTCTGGCCATCACTGGTAGGTGGTAGGTGAAGTGTCTTGCCCAAGGACACAACGGCTGAGACTGTCTGAGCCGGGGCTCGAACTGGCAACCTTCCGATTACAAGACGAACACCCCACTCTTGAGCCACAATCGCCCTACTGCATTGCACCTACAGCACACTGTGCAGTAAGTGGTATATGCAAAAATGTTGTATGTGTCGAATGACACATTGTATCTGTGATGCATTTTGTGCCCCTGCAGTCTCTTTACATTATGTCGTGTTATGTAATGATACAGCACAATCTAAACATAATGCTGATGCAGTCAGTTTTGTAAACGTGCTGCAAGGACTGCTTGACAGGCTTTGTCACCCTGATATAGAATATGTCCGTCATACATACTAGTTGGCTACTTTCATCGCGTGACTTCCACTTAGTCAGTGCGTGGTGTCATGAAGAAAAGTTTCCCGATACTTTTTCGTAACTGGTGGCTGGACTCACTCTCTGTATAATCTCTTTATAATTATGAAGGCTTCTCCATCAGAGGCAATCCTAATCCCCCTTGCTAGCAATCCTGCAGCCAGCACAGACCGTCATAGAAAGCCCCGTGTTTCATTAGCTGTGTGCAGTCAGATTGCATGGTATTGCAGACGGTCCCTGTATTTACCACACAGGAGGGGCGACTTGGGCTGCATACCAAGCTGTTGTCAGGATTGGGACCTTGGTCTCTTAGTTTGATGACTAATCCAGCAGGGCTCAGCTTAATCATCAGCACACATAAACAACAAACACACTCGCTCAGATACACTTGTAGAGACACACCAAGATGGTCTAAGTCCCCCCAGGGATTGAAGGACGAGATGATAGGGAGCTTTGTTGAAGACAAACTTATTGCCTTGGGGGAAAAACTACACTGCAAATCTAAGCACTTTCTTTTCTTTCTTTTTTTTCTGCATTGACCGCAGCATCTACGTACTCTGGGGTGCTCCTGGAAATGTTCAAACGCTGAGGTCCTTAGAAATGTTGAAAGGAGTGTTTTCTAATTTGTGTGTTGGAGTATGAAAGATGGCATCAGAGAACCCGTGGGGAATCTTACATCTTAGGGAATAGAACATGCTGTATGTTTACATATGTTCCACCTCTCACTCAGTGACTCATTCCCACCTTGCAGGTTAAAAAAAAAAAAAAAGAAGCTCTCACCGATTTATGTGTTTAAGTTATTGCTTTGCTTTTGTCTTTGTGTTGTGAGAGAAGCCTAATTTTAACACTTACAGGTGGCATCAAAACAGAAAGTTGTTTCCTAAAGAGACATTTATTAAATAGTAGCAGGATTTTCTGTTATCTACTTTTATTCTTTTTTAACTAGAAATATCAATTTAAAAAATGAATGACATATTTCTGTTATTTTCTACCTTTGTGTCTGTACTTGTTTATGCATGACAGGGGAGCTGCTGGATGGCCAAAGAGGACTTGTTCCTTCCAACTTTGTGGAGTTTGTCCAGGACAAGGAAAAACCAGGCATTCAGGCTGGAGACGCAGGGGAAGATCTTGGCTCACTTGAGCACACATCCCTAGCCTTGATGGCTGTGGATGGAGGTGCCTCCCAGGATGGCCTTCTGAGCTCAGCAAACGCCTTGGTTCCCTGTAGCAATGGGACAGGTGGGGCCTTGGATCCTGAGGACCTGGCGGAAGACGTTGTGCCTTACCCCAGAAAGATCACCTTGATCAAGCAGCTGGCACGGAGTGTCATCGTGGCCTGGGAGCCTCCACTAGTGCCTTTGGGCTGGGGGAACATCTCTAGCTACAATGTGTTAGTAGATGGGGAGCTTCGTGCCAATATACCATACGGTGGTCGGACCAAGTGTTTGCTGGAGAAGCTGGACCTGGACGGCTGCGTCCACCGTGTGTCAGTGCAGAGCGTCACAGACCGGGGCCTGTCAGATGAGCTGCGCTGCACCTTGCTGGTGGGAGCCAATGTGGTGGTGGCGCCGTGCGGCCTGCGCGTCGATGACATTCAGCGTGACACTGCCGAGCTCTCTTGGTTGCCTAGCAACAGCAACTATGCTCACACTGTGTTCTTAGACGGGGTAGAGCACGCAGCGGTAAAACCGGGAAGGTATAGACTACGGTTCCACAACCTGAAGCCCCTGACAGTTTACAAAGTGACGGTGGTGGCGCAGCCCCACCAGGTGCCGTGGCAACTGCCGCTGGAGCAGAGAGAGAGGAAGGAAGCCGGCGTGGAGTTCTGCACTCAGGCAGCAGGTCAGAAAGGTTTTATTATTATCCACAGAGATACTATATCAATAATGCACAGCTTAATAGCTGACGATTACTTTCACATGCTTCTAAGAGTCTTAGTTTAACTCTCATATGCAAGATCATGTACTGTAATATGAATTCTAATGTTATTGTACTCTGCTCTAGAATAGTATAGCGTCACATTTCTTTACCATGTCGTTGTTGTGTATTGTATTTTGTCTAGGTCCAACACCATTTTGCAGAACAGGTCAGAACGAAGCTTCAGTGCTGGGTTTCCCATATATTCCAGCACTAAACCTAAGGGATGTCATTAGTGCTCTGACACATTTTGCAGGGAGGATGACTGTGCCATGTTGTTCAGCATATGCAGTTTATTATGAAATGTGGGCAAAATGGCATCTTATTCTGGTTCTGAGATTGAAAACCTTTTAAAAACAAGTCTGTCATTCACGTCCTTTGAAAATGCACAATTTGTTGTTTGAAACCAAATTTGTATGCAATTTTGCCCAAGTTTGCTGCACAGTGCACTTCACTAATTAGAGAATACCAGAGCAGCACAAGATATGATCAATAATTACGACGAGTCATTTCCTCAGCCTATAGCCTAGCCTGACATAGCCAGTTCTATATAAAGCGGTGCCCCTCCACTGCTCACTGAAATGACCATTTTCTATCAGTGTGCATTTGCTTCTGCTCGAATGCAGTTTGCATGTTTTATCCAGATTTCAAAGAGATCAGGAAAAAGAAATGCTGAGCTGTAATCAGGCTCTCTGCATGTGGAGTCAGCAGTGTATATCTTGGGGCAACCCTTAAAGTTTTCATCTCTTCCAAAGATTACTGAAAGGTTATAGTAGAATAGCATATAAAAGGAATACAGACCCAAAAATATAGGTCTGTATATAAAAATAAAAATAAAATTTTCATCTTGATTTATCTGACAATCATCTTAGGTTAGGAAATATTAGTGTTGTGCAAAAACTCACCATACACTTAAACGACATTGTCTAAACACAACACGCAGTGTTTTGTGAATGTTTCCCACCAGCAATGTCATGCTATCAAGTAGCCCGCATGAACTGTATCTCTGCAAAATACAAATAAGCTGTCATGTAATTTCATAAATTTAGATATGCAAGTCAAATTATAACCCCAGCCCACCACCCCAACCTCACGTCCTCATTTCCTCCTTTGTGTCTGGGCATTTCTGTGCATGGTGGGGTGTGGGTGTGTGTGTGTATGTGTACGTATTTGTGCATCTGATGAATGCTTCGCATCATTTCCCCTCTCGTTTGTATCCTACATGTACTAAATCAGTAAACCGTAAGAGATTATTTTTCTTACACACTGGATTGGTTACCTCCCAGGGCCTCCGCTGCCACCCCACGATGTTCAGGTGCTCTGTGGGCAGGCTCCAGGGGTCCTGCAGGTCTGCTGGAAGCCCCCCCTCCTCTCTCCCACAGGCACATCCAATGGGGCAAATGTCATTGGTTACGCAGTCTGCACTAAAGGGCAGAGGGTGAGTTAGCATGTCTAGGTCTCGCCTGCCAAGACTAGTTTACTTTTTATATATCATTCTTTATATAGGATATAATGAGTGATCACACAGAGCTCATTTTGATTTAAAGGCATTGCTCATGATGTATTGTGTTCTGTTATGAGAAACTACAGCAGTTTGTGGCTAAATCCTAAGCATATGGGATGTATATTCCTAAGGTCTACATGCTGTACAGGGATACAGTATTTACAACACTGTGAAATGTTTAATCATGCGTAATCCAGTCAAAACATGAGAATATACACCACAGATGGGACATTAACAGCCTCTGCCTTTCAGCGTGGCATTATGTCATCATTACCATCAGTTCATTCAGCAGTGCCACCTACTTGTAATTAACATGCGGTGCAGATCTGGGTCTTGGAAAGGTCTCTCGCTCCCTCTGGTGACTGCTAAAGTAAATCAGCACAGTAAACCTGAAAGGGTAAATCGACGTTCAGCCACACTGGGCAGAAACCTGTGTTTGAGCTGCCCCTGCAGGTGGAAATCTTAAGAGCGTTTTTCCCACCATAATAAATCAAATTAAAGAGGTATTTTCGTTAGTTCAGTGAAATCACTTATTTGACACTATAAAGTGCAGGGGGCTAGTCAAATTTCAGTAGCTGGATTTGTCCATTTTTGTTTTGGATGTATTGACTCTGATACCGATAATGTTTTAGTTGTTGTTAAAATGAAACTGCAGCCACTGTTTATGTTAACTTTTTTTTTTCTGGCTCTAGATAGCTGAGGTGCTGTTCCCTATGGCAGACTATGTTACGGTTGAACTGACAAGGATTCAATGCCTCGAGGCCAGGGAGGTCATCGTTAGGACACTGTCGGTCCAGGGAGAATCCCAGGACTCTCAAGTTGCTGTCATTCCAAACAACCTGCTTGTGCCTCTACCTCCTCTTCCCCTGCCACCACCAGTGCATCCTCACGTGGGCCCCCCTCCACACCCCCATGCTCAACCTCTCCTCCAATCCCCTCACCTTCCTCATCCCACACCCCAACTTCCCGCTCCACCACATGGACAACAACTGCCGCCCCGTCCTCCACATGCTCAACCCCATCCCAGACTCCCCCATCAAGGTGGACCCCCGCAATCCCAGCTTCGTCCTCCCCATCCCCAGCCACAGCCCTTGCATCTTCAGCCTCGTCCACCCCACCAAGGTCCCAGGCCACAGCACCAACTGCCTCTGCTGCCCCACCCCCAACCCCACCTTATACCTCTGAGACCAGTAAGTGCCAGAGACCTGGATGCCAAAGACCATGCGGCCCATCACGGGGGAGCTATTCTACCTGGCCAACCTGGCTGGGACCCTACACGCTCTCCTTCTGTCCAGCTTCCAGTGCCCATGCAAGGCCACACCCTTGAAGCCCCATCACCTGCCAATCCACGGTCTCCCTCACCCCAGAGGATTCTTCCTCAGCCCAGAGGCACGCTTATCCCGGACACTGTGGCCAAAGCTATTGCTCGAGAAGCAGCTCAGAGGGTGGCAGCAGAAAGCGGAAAGGTCTGGTGAAGATGGAAATGCTGGCTCACACAACACTCTAGATGCTTAATGAAAATGATGTTATATATTTTAGCACAAGTCACTGACATTAAACTGTTGCTTTAATTTGAATTTAGAGTAGCTGAAGAAGGGAAGTGTCACAAGTTGCTAAACATAAAAGAATATTCAGCTTTCTGTGATTGTTACTATAATAAAACCTAAAGACACTGTTAACGCTGTTCCATTCCTATTTACACACGCATGTTTTCAGGGTGACAGAAGGCAGGGCAGATATGGAGAACAGGGTCATTCATTTCACCAGCATCACTCTGATGAGGAAGAGGAAGACGAGGAAGGGTTTGCTCGCGGTCGACGGAGAGGACCCTCGGTTGACGAGTTCCTCAGAGGCTCTGAGCTGGGGAGGCCGGTAAGACCCGTGTGATAAGCGACACACTTTGCTTATCACACTTCTGAGCTCAAGCACCTAACGTGTGTTTCAGTGGAAAAACCTCCTCACATGTGTGCATCTGGACGTGTGTGTGTGTGTGTGTGTGTGTGTGCATGTACGTCTGAGGTGGTTGCATGTGTACACACTCCTTAACCCGTGTCTTTATGTGTGTTCACGTGGGCGTGCTGGCCTTATCCATGTGTGTTTGGTGTGTGCATGTATGTATGTTTGTATGCGGACTTAATCGCGTCTGTTCGTTTGTGTGTGTAACTACCAAAAGCCTCACTATAGTCACAATGAAGATTATCACAGCGAAAGCAGCCGGGGCTCTGACCTGTCTGACATCATGGAAGAGGATGAGGAGGAACTGTACTCTGAGATGAAGCTGGAAGAGGGACGTCGACGCAACTCGCACAACACACCCAAGGTGCAGTTCTTTGCACTTATCCAAGCAAATTATTATTAAGTGAACTGCACAGGCACAGATACTTCAGTTGAGACTGCTGCCTTGCTTTTGATATGTGTCATTAGTGTGTGTGCTGAGTTTAATTCAAATTTTATACAGAAAGAAAAAGCCCATGGATAGAAGGGCAGATGCAGTGGGTTTGACTATTTCAGTACCATAGACAGAGATGATGAAAGCTACCGGGTTTGAATCTTTCCGCACTGTGGAGAAAGATGGTGCGGAATATATATATAAGAGAGATAGATGTAGACTGGGTTTTAGATGCTTTCAGGCACCGCTGTTGCTGCTTTCATAAACACGTGACTTTTTTTGCCACTTTTTTAAAGCATGTCATCGCAGAAACTACAGAAGCTTATTTTACTTCAGTGAACAAACATGTCAGTGTAGAAAAATGCAATCTTCAAAGTCTGGACCAAAGACTCCATTTGCTGCTGCCAAAAAGCTCCTTTAATTTATCAGAAACACAGAAAGGGATAGTTTCTTTCTGTGTTTGGGTGCTTTGCAGTGAAACGGGGATAGACTGGATTTGATTAAAACACAGAGGACAGAACTTGGAGAGAGCTAAAGGGTGAGACTGGGTTGAAAAGATTATCATGACAAAGGGAGACATAAAGCTGAGGAGTGTAGCCTAGCCGGCACCGACAAATATCTTTGCCTTTCTTTTTTAGTAGATGGGTAGACCGATACTAGTTATTTCTTAATTTTGGAATGGAAATATTTCCCATGGGCTTGTGTGTGTGTGTGTGTCTGAATGTGAGTCTACGTGTGCGCGTCTATGTTTCAGTGCTTGCCTGTGAGTACTGCATGATTTTGTTTACATACAGTTTGTACAAGTATGTTCGACATGCACTTTTTCACACGCTGTTTACGGGTATGTTCACTGTTCTGTGAGCAACACATGAATGCTTTGTCTGCGGATGCTTTCTATGTTTGTGTATATTTCAGACAACAACCCCTGTTGGAGGCCGCCATGATCGGGATAGTGGGAGACGAGCGCATCACGGCGGTCCCCAGCCTCAGAGACGACCCCTGATGGTCCCCTCCATTGGTCAGTATGGGCAGATGGCTATATTTTAGGTTCTCTGTCCCTTAGTGCAGTCGCATTTGCTCCTTTTTTTTTTTATTTTAAATACCAAGAAGCTCATGAAGTCTTTGTCTCCAGATCACCTTTGTGTCTGCGAACCATGCTCATCCCTTTCAGTACCTTGACTTTGATCTTCCAGAGATGGAGATGATGATGATGATGATGATTAAACCGCTTTGCACTGTTGCAGCACAGAGCGATAAGTTAATCTACTCTAACAGTGACGACGGCTAGAAATATAACTGAAAATTTGTTATCACCTGTTTTAGGAGGCAACGCAAATCTTCACTTAACATATTGGGAGGAGAAAGTAGAGCTTTGATTTGTAACCTCATCACCTTCTAACTGGTATTTTCTGTAGAGGTAACCTCTGAGAATAACAGTGAGGGAAACCTCTCTCCCATCACCGAGGATGTTTACTATGGCAGAGTAGCTCGACACAGGACCTGGTCATCCCGCAGGCACATGGGCGGCACCAGGTCTCCCCATGGTATGTGCCTGCAGTCCTGTTTTTACCACCACAGCATGGCAACAAAAGTGCCACCAGCACCTGGCAAATTGCAATAAATAGCTGTGGACACTTGCAAATGTTTTGTCTTTAAAAATAATAGTTATTGTTATTATGCTTACAGTTGAACAGCATGACCGCAATGCACTGAAATGGTGGACCCATTGGCAAACCATGCTTTGGGTCCAGGATCAACATTTCCTGTTTAGGGAATGCCTCACAACACTGCACTGAACTCCAGACGCCTGCTAAAACCCTTCCCTTTGTGATACAACCACACCCACTACACCAGTCATGCATGAAACTCAAAAGATATGACAGTGGTAGGCACTAAAGAATGACCACATTGGCATTGCTTCTTGTTTCTTTAGATGTCTGAGTTTGAGATGTTAGCTTTCTTTTATATTGTAAGCTTGTATTTTCAAGCACTGGCCATATAGTGTTTGCTAGGTGGTGCATTTTCCCAGTGCTATCGTAGCGAATCAAAAAACATACACAGGTCTTCACAACAACACTGCCGCCTCAGCTTGAGACCTCTTCTTGCCTTGAGGGTTGGCACAGTGTGGTTGTTTTAGATTGTTTGTCTCTCAGATGTTTTGGGTTTTGTTTTTTTTTCCTTTTTTTCTTCTCTAAGGCTTTAGCATGCATGTCAGGGTCTTGTTTGTCGCGGATGTTGTCATGCACATAAATCGCGATTTGTCTATGTATTGCACCATGGTTCGTCTTTGATGACCATTAATGGAAAGGGCACACAAATTATTATGAATGCTTACATGATTTTATGTATGAAGAAGTACTAATTGACTGATGTAAAGCATTATGAACTATCAGTGTATCAGTAACGTCATGAAGAAATTTTGCTTAATTAACCACTATCACAACATTTGGACAGATTCACTGCTGTTATGCTTAGTTTCTTACGTCTGCAGCTCATAGAAGGGACTAAACTGTAGTACACATGAACATGATTAACAATTCATAATGACTGCAATAACTGAGTTGTTGCATTATTAATGCATTGTGCTTATAGTTTGTGCATTTTCCTGACAGTTCATGAGGTTTTACATCAAAAAGTTATTCTTTTTCATGCATGACACCATGTACAAATTCAAACATAAAAAAAACATGCTATAAAAATAAATAAAAAAAGTAATTCAAACACACGTAGCATGTGTGTATTTGTGGATGCATGTGTGCGTGCTGCAGAAAATAGTTCACTGGGTCACAGATTTCTTCCTGCATGGTTAGAGGCACAATCATGGCCTGATACGGAAAGTGAAATCTGTCATGCAAATACTGAATGGTCAAATCAATAAGACTTATCAGAATCTTCTCATTGATTTCTTGTGACCGGAAGCACGGCATCACAGACTTGCTTATCACAGAAGTGGCGTTCACTGTATGCAGCAATAAGTTTTGTGAATAATTTTTAATGTGGAAGTGATTTTAAAATCACTGGCTGTTAAAGCTTTATTTCACATGTTTACATCACAGTAATAGAAAAGCCACACTTTATTTTGTGTTATAAAATGCCGTAAAGTTAATGTACAGTCATCTACTGTATTTTCCGCACTATAAGGCACTTAAAATCCTTTTTCTCAAAAATCGACAGTGCGGCTTATGTATGAATTCTGGTTGTGCTTACTGACCTCGATGCGATTTTATGTGGTAAACAGCACTGAAAAATCTGTCAAATGTTTTAGACCGACTTTGGTAAGCTACGAAGCCGCACTGCTTGATGGATTGTTGGAGCATTACGGCTACTGTAGTCAGGAGCCTCGCAGAGTAATCTGGGTCCAAAACTCAGTTCCCTTCAGGTCCCAAAGTCAAACTAAAACTGCGGCATCACTGAGAGTTAAACTTTAATAAAATGATCAGCGTTGCTGCTTTACCAGGTGTAACAATTAAGTTTAACTCCAGGCATCCATGAAAACAGAATGTATTAAATTTAACTGAGTTGGACGTTAGCAGGAAGTTAGCTTGCTAGTTTCCACCTAAAGATGATATAGCATGTTCTGACTGAGAGATTTCTGAAAAAATTAAAATGTACAGCTTTGCTATCACTTCAAACATAAATGAAGACAGAAAACTAAACAGCAGTGAAGTTGGACTAGCTGGTATATAGTGATGTGCTACGTGATCGCTAGCAACACAGCTATGTTAGCATAACATAACCACAGTGAAGCTGGAGGATGAATGCTAACCTTTTTCCGCTCTATAAAAGTTAATGCAAGATTCCAGATGGTTAGGGACAAATGAAATCACATGACAGGATGCTAGAAACGGACCAAACTTCAGTCAGGAGAACAACTAAGAAAATCTATCCACAATACGAGGTTAGTCATGAATATACTGCGACAACATGGGAATAGAGGAGCTGCGAGAGAATTTAACATTGACTAATAAAGAGTAACAGGATCACAATCACTGGTACGGAAGTGGTGGAAGCAAGAAGAATGAGTTGAGTTTGACTTATCCAGTGTAGCCAACTCCTCAGTAAGGAAAGTTGCTATTGGCTCTCCTAAAAGTCACTAAATGACGTCATCGCCTAATTTGCACAATTTATCCTGCCTATTTAATTGTAACAGACGCTGTAGGAGAGAGAAATAACATTGTGGAAGAGACATAAAGTGAGTACCCCCCCCCCCCAAAACAAAAACAAAAACAAAAACCAATAACCCTAAAAGTATTTAGAATATTTAGAACTACAAATTAAATTTCTAGCAAAAATGCACCGAAATAGGCACTCTGGCAGAGTTACTTTCTTTGTGGTGTGTGTGTGTGTGTCTTTTTAAGTAGTTTTAAACCTTGTCATCCACAAAAAGTAAGAGTAAAAGAAGAACATTTTTAACCACTAACAATCAAAATGGACATGGCAAGCCTCACCAGACAGCTTCGGTCTTAATCGGATGTACAAGACATCCGATTTCTAAGTTTGCAATGATTGGAATGATGTATTTTAGTGCATTGATTTAGGAATCAATGAACTAAGAAAAATGTACAGTTACCGCTGCTCCCGCCAGCGGCTTGCTCATGCGCGATTTATTTGCAGTTTGTACTGTAGGGCTGAATAGCTCCTGCTCTGACATCAGCTGGGGGCGACTGCTGCGTGAGGACAACCTGCTGCCTGTGAGCGTTTTCACACGGGCGAGGTGCCCATGGCAGCACCCGCTGCTTGTTCAGAGTAAGAGCGATTTGTGCGTTCATGTGAAAAAATCGTCACAAGTCTCCAGTAACACCAGGAAAAAGTCGGCAGATTTGTCGCTAGTCACTTTTTAGGAAAAACTCGAAAAACTCGCTAAATATAGCGACAAAGTAGCTAAGTTGGCAACACTGGACTTATCTGACTGCTTTGTTTCGCTTAATGCGCCTTATAATCCGGTGCCCCTTTATGGTCCGAAAAATACAGTACTTTGTCCACATTTCTGTAAGTCTATTGGTTGGTGAGGTTGGATAATGGGATTTTACTTTTTGTTTTATGTGCTGAAGATGGCTACAGGGATCGGGACCGCCGCTCTCCCACGTACTATGATGAGTCAGAGCCAGAGGAGCCCTTTAGGATCTTTGTGGCTCTCTTTGACTACGATCCTCTGTCCATGTCCCCAAACCCGGATGCTGCTGATGAAGAGCTGCCCTTCAAAGAGGGGCAGATCATTAGGGTGGGAGTTTCAAGTGCTTTCATGTAATGCATTCTGTCTTTTTTTTTTTCTTTTTTTTTTTTTGTTTTTAAGGTGAATTCATACTGTTAGGTAAACTATTAAACCAAGCATAAATGTCAAATGGATAAAGAAAGTAGTAATAGCATGAGCTTTAAACATTGCTCTTTCTTATCTACCAGGTGTATGGGGATAAAGATACTGATGGGTTTTACAGAGGTGAAGTGAAGGGCAGGATGGGTCTGATCCCCTGTAACATGGTGTCAGAGATACGAGCAGACGATGAGGACACCATGGACCAGCTCATCAAACAGGGCTTTCTGCCGCTCAGCACACCTGTGGATAGAATAGGTACCACAAGAGCATGCACACCCTCACAAATAACAACCATGTACAGCTTTAAAAAATGGTTAGATATTGTGAGAGAAAGCATGTAACGAGACGCTTCCTGTTAAAATGCCGTTTACAATTACCTTCAGAGCAGAACAGAAGAGGCCTGCGTCGAGATCAGGCCTCCAGGAGGATGGTGGCTCTGTACGACTACGACCCCAGGGAGAGCTCTCCTAATGTTGATGTTGAGGTATTGTTTGCTGTAAAGGACAAACTGCTCAATGCTTAAGTGTTTATAGTGTAATGCACAAATATCTAACCAGCTACTTACAACACACCTAAAAACCTAAACACAAAATATGTGCAAAATTTGGTTCACAAACACATAGAAATGTGATTGTTACACAAAACCACAAAGATTGTCCAAAAATAGCACTTTTGTACTCCTTAATTCAGTCTGTTTAAATAAACTGGAACAAAAACTGGATTTTACTTTGTATTATTTGTGTATCCCTTTCTCTCTCTCTCTTAATAGGCTGAACTCACATTTTGCGCTGGTGACATCATTGCTGTGTTTGGTGACATTGATGAAGATGGTTTCTATTATGTGAGTGCTTGCCCATGTTTTTGGGGTTTCTCACTAATCCTCGAGATAACTCCTCAAAATTTGTATTAGGCACCATTTTTGATTCAACTACTCGAAGTGCTTCACCATGTCTCATTCACACAGTCATAGATCTAAGTGCTTTCTATCTAACATTTACATCGGGGAGCCACTTGGGGTTCAGCATCGTATGCGCGGATATTTTGGCTTGCTAACTGGAGAAGAAGGGATCGAACCAATAACCTTGCGATTAATAGATGACTCTTCTGCTTGAAGCTTAGTGGTTCTGGGGCTGTCACCTGGTGTGGTCTTCTGCCGCTGTAGCCCATCTGCTAATTTTAACATGTTGCGCTCTACTGCAGGAACATCAGACTCATTTAAAATCAAGCGAGGAAGCAGTATGAAAAGCTGTAAAACATGAAAATACATTTAAATTTAAAGCTGACCACCTTATGTTGTACTGTACTGTATACCTTGGTTCTAATGAATGGCTATGTGAGTTACTATTGTATGTCTATCTGCTTGAAGCAGTCTGGCAATTTTTCCTCTGATCTCTGGCATCAAAAAGGCTTTTTTCTTCTTTTTTTCACAGAGAACTGGCTCTCGCTGGACATTTTCTCTCTGTTGGAACATTCTCTGTAAACTCTAGAGATGGTTGTCGTAAATCAGCAGTTTATGAAATACTCAGACCAGCCCATCTGGCTTCAGCAACCATCCCACATTCAAAGTCACTAAAATCTCCTTTCTGATGCTCTGAACTTTAGCATATCGTCTTGGTCACGTCTACATTCCTAAATGAACTCAGTTGCTGCCAGTTAGATATTTGCATTGACAAGCAGTTAAACATGAGTAGCTAACAAAGTGGCCGGTGAGTGTACTTGAAACAGATGGGTAGGAAGATGTGAGAGACGTGATTCAGATAAATTGGAGGCCTGACATATGTAATGTAAATGTATTAGATATGTTTGGTCCGCAGAATGAATTACATTATGTTCAGTTAACTGTGGCAGCTGTGCAGACATAGCATAATCTTATGAGTTGGTATTCTGCCAGTGAAGTTTATGCCTTCTCACCTCTCTTCATTTCTTTCCACAGGGTGAGATCAATGGCCACCGTGGTTTGGTTCCCTCTAATTTCCTGGAAGAAGTGCCTGATGACGTGGAGGTTTATCTGACTGATACTCCATCCCACTACCCCCAGGAAGAGACCGCCAACCGGCCTCCTGCCAACTCCATCCCCGCTGTCTCAGAGAGCAAACGGGTACATCATCATCGCCGCTCTCAGCGCTAGGCCCTGTGTCCATACATCCTCAGTCCTCTCTTGATTTTCGTCTCTCGCTTCCTCCACTTGCCGTCTGTGTGCTGTTCATTGTGTGTGTTTGTCCATGTGGTGACAGTGGTGACTCTATACAGACTAACAACTCCCTCTCCACCCTTCACCCTTTGGAGGGGGGAAAGGGGACAAAATCCAGTGTTAACACCTTTCTGAGTCTCAGAGAAAGGAAGAAGCAAAGCCTGACATGGACAGAGAGGATAGACTGTGGGAGCTCTGCAGGTGGTATATGCATGTAACACTGGTTAAGGGAGGACTTGAAAAAGGCTCATTCTTTACACAAGATAATTTGGGGCCTCTTTGCACTGAAACACAAAATCAAATTGTGGTTATGTATTGTATTATTAAAGATAAATATATTAAGTGCTTTATTAACACATAACAATTGCTACCCAATGACACTGAAAGAAATTATATTGAGAACAAAAAGACGAAAGCATGCCTTTTTCAAACTTGATACATTTTCTAGCAACTTTCTTGGCTCGACTGCTGTATTTCCTTGAAGAGGCTTTGTTTCTTTATGTATACTGCACACACACCAGATCTATTTTTCAGCCCTGGTGACAGTGGATATGCCATGTTTGCTCTGAGCTCGAGAGACAAAAAAAAAACTAACCGCAGCACTGAGGCGTCCATACTGTACTGTTGTTACAATGGAACAATAAAAAGAAAGCAATTGGATATTAAAAACATTCATGCTCTGTGTTCATGTGTGTTGTTGGTGGTGTTGTTGTTTTCAGTTGTCATAGTGGTGTGGGTTTTACCGACAGTGACAGTGCTGCCACATCTGATTTCTTTTTTGTTTTTCCTCACCCGCTTGGCAAAACAAAACAAACAAGCAGAGGAAGATTGTTCATTTCACACCATAAATGGCTCTGTCTGCCTTGTACAGTAAGTTGGCAACTTGAGATACCAGACCCGCTGCGCTAATGCACACAGCTTGTTGTTGCAGCAGAAGCTGTTTAAATGCCATGCAATATTACGGAGGCGCTTTTCAAGTCATTGACTTGTTTCATGATTCGAATCAGGCAGATTTGTCTCTGTTTGATTTTTATCACTCTGTTAAGTGACTCACTAAAATATTTGACTCACATTAGTGGGTAGCTTTCCTTCTGTCATCCGTAGGTGTTATAGTTACAATTTAGAATAGATTTCAGATTTCATTATAGGATGATATCTTTATCCGAAATAGCAGCTGCTGCATTAGATGGGAAGCCTGGTATCTACAGTTATGTCCCTGGGTGTTGTACCGTATCTGACTGTACTGTATACTCCCTCATGGCCTACTGATGTTGGACTTCTTCAGCTCTGTGGTGTGCTGATGTTGTGCTCAACATTTGATGGCTTCTTCCTCAGTTTGATTTCTGTGTGTGTGAGAGAGTGTGGACGAGGCATTACACAATGTTTTGCAGACCCTAAACTGTGGACTCAGTTAATGAGGACATGCATTATGTATAGGGACACAGAGCAAGCCTAAATAACACAAATCATTACCTTTTTTTTTTTTAGGTTGGGATTATGTTAAATGGCAGTTAGGATTAAGGTGAAAATAATTCTGAAGGAAAAGTAAATTTTATCTTAAGTCATGTATTCGTGTGTAAAAACATCTTTACTATCAGTTTTATCCAGATTAACAGGCAGAGGTTTGGACGGCTTTACTCTGAAATATCAGTTTTTACTCCAGAGAAATAATAATGTAAAATAGTATAGAAAATATGAAACTTTTATATTAAGAGTTAATATTATCAGTTGCTGAACATAAACACTGAATATTTCATGTAGAACTAGAAACCTTTATTTTTTTAGTTACCTTTTGATCTGTGAAAGATAATCCTTGAATCTGAAGCATGCCACATCAAGTGAGTTATTTACATGCTGTCAATCAAACATAATCGAACCCAAAACACCCAAAATTAAGATTTTTTTCAGTCCTCATAAATTCGTTTTCAGGGGCTTTAAGATATAACCACCAAAAATGTAAACTACAGTACTGTGCAAAAGTCTTTATATTTTGCCAGGAAAATGGGATATGGAGTGATTTACTGAAATATCTGCAAACAAAGGAAATAAACTATGTACAGGAGAAACCAGTTTGCATAATTCTAATGAGGTTTAAAGTTAAACATTTGGTCTGACTGCCGTTATTCTTCAACACAGCCTGAAATCTCTTACCCAAGCTTTCTCCTCATTTTCAAAGTAATCTTTAGGAATAGTTCTCGAAGGCTTCTTGAAGCACATTTAAAGCTCTTCTTTGGATGTTTGCTTCCTTTTGTTACATTCTGTGTTAATGTGAACCCACACAGCTTCAGTAATGTTGAGTTGCAGCCTCTCTGCTTTACAGATGGTCATCGACACCGACTCTTTCCTGATCTCCCCTGTACACATTGATGACAACATCTTAAAACATAAATTTCAAATTTGGATCACACCACAACACCCTTTTCCTCTGATTTCCAGTACAGTTCTTTTTGTGTAATATGGGATATCTCAGTCTTTACTCCCCGTTTCCCTTTCTTAAGAATGGCTTTTTGACAGCTGCCCTTCCATTGAGGCGATATCTGATGAGGCTTCAGTGAACAGTAGATGAATCTCTCAGGTCTCTGGTGGATTTTTTCTTAAAGACATGCATTTAAGAAACTGTTCCTCTGCTGTAGAAAGTTTTTTTTATGCCTGACACTTCTTTTGTCCCCCAGTTGTCCACTTACTTCAGATTTCTTTAAGGAAACTCCATGAGATATGCCTTTTTTTTTTGGCTAGTAGCTCTTTGGCAATCACCTTCCATCTCTTTTCTTCCGGTCACTCAATTCAGGGCTGCGGAGAGTGGAAGTCTATTCCAGCAGTTATAAAGCAAAAGGGAATCACCTTCTCGGCGAAAAAAAAGAGATTGTTTTATGCCTGTCAACTGTGTTATCTTTGCTTTTTTTGAAATGGATTCAACAAAAGAAATAACAACAAATTATGCATTTTTTGTGACAAGCTACCAGTAAAAAAAAAAGTGTCGCGGTGCTAAGTTCATAACTGGTTCATCCCTCAAGTTCGGTGTCTTATTTATGCTTAAAAGATTAACGAGTCAGTGTTAAGTGGCTTAAGAAAATAACACCTAATATGGTCAGGTACAAGGGCTGGACTATAAATGAGTGGAAAAAGCAGCCAATGTCTAAACAACTTTAAAAGGGCTTTAGAAAGCCTGAAGAACTAACAATTGAGACCACTTTAAAAATGTACAAGAAAATCTGTCTCTGAACAAAAAAGTCATAAGGAAAATAGCGGAAAATTATGAATAAAGTGAAGGACATTTTTGTAAATCTATTAAAAAACAAAATTGTTTTTCTGAAATAGGCTAGAAAGAGAGCTAATTTTCATTCTTTGTGTTGCTCAAGGAATCTGATCGAACTTAAAGCAGATGAAGTGTTTTTTTAAACAGCGTTTAGCCGAGGAAACGCAGAGGGAAAGGCTTAGCGTTTCAGTATGAAAGAGTTGGTTCATTTGTAATATGCTGCCCCATACCTCCATACCTCCCCACCACTTCTCTTCGCAGGCTACCACAGAAACTACCGAAGCCGTCAACAATGACACCACACCCGTCCGGGCGCCGTCCCCGATTGTTCGCCCCCTCCTCCCTGGAACCATGAGGCCCCTCAGCCCTACAAGGGGTCCCCACATCCCAGTGGACCCCCGGGACTCTCAAGATCTGGCAAACAAGAAGAAGAAAGGACTGCTTTCCAAGGGAAAGAAACTCCTGAAGAAACTCTCCCCTGTGAAATAAAAGAACACAGAAAGAAAATTAATGTACAGTAAGTGCTCATGCTGGGCTCGGTGTATTGCATTCATACAATCAACTCTGATCTAACAACACATGACAGAGAGGATGTGAGCTGTGTCTCCTTGAGCCTATTTCAGTGCAGTGATATATATATATATAAAAAAAGGTGACAGATGGCCACAAATCGATTATGTACAGTGCAGTGCCAAAATCAAGAGCGAGGTCACTTGCAGACACAAAATCGTGTAACTATGATGTATTTTAAATCAAGGGGGTGATTAAAAAAACAAAAGCAAACTAGGATTTTCATGACATGTATTTCTTCTGTTTTGTTATCATTAGGCAAAAGTAATTCTTACATTTTTTTAAGCAGGATATCAAAGCATCTGGTTATAAAACTTTCCAAAAGACTTTTCTCAGCAAAAAAAAAAAATAATAAAATGTTTTTAAAAAATGGAGTATTGATGTCACTACAAGGGAACAGACACCATGCTCCTCCAAGAAAATCTCAAAAAGACTACACTGTTATTGAGGCATTGTGTGAAGTAATGCTGGCTGCTAAAAAAAATATTACAAAATCCTTTATTCAGTGCAATATCATAGAGAGATGGTAGCATATGTGGGAATAAGAGTTCCACTTGTACCTGTGATTCAGCAGAGAGGATTTTTTTTTCTGAGATGAAAGGAATTTGCAAGAGAAGAACTGATTGGCAACAGGGCATTAACGTCAGAAACACCAGGCAAGTTTAGCTGTCTCAGTGGCCTTTATGAAACAATATGAGCACGACATTCCTAGTTTGATTGCAAGGTTGACTTAACTCCAGGGTTTTTTTCATGACGAGCCGCTTGTGCTTTGTCATTTTTGAGAATTAAACAAAGAGCGGTAATGTTGGTTGTCATCGCTGTCAAACTGTCATGAAACGCCTAGTTCAAGACGAAATTTTGTGTTTATCTTCCTATTGCACAAAGGTGGGTGTTTTGTCGGACGACTGGTAAACAATATATTTTGTGTGCCTGTGTGTGTGTGTGCGTGTATACTA
Source organism: Neolamprologus multifasciatus (assembly GCF_963576455.1). Taxonomy (NCBI): domain Eukaryota; kingdom Metazoa; phylum Chordata; class Actinopteri; order Cichliformes; family Cichlidae; genus Neolamprologus; species Neolamprologus multifasciatus. Next base: position 27,151,474 of record NC_140445.1, on the reverse strand, counting down.
CATGTATGTATGTGATGCATTCATATTTTGCACCTTTCATGTTTGCTGTTCACTTGCTTTATCTTTTTTTTTCTGAAGGAGAGGCCATGTAATTGTTGGTCCTGTGATCTCGTGGTGTGCTGCTACCTCCATTGGCTGTGCATTGTTTAGCTTACGTGATGTTCACTGGTGTTCAAAGACAGTGGATCGCCACAAAATGTCACATTTGTAACCCAGATGTGAATGATGTTACTATTAACCTGCTAACACAATCGTTGATAGTAAAAGCAAAGCTAGTTATTATTAGACAAGTGCAGTTAAACTTTTCAAAATGTACATTTGCAACCTTATAGACAGGTGAGGACAGAACTATTAGTCTCCTATGAAAGATGCCACTTTTTAAAAAAACGTGCTGTTAAACATGGCAAGAAATTTTTAACACAGCTTTTCCAAACATCCAGGTTTTATTTTGTATGCTTACATTATTTTACTTTGCACACAGAAACAAAATTATGTCACAAAAACTAACAGGGTCAAAATTATTAGCCCCTCTGATGCTAATAGTCAGGTGTATTTCTTTTTTGCAGTTTTAGTTGTAGTTTTCAACAAGTCTCGCAAATGTCTCCTGTGCAACACGAGCCTTTTTTTCTTTGGCAAATCTCTCCAGTTCCTCCAGATCTCACGAAAGATTTTCAGGGGGGTTCAAGTCAAGGCTTTGACAGGCCAGTCAATAACTTTCACTTTGGTCTTCAGGAGGGGGTTCTTCACCAGGAGTGATGTATGTTTTGGGTTATTGTCCTGTTGGAAGACCAAGGAACGACTCAGACCCAGTGTTGCTGTTGAATGCTTGAGGTTTTGTTCAAAGTCTCGATGATGAGATTCCCATCTCCAGACACATTGAAGCATCCCCACAGCATAGTACTCCCACCACTGTGTTTCACCATGGGAACAGTGTTCTTTGAGTTGTTCACCTTGTCCTATGCATAGTTCAGTCTTGTTTGAAGATGTCTTTTGCAATGAAGTGGAGTTTTTCTTGGTTTGCAACCTCGCAGTTCATCCCTGTGCAGGGTTCTAGTGACTGGCTTCTTTGACTTGGCTAAGTCATTCACTGTGGTCTTTAGATGCACCTCTCACTGTTTTTCTTTCCAGGGTTTTTGAAATCTTTCACTTCCTTCAGTATCTCTGCTGTGTTTCTTTGTTTTGTCGGTCTTTGAATTTCTCGGTCCAATTCTTGACACTTGGAAACGCTGTGATAACTTCGTATATCCATCTCCTGCTTCGTGAGCATCAACGATTCTTTTTCTTGAGTCTAAACTGATTTTTTGGTTTTAGCGTGATGCTTTTTCAAGTGACAGCTCGAAATTTTGCTGAAGTTTTCATACAATTAGTAAATTGGAAGACAACCCTTCCAATAAGTCGATAAGAAGAAGATACGTTATTTTAAGCTTGCAAAATATTGACCCTGGTCATTTCTGTTTTCTGAAATAATTCTGTTATTGTGGGCAAATTGAAATAATGTATGCTTTCTTAAGAAAACTAGTATGTTTAGAAACAGTATGTTGAAAATCTCTTGCTCTGTTAAAAAACAACTTGGCAACATTTTGACAGAAACTTTACATTTTATAAGGGAGGCAATAGTTTTGCCCTCATCTGTAGCAGCCCATCGCTGTAGATGATTAACTTGTGTTCAAACACAAATTATGACTCAAGTTTACAGATTTTTGTTTTTCAGGCAACTGTAGATGCCACAAAATGCCAACATTTCTGATTAAGGTTTGGGTGATGCACTTTCTTTTAAAACCAGTGAGGGCCATGCTCATAAAGCCTCATAAAAACTGGAAATCAAAATGTTAAGATGTGCATTGTTCTCTGGTTTTGTTACATCTACCTGCTGTCTGTGGAGAAAAATATGAACTTAAGTTCACATTTTGTATCATGACCTGTACTTTCATTATATAAAGAACTATACTGTGCTGAATCAATATGTTAGCTAATATGCAGCTATTATATAAGAGGATATGGTACATAATAGATTTTTACTTTATTCCCATGATATTAAATTATATAAAAAACAAGTATGAAGTGATTTCACTTAATACAGTCAATATTTTATTGTTTTTTCGTTTGTTTGTTGACTCTCTGAATGTTTAATATGTTTAATCAAGTCCTCAAAAGCAAATTTAGTTGCACAATACCACTGAAAGATTGCCACCATTAAAGTATGATCAGATCAGCAGCTTAATATCCTGCAGATTGTTGAGCCGACTGTCTAATTAGTCAGTTTCTTATTCAATGAATTCTTAGTGTTAATGCTGCACAAACAACAGACCAGGCTTCACAGAGGGAGAAAAATATAATAGAATCAGAAGCTGAGTTTTGTGTGTTATTGGTGAAACTGAATGCCAGACAGTTAATTTTCTTTCTCTTCTCTTTTTAGTAGTTTGAAAGTGGCTTCCTGGGTTTAAATTATATCCTTTGGTGGTGTGGATATCCTCTTTGATGGGGAAAATGTAGCTTAGCAAGCTGAACAAATTCAAAATGAAACTGTTGCAATGAAGGAAAAAAAGGAAGAAAACACATCTTGTTTTTTTCTCTGTGCTTGCAAACACAAATTTATTTGACTTTTTATGGGCGAGACCATTTTTTCTGGGTTTTGTCTTTTAAACATTTAAGCGTTTCCATATATTTCTTATGCTCAAACTGGCTGGTGTAATGAGATCCATCCCCCAGAAATGGACTAGCTTTAAATGGCAACCCATTGTTTTACTTTTCAAGGTGACAGGCGTGTGTTAATTTGACAACATTATTGAAATAAAGTCTTAAAAATGAACTTGAATTATTGAAAGAAAGACCCCACTTCATCTATAAGCATTCTGTGTGCTTTGGAGAGGATTACTGGAGCTCACAAACATAATTACTACCTGGCATAGCTTTAAAAAAAAGAAAAAAAAATTCCATTATTATATTTAGTTATAAACATTTATTATGTCCTAATCATCTTCCGTGTTCCTTATGTGAAGTTGCATCTAACAGATGAGCCGGATGTGGGTTTGTTTTGTGGCACAGGGTTCCTTCATTCGTGAATATTGCTGAGGGCAAGCAAAGACATGAGAGGTTAGCCAAAGTGGAATTTAGGCTGGCAATCAGTTTACATTTCATTATTTTCCAAAGCTGTTTATGTATAGTTTCACTTTCAGTCTTTCACAATGTTGAAATTGTATGGTGTTCCAATACCAAATCATTCACTTGTGAATGGGCGTAGTGTTTCGAAACGCTGTAGCTCTTTTGTACTTCGATTCATTTGTAGATAATTTATAAATGTTTCTACTTGATTTTACGACAGCCTTTTTTTTCAGTGCACTGAGATTTCCTCTCATTGTAAAAAAACAAACAAAAAAACTGCAAGCATTCTCCATAGTGTCCTTTGAAATCACATGTATAAGCCCACCGTATGTGCTTGCTTTGTGAATCAAGATAAAACAAAAACAACAAATCAACAAATCAACAAAAAAGAAGAAGAAAAAGAAATCACTGGACAGTATTTATGGTGATTAACTATGTGTGGGTGTGCATGTGAAAAATACAACTTTTATAACCAAATTAAATTTGATATTTTTTAAAAACTCGTGTCATGTGTTTTTCTTTACATGGCAGGTTAGATTTGCAGTAGTTCCTTGTTAATATAGCAAACAATAATAATTCTTAGGCGAATCCGTAGTAATGACTACAGTAAGTACATCACGATACACATGAATGTTATTTCTATTTTCTGAATGAACATTTCTAATTACATTTTCTTATATTCTGTACTAATGAATCTGATTTGCTTCTCTAAAATTCTGTCCCACAAATACAAAAAAAATAATAATACAAATACACTGAAATTAATTTAGATATGTTGGCATCTGGAGATTTATCATGAAAGAAAACCTCCACATGCAGGTTCAGCTTCATCACACATCATCACCAAGACTACAAATGTAAACCATCATAATCCACAATTACTCTTTTGGCTGATTATGAACCCACAGAGCAAAGCCGCTCATCGACTACTCCACAAAAATCCTGAAGTGTGCCTTTAAAGCAAATATAATGCTTTATCACCCTCTTTAAGATTGCTTTGCTCTGCCCAAACAAACAAAATGATCAAACTTTGGAGAGGTTTCCACCAAAGTGTGCACCATGTGTTGGTAACTAGGTTCCTTAAAAGAGCATGAACTGTTGGTTAGATTTAACAGTGACCCAGGGAGTAATCAGCAACAACAGGTTGTTGTTTTGATAGAAAATCCCCAAATCAGCTTAGGAAAATTCTCTTTGATGCTTCATCCTTATTAACGGATGACAAAAACAGGATGACAGTGACAGAATATTAGCTCATGCATACATGCTTGCATAGTTTTTGCAGAATATACTATGATTAAAAAACAAAACAAAACAAAATCGTTTTAGTTTACATAAGTGACCAAAAGCTGAAGGGACATGACAATATAAAGTCACATAGACCTAGTTGGCAGTTCCAAGAAATTATTTGCTCTGAATGACCATACAAATTATGGTCATTCATTCGAGTCTCACACATACAGGGAAAACGGCCAGAATTACCATTTGCCACTAGATGGTGCAATAAATCACAAGAGTAGGTAACAATGATTTTTTATTTTATTTTTATGAAGGACAGTCACAGTGGATCACTTATAATTGTAGAACTGACTGTTAACATTAAACGCTTTACTTAAAAAACACTAATGCAGACATTAATTGCAATATAGAGTCTGCAGGAAATAACTGAAGTACTATTAAGTACTATTCAGAAGTGAAGTGGCTACAACAGATGGCCTGGGTTATTACTGACTCTGCATTAATTTTCACTTTAATGGAATTGAAGTGAAAAAGGTTAATCTCTGTGAGCTTCGGCAAATGAGTCTTTGAATTTGAATTGCAGTGTTGTCAAAGTTTCTGATTCAGTAAAGATAAGTGAGGAAAGTCTTCAACAAGGAACAATACTTTAGAGAAATGGCTAACTGAAGTTAACATTTAGGGAATGGAAACTAATTATTATGCCTGTATTATTATTTATAGCTATAGAGAAATTGTTTGCTCAAACATGACCACGTGCTTTTGTCTCATCCCAGTTACAAAGCGACACCCCTGCTCTCCCCTTTCTCAGAAACACATGCAAATGTATCAATATCACCGTGCTCCCCAAAAATATAGGAGTCAGAGGGAAAAGAATTTGAAGGTGACAAGAATAGTGTCTTAGGTACATTTTAAATCGAAAATGCATAAACAACAGACTAATATTTACCTTTTATTTCCTCCATTCTGCTCCTATTAGGGGTTTGTACAGCTGCTGTCGTGCTGTTACACAACAATCCTCAGGGGGGCAGCAGTGATTTTTAGTTGGATGCTGATAGTACATGTAGAGTGTAGTTAAGTAATGAGTTATATCATACATGCACTAACAAACCAGTAGATCTCAGGAATGCTTTTAATTGGGTGTCACAGAGAAGCTTTATACCACAAAAATCTCAAATGGCTGAACTTGAGGAAAAGTCCTTCAGCCCTTTTCCTCCCTGCCTCTAGCAACGTCTTACACATGCATAGATATTTCATCATTTGCTTAAACTGAATATTGACTCAAACAAGGGAAAATCCCCCCCAAAACTTTAAAGACTGAGCAGCTCGGTTGGAAAATACTGCAGTCTTTCACAAGAGTTTTTCTGAAATGCTCATTCTGTTCTCAGGGAGGCAAGAAAGAGAGGAGATTGAATTTGTATATCAATGAATCCTTGTTTTCTTGCTTCCAATATATTTGCCTTTTCCTGTTCTTCCCCTTACCTACCTCTCTCACACGGTCCCCTTCCTTTACTTCCCCTCCCCTCCATCCACCACCTCCCCCTCTTCTCCGCTCTTTCTCCACAGCTTGCTCTTGCTCTTATTTTTTCCTCGCTATCCAACTGATCTATATTGAACTGTATGTCTCCGGAGTCCCCTGGGCCAATGGATGTTTAAAATTCTTGCCAGTTGTAACCTCTCTATCACTCGCTTTCGTCCTGCCTGGCTCCCCACCACAGGGGGGCATAAGGAGACATTCATCTTCTGCTGGCCTTTCTGAATATTTTACAAAACCTCCGACTGCCAGTTAAACACTCCACGTCCATTTGACCCTCCTGCCCCCAAATCACAGCACGGATCTTCCAGGTGAAATATTTTAATGTGACTTTGATGTACTGACAGAACTTTTGTCATGCGAAGAGTCAGGGATTTCTTTTGAAGTCTCTTGGCTTGAATATATTTAAAGGTGTGCTGTAAAAATAACGTTTTATTATATATGTCACATGTATTTGATGATTTACCAACTTAGAGAGCCCAGAAGAGAATAAAACAAAACTGCCCAACAACACAAGAGCAAAAAGGTATGTACTGCTCTCCTCTCCCATTTATTGTGCAAGTAGACTTTTTCACAGCAGTTTTTCTTTTTGTTTTTGACAATCTAAAGAACAGAATAATTCAAGCTTAGGTACAAATGTTTAAACTGCCCCAAGGCCCCATTAATGAAGCATAAGTAATTACCAAACAAATTCACATTAATCAAATGATCAGAAACTAATTGCTATACTGTAAACCTGCAGCTCTTAGTCCCTAGAGGCGTCTGCTCACTTTGCCTGCAGTAACCCAGCCTTGCAAGAGAAAAAAAAAGGAATAATTTCTTGTCTGGCTTAACATGCCACAGACGTACACTACCCGCACAAGTATTAATGGAATTTATGCGCCAGAAAATGCAAAATATAGCCCGATGGTATGTTATCTTTTGGAGCTGTATGCAGTCTCTTTTCAACTTAGGTGAGAAACTTTCAACAAAAAAGCTTGATCACACTGAACAAATAGTTCAACCGTGCACCCATCCATCCCCTCCAACATTAATGGGGTTCCCAGCAGGTGGTTGGAGGTAAGCTTCTAACCTGTCCGATACAGCACTCTGTGGGAAGGTTGCTGGTTGGAGGATATATCACCTGGCCAGTAACTCAATGGAGGCATCCCACAGGGGTTGAAAACTGATGTTCATGGCAGCCACACTCCAAAAAGAGCATTCATTTGTCATAAGAGGATGGCTGTTGGCTGACGTCAGTGAAGGGAAGAGGCCAGGATACAGGCCTTGCCCTGGTGATTTATCTTTGGCTAAGACTGCTTGAAATGGGAGACATCCACAGTGCATGACTAGGCTGAAGAGCTCTGGGAGCTCCAGTGCAATGACTGTTGAAGAACCTGGCTTTTCTTTAGCCAGCTATAGGACTACTGTAAGTATTATTACGCAGGTGTGACGACAGCTCTATGTTCAGAGACTACACTTGAGTACTCCCCAGAGATTTTAGCAGAGAATACAGAAGCAGTTTGCAATGATTTCCACTCAGAGGGATTGCGTATGGCTGCAATTGACTTGGTTGTTTCTGGGCCGCTTTTTCCATTCATTCGTTTTGTTCATGTGATCCCTGCCATATGGGTGAATCCCCAACAGGTTAAAAATGAGTTGAGTTGATTTGAGCCCTGCTTTATACATCGATGGAAGCAAACTTTATTACTTTTTGGCTCAAGATGAATAAGAAGCAGTATGAAGGAACTCATGAGATGGAAAATTGAACTTTTCATTGACCTGGTGATCATGTAATATGTATGTAACCGTGTAACTGTATGCAACCCCTATTATTTGTTTTTCTATATTTTATGTATTGGAAACAGACCTCCTAGTCAGCCAGTGTCTTTCTGTGTGGAGTTTTCATGTTCTCCATATTAATGCTCCAGCTTCTGTCCATGTACTCTGGTTTCCTCCCACAGTCGAAAGACGCACATGCCAGTTTAGATGTGTGTATATGAGAGTGTGTGGCTGGTTGCCATTTGAGGTAATGTCCTTGTGCAGTTTTCCTCATAGTTAACAGCCAGAGTCTGTTCTGGAAAGATCAGGGATTTTTCTTCATGCAATTGTAGTGTACCTAAAGGTTTCCTTTAAAGCCCAATTTCAATATTGCACTCCCTTTGGATCGATTTTCCACAAAGATAATATCTGCTTATTTGTATTTATTATTTGTATTTCTATTTGTATGCTGATGACACACGAATAATGTCATTTAATCTGCATGACTCCACTTCTATTATTCTAATTAGGGATGCAACGATACCAATTTTTTCAAACCGATCCGATACCGATACTTGGATCTGAGTACTTGCCGATACCGAGTACAAAAAACGATACTTCTAACACACACACACACACACACACACACACACACACACACACACACACACAAATGCAATGAATTGGAAGACAGGTTTTATTTTATTCTCTGCCGACAATAAATAATATCGATTTCAAGTGAAAACTTCTGTTAAATTATTGCAGAGTGTCCACATTGTAATTTAACAAAATATCACTGAAATATTGGCACTGTCTCGAGCTTTCAGAATAATAAATAAACACTTCTGTTTGGAATAAAATAAATACAAATTAGGTTTAGAATAAAATAAACTTTTAAATTGTTGCAGAGTGTCCATATTGTAAACAAACAAACAAAATAATGAAAGTATTTGGCATTGACGAACTCCTCATCTGCCCGTGGATCATCAGTCCACTGTGCCGTTAAACCGAGGACTGACATTGCGCATACACTGCTTGTCTTTACCTCTTTAGAAAGTTTTGGCACCATTATCTCCCTGATGTGTGGGCGGCTGGGAATTTCATAACACAGCTCGAGTATGCTGAGAAGACGGTGCAATCCTATGTTTTCCACGACCGGCATTGGCTGGTCATCCAGAGCGATAAAATGAGTCAGAGCCTCTGTTATTTTAACTGCCCGTGGATTTTCTCTTGACATTTTTCATCGCTTTTCCAAAACCTGAGTTAAAGTTGGCTGTTCCGGTCCACACTGCTGACATTTTGTTTAGCCTAGCTACAGCAGCCTCCAGTTTCTCTTTTTTTTTTTTTATCTGGAGCTGCCAGTCTCACTCGTCTAATTGACTGTACAGTCAATGGGTCTAACCCTGTGTCTGTTTAGCGCGAGATGTCCCCCTAGTGGCCAATCTAAAAAAACTACAACAAAAATGACAATCCACCCTCTGATTAATGCAATAAGTTAGTATCGGTTCATGGTATCGGTTAACTTTTACGAGTATGAGTACACACACATTTTACAGTATCGGCCCCGATACCCGATACCAGTATCGGTATCGGTGCATCCCTAATTCTAATCTTAAGGACATTTAAAAAACTTTTTCTCTCTTTAATGCATGATGAATATAACTGGAGATTAGGGTTATTTCATGTTAAAATTTGGCAACTATATCAACAGGATGCTTGAATTGCTTTTTTTAAGCTGAGGAACTACACCAAAGTAAAATCCATTCTCTCCCTCTTTCAATGTCATGAACACCACCATGCTAATCTCCTCATAACTGAATTACTGCATTTCACTATGCCTGGATATTGCACTGTCTTATCTGCAGCTGGTGCACAATGCAGTTGCAAGTCTTCTAACTAGTACCTGAAAAAGAAAAAAGCATTACACGGGTGGTCTGCTCTCATCAGCTGCTTTTAACTGTTCCAGGTTAGTGAGTAATGAGGATCATGGTTTTTGTATTGGCAAATACAACATCAGTATGACTCAACATCAATATGATCTGTAGTGCAGCAGATAATTTAAAATTGCAGGGAAATCATTCACTGGTGGATAAAAGTGCGATGAGTGGTGCATACAGTTTTTGATATTTTTTGATTAAGCTTATTATCAATTTGAAAACTAAAATTGGTGGCCAATTTAAAAGATGACTGTCGACAAAAGCAAGAAAATATGATTTTTTTCCCCCAGTAAAGTAAAGTAAACTAGACTTGCCTTGTCTTTGTGTGTCTGTGTAGGTTCTCAGTCATCCAGGTCATGGTAGACTAGGGAGCTCGGAAAGAAAAGCAACTGGACTTCTTTAAGTTTCTTGAAGATTTTTCACCTGTCATCTGAGAAGCTTCTTCTTCAGACACACAACCTTTTACACACCTTGGCACCTGTAATGAGGCACATGATCAATAGTGGGTCAACAACCCTCTTAAAAATGTTTTCTTTCTATTCTAATTCTTTTATTATATTATTCCTCTGTTCAGCACTTTGGCCGACACTTGATGTCTTTTAAATGTGCTATATAAATAAAGTTGACTTGACTTGACTTGACTTAAGGGACACTTATGGCTTAAATACCTGGAACTCTCCACCATTTGGTCTTAGAACTGAAGAAGGTTCTCAGATAAGAGGTAAAACATCTTCAAGAAACTTAAAGAAGTCCTGCCACTTTTGTTTCTTGTCTTAGTGTCATATCATGCATACTCAATCATGTAGAAGTTGACTTTAAAAGTCTGAAATTACTTTTTACCAGTTTGCAAACAGGGGAGTGGGGTCTATGGGCCTTTATAGTCCTCACTGGTAACTCATGTCTCAATCATGGTCATAGAAAATATTGTTCTTTATGATGTACAGTTGTCTGTTATTTAGAAGGTCTGTTGTTCACTGCCCAGCTCTTGCAAACTTATGCTGAAATATCCTCGGGCAAAGTACTCAACCCCAAGTATCATCTGATGCATCCATCTCTGCATGTGTGTGTGAATGTTAACAATGTATCTGTGGATAAATGGACTGCAGTTTATCTAACACCTTTTTACTTTCACCTAACATTCAGTATTTTTCACTGTAAGCTGCGGGACTAAACTAGGAAAAGGGCAGAACACTAACTAACCTCACAAACTTGAGAGTGAAGTTATAGGAGATAGCCTGCCAGCACAGTGGTCATTAGTTGTTAAAACAAGACGGTTGTGGGTTTGAACCTGTGCAAAGACATTGTTGGCCACCTCAGAGCTGAGTCAAGGATAAAGGAGTCTTCATGCACTGAATACATAAGATTCATTGAATCTCACTGGAAAAAAATTGGCACCCAGTGAATGGTAAATGTCATGGTTGTATATATCATAGTGGTAAAAGAGGTAAAAAGGGGTAAAAGGTCAATCCCTTGACCTGCATAGCATCATGCAGCTAAAGCTATCACTGGACCAATGGAAAAACACATAACAAATGTGTCATTGAAGTTATTTTGTTTTACGTGAAACAAAGAATCTCTGAAGACATTTACTTATTTATAGTGAAAAGCATATAAATCAAGAGTAAAACCTTCTAATTGCATCCAGTTGGTTGAAATTTTGTAGGAAAAAACAGCACGGACCCCATGCTGCATGATGGCCAGATTTCAAGTGACTAATGGGAGTTTTCAATTTAATAGCTCCAGAGGGACAAACATGCAAATTTTGGCACTTGTATCCACTTTTAAAAGATTGTTTCAGTTATCTGTGGCACTACTGCGTTCACTGACACTTTTAAGAGAAATCTTAAGACATAAATGTTTTCAATGGCCTTAGGCTGTTCTTAGTGGTCTTAACATTTTAGCTTTTAAAGTGCTCTGCCTTGTTCTTTGTATTTCTTTGAGCTTGCCCGTCTATTAATGTCTACATTTAGTTCTTTGGTCGACTCTGGCTGTTTTAAAACTTTTTGCTAGAGAGAGGACCCCAGGACCTTTGTCAGCACTTGAGGAGGAAGAAAACTTAGTGCAGGCTTCAGCTTTTATTGCCAGCATCTTTCTCATAAAAATGAGAGATTTAAGATTAATAAACTTTTGAAGTGTCACATCTATGAAGAGATGAGTTATAGATGAGTTAGTGTGACAGATCTGGAAAAGCAGGCACTGAAGCTAACAACAGATGGAATGCACATAACAAATATAATTATTTATGTATAATTAATTATTAATGGAAAAGGAATTATTTTGCATGCTTGAAACATCAGACAAGAGCTGAGTATGTTTTAAAACCAGTGTCATTTATAATTTGCAACAGATCTTAATATGCTTAACAGCTAATTTTTTTAGCATGTATGTTTACAACAATCGCAAGGCAAACACTTACCAATTACTACAAAGACAACATACATGTAATAACTTGCCAGTCATTGCCAGCAAGTGTAGATAAAACACTGGATGTAATTTCTTCTGCTATTTATCTGTTTCAACAGCTCGGTGAGGCGCAGTCTTCCATTTAAAAAGAAATGTAATAAATTATTAAATGGATTAGTGTCCTGACCGCTGCTTCACATCAAATGACCTCTAAAAACCTTTGCGCCACCTGGTAGCAGAAGCTCTATATCCAGTACTGCAGTCACAGATGGTGACTCCAGCCACATCTCTGTCATCTCTAATGGCACTAGCAGCAGGTCGCATGTCTGGAAAAACAACTGAGATCTGGAGATGTTACCTGACTAAATAATCTGCAGTGTCAGTGTTGGCAATCCCATCCAGCCAAAAACAACAAAACAAAACTGCTCGAATAGAAACTCGCTGACTTTAAAATGCATTGGAGGGGAACACCGGGCAAAATCAGATTCAACTATTTATACAATGCAGACTGTTTCAGATCCTTAAGTGTTTCTCTGAGGCGCATATTTAATAACATGTAGTTAATCAGCCTCTGCTGTAAAGTGGGAAACTATTTATTCACCAGTGACACCTGCATGCTTTATGCTGTCACCCTGGCACAGGTGCCACCTCGTAATAAAACATGCACTAGGGTATTGAGTGCAGTGAGTTTATCTGACATACTGCGCCAGTAATTGCTTTAGAGAACGGGTATTTAAGACGGTGTTGGAGAGTGAACTAGTGAAGAAAAGTCTGACCAAGCTCATTAAACCCTGGTATTCTTTACCACAAAACTGATGCCAGCACTTAGTGTGATGCCTGTGGGCAAAAGAACAGCAGGTGGATTCCATAGTTTCTAAATGCAATCTTCCCCCTGGCCTTGCTTTGGCTACACGACACATACTATGGCAAGAAGACACCGTGCTATTTGAGTTTAGCCTTTGAACTGTTCAGCCTATCTCATTATAAAATTTTAGGTCAAGGCAGATCTAGTGATATACTTAAAAAAAGAGAAAATAAAAGAGAGACAAAGGGAGAGTTACAAAATTACCTCTGTGATTTTGAGTGTTAATAAATTAAATATGGCCTGAGGGCCTGCAGTAGCACAGAAAAATACATCTAAGCTTAACTTAGAGTCTAAACTCACTAATCTCTAATATGTAAAAAAAAAAAAAAAAAAAAAAAAAAAACCCTGTAAAAATATTTTAGCATGTAGCTCCACATAGAGATCTCAAATTGTAAAAAATAAACGATATGTTTGTTTAACAGGGACTTATGGGCCTAAAAAACTAGAGTTAATTTGAGTGACTGCTGATGCTTTGTACCAAGTGTATGTGTGCTGTGACATCACGAAGCGTTTGTGACTGTATCCATCTGCTCCTTCCTACGCTCCAAGTAATGTGTAACGCTGTCTATGAGTGAGAACATAAAGCTGACAGCTGGCAAAAAACGCCCTACAGTTTTCTTTTCTCCACTCAAGACCAAAAGTCAAGCAATGCCACCCTTAAAGGCCGTCTGAAAGTACTGTGCACATGTACGAAAAAAGAAAAATTCATTTACTCAGTTACTCCCCCCCCCCCCCCCCCATCCACAAGTGAGTTGTAGAAATCTATGATTATTATATGCTCAAGTCAAGAAGGTCTCTATCCATCCTTAATTTGTTAAATCAAAACTAAAATGCGCATGTAGAAATCACTGATCCCCGACCTTGTATGCATTTAATTTGCCTGCGGCCCTTCCGATTATACCCACGTGGGTCTAGTTAATCTGCCCCGCGGCACATGTTTACTGATTTCTATCATGGTAAGAGCCGTGTCTGATGCTGTCCCACAGTGCCAGCTAGAGCACTGATGTCGGAGGGGGGGGAAAACTGTCATCACTTAGAGGACAGGGAAGTACATTTAAAACTATTTTTTTTCCTAGTTGAGCCTCTACATTCAGAGGAACCAAGACACTCGGCAATGTAATGCTTTGTTTCCAGCGCTGTTTTCCTACAGTGTGCGTGCAGTCACCAAAACTTACCTCCGTGCGTACTGGAGACCAAAACCTGCAACTTCACTAAAATGATGTTTCCCCTTCGTTTTCTGTTTCCGGTTGTCGCGATGGCAGTTCTAACAGCTTTTGAAGGTGAGATTTATGATTGCTTTTGATGGACGATGATCAGTTTTAGCTTTTATTAATGCATTGGTTTGAAGTGTTTATGGTCTGCTGGATGAGACGCAAATAACGCGTAAATGGAAAGCTTTAAATATGAAAACAACTGGGTTGGAACTAGCTCAGAGGCTTCAGCTGTGTTTACAAGAGACGAGTAATGAAGATAAAATGTGTAGCTATTTTATACTCTTGTATATACTTTGATAGTGCAAGCACATATACACTGAGCATATTAAATGACATCCAATATACTTTTGTTTCCTTTTGGCTTTTATCAGCACACAATTTAAGCAGGCCCCAAAATTGCTATGGAGTTGTCATATTTGCTTGTCATGACTACTTTTTGTATTTGACTGGCTCATAAAGATATAAAGTTGTGTTTCATATTTTTGTAGTTTTGTGGTTACCATCCATGGCCTAAGCCCATTCTGTTATCCCTCAGTCTAAATGAAAGTGACAGCATGCTCTCCAGTGTGCATCAGGAAACCTCATCTGTGGGATTAAAGAGGCCTGAAGCTGAGGTTGCACAGCTGTTTCTCTGGTTGTTTAAAGATAACCTGCATTGGGAGCCACAGAAAGCAGTCTGTCCCTCTGTGATACCGACAGTATGCGAAAGACTACTGTCTGAGATTGCCTGGGTTTATATCTACCCGTGCTATCTGTGGGTGCATTTTTTTCCATCACACATGCATGTGTGACTGCTGCATGTCTGCAACTGTGAAACTCGGCTGTGTTCTGACTGCGTGTCTAAGTGATAGGGTTCAGCCTTTGATATCTTCCCTGCTTGATCACCATGAATATGCATGACAGCCTTATCTTTTAGTCCAGTCACAGTCTGCTGTCTAATGTGTCTGTGAGCCTCTCTGAGTTAGAACTGCCATTTATAACAGTTGTTCAAAATTGCCATATGTTTAATTTTTTCTGTAATATCTCTGGTTTATATACTTAAAGGGATCCTGCCAGGTCTGACCAGATTACTTTCTGATCAATACATTATTCTGTTAAGCAGCAGTTTTCATGAGCAGTGAGATAATTCTGAGGCTACAGCTAAGAAATACTGTGGATTATTTCTGTCTTTATGTTTTATGCTTCCATTAATTGCATTAAGTTTTACAGGAGATGTTTAAACAAGCTGCATTTATAATCTTGCGACTGTATGGGCAAGTCTTTTGCATAAGTCCCTTCATAATGAACAATTATCCTATTTTTAGATTTAAAAAGAAGGATAAGATTCAAGCTTTTCTCCTGTGCTGGTTTGAGCAGAATAATGATGGTAAAATAAAGTAGATGGCTCTTAAACTGGAGAGCAAACACAGCTGCCGCCAAAGCCAACATTTATGATTTTTTTTGTTAGATTTTTTTAAATTGCATTGTATAAAATCTTTGCACTACAGTCGGGTTGTAACAGTTTGAGTACTAATTCAGCAACCTCAGAAGTGAATCAGCATCAAAATCTAATTAGCTGAAATGTGTGCACCAAATGCAAAAAGAAATCAATTCATAGATCTTCAAATGTCTGTTCACAGACGAACATGATTAACAACATTGATTGTACACCCTACCGGTGAATTATAAGTGTACAGTGCACTGTCAGCTAAATTAAATAATTATTAGTCTCAGACAGAGAGAATTATAGCTGGAAATGGCAAATGAGCATTGGTGTGCTTTTGTTTTATCTTAAACCTGCAGACACAAACTAATAATGTAGAACTAAAACTTTTATATTAGCCTGCATGTGAAATTCCTTATATCATTAGTCTGATGTCTGGGATCTATAAGACACTTTTCTTGTGTGTCTTTGTTTAATATCCACCCTGACATCTGATTTTCTTTTCCATTCAGCAAGTAATCTAATTTAAATATAAATTTATTCATGAAATATGGTTTGGAATCAGAAAACAATAATATACCACTTCTAATGCGTCTGAAGGAGAGGAATATTTTCTTTTCTAAAAGTTTATTTTTTGTGAGGTAAGGGAAAGTCATATTCAAAAATTCATATTAATCTTTGAGCACTTCAGCATGGAGGAGGGCAAAGTGTCTCTGGCAGCGGGAAGAGTGATCTGTCATATACGGCGTTCTATCTGGACAAGCAGTCATCCCACAGAAGTTACCAGACAGGCTTTTTAGCACTCGGATGCCACATTTCCTTTATTGGCTCGGATAGATGTAGTGAATAGCAGAGAATAGAATATCCGTTGCAGGACAGAAATGACGCAGGCCTAATTTCCTCGTGTTTTAGAGCTTGAATGTTATAGTGATGTGTATAATTCTCTGTAATAAAGCCACATGCCATGGTTAATCTAGCTGAAAATTTAATCAGCAACTTGTATGCCTACTGGAATTGTTACCATCTGGTCGTGTGATATGCAATAAGAATTACCCTGTTTGTCTTTCCTTTTTCAAGCCGCACAGTGTTTTGCTTTCGGAAACGTGAATCGTGTATTCAGGAAAAGTAAGGGAGAACGAAAATTCAGTGAAAGAAAACTAAAAGGCTGTTTTTTTTTCTTTTCTCTTTTTGATGCAGGAACTATATTCAGAAATAAACCATGTTTGCTAAATGAAGTCATTTAATTGTCTTGAGTCTTGTTCGCCAAGACAGCCAACTGTCATCATCAGTGTCGTGATCCTGACTCTGTCCTTTTGGCGCCTACCTGAACCTCATGGTATCGACCCTTTGCTTTGCTTCTCCAACTCTGATCTCTTTTCAACCCTTCATCCTCCTGTCATCCTGTTTGCAGTTACAGTAGCAAACTAGCTTTGTGAGCAGTAACTGTGCTTGTCAGTAGATTTGAAACCTAAAACTGAACCTTGGAGTTAAAGCATATATAAGGAAAATTTCTACCTAATTTCTCTAAAGTCCTAATTCCCCAAACTCATCATTTCACAGGTGCTGAGATTCCAAGAGTGGCTAAAGACACTGGGACATTCACCACTCCATCACCAGTTTATCCCACCATCAAGTTTCAGGTCCTCAATGTGGACCACGTGTTTGTGAGACAGGACAGTCCACAGCCATCTGGGAACTCTAGCCTGAAAGCTCAGACTCAGACTTTTCTCATCACTGGACCTGGTGCTGGGCTTCTCCAGCCATCTGTCAATGCTTCATTTGGCCCCCTGACTCTAGATGCCTCTATTCCTTTAGATTTGCTCCTCAGTGGGCGCAAGATACTGCCAGTCATTTTGAGCCACCAGGTTCGTTCCTCATCCCCAGTTGTTAAGATTCTTTTCCACATGCCCACAGAAAGCAATATCACTGCTTGGCAAGAAACAATGGGCTCTCTAGAAGATAATGGGAGGAAAAATGATGGAGCTAAGGATGGAGCTCACTGTGTCACGGCTTATGCCTTCTGGGAGACCAGAGAAGTTCGTGGGGCTTGTCTGGTGTCTCCTGGCGGCTTTTGTGTGGCACAGCTTAAGCCAGAACCCTCCTGGTTCAGCTCAGCCAGTAGATCAGGAAGCTCTAGCAGGGAAGCAGAAAGCACTGACGGGATTAAGGGACTTCAGGGGAACCTCGTGGAAGTCTACTTCCAGAGTCGGCGGGACCAGACTGGCCAGTGCACCCCACAGGATAGCCTGCAACGAATAGGAGTGGGACGAGGCAGAGACACTGGTGGATCAGGGACACCAATGAGGAGGGTAGGAAGTGTCAGCCTGCTCAAAAGTCCACCAGGGAATCCCACCTTTCTTCGGCTGAGGCTGGGAGGCGCTGTGGTAATCCAGACTTCTTCAAAGCCCCTCAAGTCTGGTGATGTCGCAACGTTCTATGTCTTTCTTGCTAGTACGTCCACCTTGGAAAGTTTCACATTGAGGTGAGAGATATTCTATGTTATACTATTCTTGTCTGTTGAGCTAATTGGTGTTGAGTAATGACTTCTCGCCAGACTGAAAGCATTTTTAGTTTTTAAAGTCAGCTCTTGCACATATTACTTACTGATCTATTCAACAGTATTAAATTCACAAAGATCATGTGGGTCGACTATATTCTAAAGTTTCTTACAGCCCTCATGATCTAAAAGTCCCTACAAAAAACCACGATGAGTCTCTTTTGATTGTCAAATCCATTAGTATAGTTCTGATACTGTAAGTCGTGACTGCAGATGTCTGAGTTGCTGAAGGTAAGTAAAGTGAAGAAATTTACAAAAAATGATATTTTAGTTTAGTTATTTATGAAGTTAAAAGCCTTAGACTTAAATATTCAAGGTATGCAGACTCAGAGAGTAACAACCTTTTTATGATTTTCATTATTCCTCCAGCCAAGGAGAGAGCTGAATAGGCATTGTATGTTTTTAGTTCTGTTTGTTTAGGTGTCACAAAGTTTATTAAAAACAGGCAGGGAAGTGGACGAACCCATGCAGTTTTGATGATCTGGATCCCTTTTATGACAATTAAACAGCAACGCCTTTACAGCTCCCTTCTTGTTGTGCTTAAGGAAATGAAACGGAGAAAGGAAAACACTGTAATTACTCTCCAGTCTTGCTGAGGATGGTAGGGAAAATAGTTTAGGTTGAAATACATAAAAATTCATTGTTGCAATGAAACATGCGAAGCATGAAAAGACACTGGAACCAACTGGAATCATCAGGTCGTACGGTATATTGAAGCGTATTCATGAAGGATTAGCTCCATGCATTTAAACTGTTACTTAAGGCACTAATGGGCCTCACCATCAATGCCTTGCAGTTAAATGCCTCCTGCTTAAATGCCAGCAGGACTTGTCTTGCGAGCCACATTTACCGGCTTCACAAATTACTGACATGTTGTATCTTGTCTATGTCAACTTATCAGTTAGTGGAGGACTTACGGGGCGCACTCTTCCATAAACAAGAAAGTAATTGGTAAATGATTCACCGATTTTCATATCGCAACATGTCAACAGGGTTCTCTGGTTACTTGACTTCATAAATAATGCATCTAATAAATGGAGCAGAAAGACAAATAACTAAAATCTAAAAGGCCCCATTGGCTAAAAGTGAATTTAATATAAATAGAGCTCTGCAACACGTAGAAACTCACAGCTGACTCTACAGACTTTTTCCCCTGCTGTTTTTTTTTGTTGTTTTTTTTTTAAATGCACATCACTTGGTGGAGTAAAACTGTTTATTTTTATCAGAACACTTTGCATCAGTCAATAGTAAAGCCATTGCACTGAAGTTTGTGTTTCCAGCCTGTGGTCTGATTAATGATTTTCTTTGAAATGCAAGACAAATTTCTTTCTAATCCCACGATTTAGTGATATTGTGCTGTCGTCATAACAACAGCGTAGTAATCTGCTGCAGGATGCATGCAAGTGGAGAGAAATATTAAGATGTGCATATTAATCCATAGGGCACACTGTTACCCTGTGGCTGTGTGTCATTCCCAGTGCTCTTCTCAGATATCAGGCAGCATTCACAAACACAAACATGCCTCCACGCATACACATGCACACACGCAAATGCAGAATCCCACTGACCTGAATGCAGCTCTGCTTGCATTGTTGAAATTACGTGAATAAGATTTGGCAGAGAGACGCTGACCCTCTGACATCTGCTCTTGTTTTGACTATTTGCGAGGATTTACAGCCCCTTCACCTGAAATTCCCCAAATTCATACTCACTGACCGAACCAATGACATTCCTCTAGTCAGGTCAGTGATTTTGGTCTGTGTATTTATGACCTGCTGCCACATCCAGAATGAGATTGGACAAGAAGAGGGGACTGAGTGCAGCAGCTGAGTCCAAGTGAAGGCTAGCTCTGAGGAGCTTGGCAAAGTGATTGATTCCTCCTGGGAGAAATCCCCGCTCTACTTCGCTCCTTGGCCCAAGATTGAGTCCACTCCAGCAGAGTTAGGCCAGATAATCTGTGCCCCTGATTGAAAGTGAATTAAGAGGTTAACCCTTTCGGGTAGAGATGATCTGGGCTACCAGGACTGATTATGTGTATGTTTTGTTTTGGGTTTCTTTGTGCGTGTGTGTGGTTTTCCACCTGTTAACCACAGGCAGCTTTTAAAAAACAGTACAGAGACATAAAACAGTCTGTTCACAGAGGCCGCTTTTGCAGCAAAAACTAATTTTAGGTTACCCGAATGCCTAAAAAAAACAAAAGAGGCAAGAGCTTTGCAACTTTCGCAGCTTTAAACAAAGAGATGAAGTTTGGTAAACCAGGGGTGAAGAGTTGCTCAGTTTAAAGGTCGATATCCGCTCTGTCCCCCACCTGTGGTTGTGAACTCTGGGTAGTGAGTGACAAAGACAAAGCGTGGGGATAAAAGTGGCTGAAATGAGGTTTCTCTGCAGGGAAGCCTGTGTCTGCCTGTGAACAAGAAGCGCAGTGATCCAGGAAGATCCTGACGTTGAGTTACTGCCTCTCCACACTCAATAGGAGCCAGTTGAAGTGGTTTGCACCCCTGGGAAGGGTGGTCATCAGGTGCTGTTGTCACTGTGATGCTGAGCTGGGCAAGCAGCAAGAAAATGATTCACTGCATATAGCAAAGGAATACATTTATCCTAGGCTGTAATTTCCCCTAACTAAAACACAGTTTGTTGACTTTTTTCTAAACTATGATCACAATGACAAATTATTATGCCCTAAAAAGGCAGCAAATTAAGATTTAAGGGAAATGAAAGACAAACATCCTCAAAAATTATTATTGTTTTAAAATTTGTATTCTGATCTGCCTGCCTGAGTCAGTGTCTGCATTTATTGTTTTTCAAACATTAATTAAAATCACAAATGAAAACATGTGCCTTTGGCATAAGAGTTTTGCTTCAGATAGTAATTTCTGTGCAAGTCTTTATCTGGCACACATTGAATTTTCAGCAGAACAATATGTGTGTGGATGCCTGAGTGTGTGTTTAAATGTGCCCTTTATTCTTGCTACTGTTTTTTGCCTTTGAAACCGCTCTAACACTGACCTCAGTCTCAGGGGTTATTGATCTGTCTGGTCGCTCTTTGATTACAAATCTGTATTTTTAATTGTGTGCATTTGGATGTGTGTGTCAGTGTGCTAAGGCTAATAGCACGCACTTTTCTGCTGACCCTTATTCTAGCAGGAATGTGCTCCAGTCATCCTGTCATATTGTTCTTCAACTGTTTGAAATCTGATTTGGAGCCGAAATAACAACAGGCTGTTAAAAGAGATGGACTGTTTGTTGTAAAATAACAGGTTTTCTCTCCATGTCACTTCTTCTAATAAATGCTTAAGCCTTGCACGTCTTAAACTGATGGCAGGAAGAGTATTTTGGAGTTGACATAATGAAAATGTTGATCTGGCTTCCTTAAAGACGAAGCAGGTGAAGGAGGTTTTAATGGTATTTTCAATGTGTTTACCTCGATATTTTCTTGAAGAACAGACATTCTGTCACAACCACAGTCTATCTGTTGCTCTCTATATATGCTCGTGGGCTGAATTTCGCTTTGAACATTGCTGGCACCTTGCTGAATCCTTGAAATTAGAATCTGTCTGCTTCACAAATGTCTGGCCATGTCATACAAAGGTTTACCATTTGTTTTGCTTTGCACGGGGCCATAATTTACAAATCAAATCGTGAACAGAACAGTACTCTGCAAAAACCTTGAGTCACTCGTTATTTCTTTATAGTTTGCGACCACCTCTTTTCTTTGACACTGAACTCTCTTAGGAAAGCTTTCTTGCAATTTCTTTAAGGAGTCTTCAGGATAGTTCTCAAGGCCTCTTGAAGGACATTCAAAGCTCTTCTTTGGATCTTGTCTGCCTTTTGTTTCATTTTCTCTTAAGATGATCCCACACTGCTTCAGTAATGTTGACATCAACTATCTGTGGAGTCCAGTCCATGACTGATAGTGCTCCACTTTGTTTTGCAATCCATTATTATTATTATTATTATTATTATTATTATTATTATTATTATTATTATTATTATTATTATTATTATTATTATTATTTTACCTCTTTCTTAGCCTCCACTTCACATATTTATAACAAATTGAACATAAGATCTGTTGCTTCTGCTTTTCAGTT
The DNA here is from genome assembly GCF_963576455.1 of Neolamprologus multifasciatus. Lineage (NCBI taxonomy): Eukaryota > Metazoa > Chordata > Actinopteri > Cichliformes > Cichlidae > Neolamprologus > Neolamprologus multifasciatus. The sequence continues at coordinate 27,129,375 of NC_140445.1, read as the reverse complement.
AAATTCTTGTGTAATTTGGCATCTTCATGTTTAGCCTTCCATAAGAAAGGCTTCTTAACAGCTACCCTTCCACTACGACCATTTCTGATGAGGCTTCAGTGAACAGCAAATGGATCAATTAAAGAGCCACATGTACAGTATCTCTGAATTCCTGGGTCAGTTCTTTGCTGGAATTTTTCCTTCTTCTTTAGGATATGGCTCTCAGAAACTGTAAATCTGCTATAGATAAGTTTTAAGCTTGCTACTTCTTTTGTCATTTACTTTTCCTCAGAGTTTTTAAGGACAAGCTGCACAACATGCCAAGACTTTCAGCTAACAGTTCCTTGGGAACTGACTAGGCTGAAAATGAATGAAAACGCAACCAGTGTCCATGGAAAAACTTTAAAAACCTCCACAAAGCTTGGAGTTTCCAATGAGCATCAGAGTAATTTCTCCATAGATTTCTTAACTGCTTTCTTTTTGGAAAAAGAGGGAGTCATCATCTGCAGGTCACTAAAAACAATGCAGGTTTAAGGATTTCTGCATTGGTTTCACTTCTCAGACTCATTTCCTTTTTATAATATAATTAGCCAATCATTGCACTTCAAACAGGGATCTGAAGGATTTGTTCCCCAAGTATCACTTTTCAGTTTTCAGATCTGTAACACTTGTGGTGGCTGAACTTATGAGCTAGCTGGGTGCAGCCTTAGAGACAGGGTAAAGAACTCAGCCATCCAGAGGGAGGTCAGCATGGAGCCGCTGCTCCTTTGTGTCAAAAGGAGCCAGCTGAGGTGGTTTGTGCATCTGACCACAATGCCTCTTGGGTGCCTCCCTTAGCGGTGTCTTTCTGAGTATGTCCAATTGTGAGGAGACCCCAGGGGAGACCCAGAACTCGCTGGAGAGATTGTGTATCTCATCTTGCCTGTTAACACCACAGTATCCCCCAAGAGGAACTAAAAATGTTGCCAAGAAAAGGAATATCCTGTTGAATCTGCTACCATCATGGCCCTACATCATATAAGAAGATGGATAGATGGATGGACAGATGGATGGTTTGACAGAAAACAAAGCTTGTGGTGATAACTGGATTTGCAGGATTTTTCTCGTTTAGCACACTTGTGTGTGTAAGACATGTGATTAACTGATTTTCAGATCTTCTAATGGCTAATGGGAATTAAATAATCCCACTAATTCTCAGCCTTCAAGCAACCTGTGACTCAGTTTGTCAGTGACTCACCTTGTTCAACATAATACGAGCAGCAAAGCACACAAAAGATTGCAGAGAAAACCCACACGTTGTCAATCAAGTGCACACAACCCTTAGTAACCTTAGTACCTGTGTACATTATACTAAAAGATATGGCAAATATTGTTGTTGCACATCCAAAAAGAGACAGATGCAACAGTTCAAATATTTCATTTGAGCGTCAGAACAATTCCGTATAACCCGACGTTGTCCTTTACAGCAGGAAATCACATTGCATCATGTTCTGTAATAAAAGATTCAGACATTATGGAGCTTTCTTCATTCCTGATTCTTTATTGTTACACAGCACATCCCCTGTCCTGTGTTTGTTTTTATGACATTTTACAAAAGTGTACAAAGTTGCACTTTATACTAAGTGTCCTATTTATATGTGCATGTCTTTGCTGCAGGGCTGCAGTAAAGATGGGCCTGTCATTCAGTGCAGCTCGGCCCAGTGACTCAGCACTGTGGGACATGGTGGTAGAGCCTGGCAGAGGAGCAGCTCCAAACACGGTGTCTGTTGTTTGCCACAGGAAGGTTGCTGTCACTGCAAAGAGGTCAGTCTACTGCGCGTACAGTGCATATGCCTGTTTTCACTAGACCCTTCACATACCCTTCGTAAAACACAGTTTCTCCACACTCATGAAGCAATCTTTTCTCGTTGTTTATTCTGTGGAGACGTCTATTGTCATAGAGATTTCAATAACCGCTGCTGCTACCTGAAGGAAAAGTGATCAACAGTGTGTGTTCGGTGTTGCATTCACTTCACAGGGCAAAATGAATGTTTTTAGATGAAAAGGAAAAAAAAAGAGAAGAAAAAGCAGTATTATGCTTGGTGATGCACAGACTGTATCCCTTTTCATATAATAGACATTTTTCTCTGAGGAGGTAAGAGTGTCTCCCTGCGTGTCTCCAATTTCTGCTCAGAATAAATGAGATGTTCTTCAGGTGCAATTTTTTATTCCTTCCCACTAGTAATACTACTCCTACTACTATAACTGCTACTACTATTAATAATAACAATAACAAAATTATGTCCCGTAAGGACTGACCACCCAAAATAGCAGGCATGGGATTTAACAACTAGAGGACATTAGACTGTCTTTATCCAGTTTCACAAAACCATTACTTCCTGAATATGTTGTGGAACCTTGCAAAGGTGTTGTGATCAATAGTGACAATGCTGTTACGTATCATGTATATGAGACTATGCATAGCAAGATTTTCCTGTGTTTCCTGTAAACATAGTACCGAGAATATGATCAGAAGCTGCTTAGCAGGATTACTCTGCTTCATGTAAAAACATCATGTGACACTGAGAGAATAAGACTTTAAACTGTGGGGGAAAAGAATAAATCCAGACAATCATATACTGTAACTACTTTGATATTGTTGGTTGTGGTGTTTAAATCCTCTTTTTTAATATCTGGATGTAAATGAATTTCACATAGTCCCTCATATGCAAATATAAGCAAACATGTTTTGTGTGTATAATACTTACCTCTTTTTTTCTTTAAATAAATATATTCTATTTTTCTTTTTCTTTTTCTTTCTTTCTTTCTTTCTTTCTTTTTTTTTTTTTTACTGTAAAACACATTACTTTGTGCAATTATACATTTATGATCATTTATAATCTTAATTCATCTTGGTTCTCTCTGAACTTCCTATAAAACAAAAAGTCCCCCCATTTCCCCAGTTCTGTGAGACTTTACCAGTCAAATAGCTTTGAAAAATGAGAAATCAGTAAAGACTTCATTCATTTTAACAGTAAACACAGATGAATTAAAACAGGATTCATAGAACTTTCTCCACCTCTTTTTCCCGATGCACACAAGCTGAATACATCAGTAGTGCCTGATGCTGATGCTGGTGACACACCAGCAGCCACCTCTACCCAGCAACCCCCGCCCACACAAATACACACCACCCGCCATCCGTCCGACCCACATATCCGTAATAATCCATAATCATGGCCACGTTATCCGGGCTTAAGCGCTTGCACGTTCCGAAGTGGAGATTAGGGAGTAGAGATATTCCAAGTCGTGTTTCTTGTGCTGAGCTTCCACTAGGGAACACATACGCACATGCAAGGCCTGCAAACACACACTCGCATGCAAATGCACACAAACACATACACATACTCCCATCACTGTGCTCTGAAGTCATGATGCATCCATGGCTTTAAAGCCCCCTCTCCATAGATGGTTTCTAGGAAAGAGGGTCATAAACCCCTCCTGTGTTTATCTGTCTCGCTCTCACACACTCTCTCTCTCTCTCAAGGTATTCACATTGTGAATCATTTCAATCTGTTTAAAATCTGCCCGGCTCTATTTTACTTACACGAAAACACATAAAGATTAGAACCTCCAAAAGTTGATTCTGTTCATCTGGACGTAGCGTTTTCTGGGAGAAACGTTTTGTCACTCATCCAAGTGACTTCTTCAGTCTCAGAAGTCTCAAAAGATTAGACTTTTGGAATTAATTTTAGACATTTTAGACATTTTTTTTAAGATTTATTTTTAGCCTCTACTGCTGGAAAGGACAATGAAGCGGAGAGAAAAAGGGTGGAGAGAGAGCAGGGTAACAACATGCAGGAAGTGCACTGGGGTGGAATCAAACCCATATGCCTTGCAGCATATGGGTTTGATTCCACCCCAGTGAGCTCAACCAGCACCTGAGTTTTAAGTGTTCTTTTTATATTAGTGTCTTATTTGGATATTTTATACTCATGCTTTTCCACGGCTCTTATGAAAAATGGAGAAAAAAAACACTTTCCTGTCAAATTGTATGTTTGGCATAAGAAGCTTGACACCTCTTTGATAACAGTTTCAAATGAATATGGGACAAAATGGAAGGCAAAAGTGAGCCTAACTCTGTCCAGAAGTAACAAAATCCACTTACCAGTGTCTCTAACGCTCACTGATTACCACATAGTATCTCTTTAATCTGTACAAAAATCCAAGAGGGTTAAGGGCTAAACCCCTTTTTTTGGCCTGGCAAGCCACTTCCCCCACCCCAATGTCAGTCTTCACACTAAGCTAAGTTGGCATGGTGCTGGTTTATACTAAGAAAAGCTTAATCTTTTTATCTAACTCTAATTTATGCTTATTTACCACTTAAAAAAAGAAAGGCAGAAAATGCTGAGTTTGTTTGGTCGTCATTGCCGACATTTTTCACCAATTTTCTGCAACAAACTTCATGTTACCCACGAGAATCTTGCCCTTTAAATGCAGAAAACAGATTTTCACTTGAATATGTTTCATGTTTTTCCCGCCTAAAGCATCAATTGCAGAACACTTTGATTTCCTTATAATCAATCATTTTAATCTTCAAGCATTTCAAAGCTTACAGTTGCGCACAACCCAAAAAGAAAATGAAAAAGTTTGTTTTGTGTGTTTTCAGTTGCGACCTAGAGTGCTTCACATAACCTCATCGTGACCTCGTTCATTGCACTTTGTTATCGTATAGCGCTCAGTCCTTGGCATACTTTTGATGCAGTGCGAGCGTTTCTGTATATCCTGTATGTGTTTGCATTGCTTTTTCTTACCACCGATTTCAACACTGTTCATCCTTTTAAAATTCAAGTTTCAATCATGTAGAGATTCATTGTTTTGCTTTATGCAAAGTTTTGCTCCACTTCAAAGTGCCACACTTCCATTCACACCCTGCTTCATTTTCCCTTTGATCTCTTCCTACTGACAGGTATGCCTACACACTCTCCAACATTAAATAACATCACATCCCATTTCTTTGACAATCCTTTGACCAGAATACTTGGCTGAAGTCTCTGCCAGCTCACTTAATCTTCTCTCCACACTCTCACTTTATTCTTCCATCTGCTGATGGAAATGAGACCTCATGTGTATCGTCTTTACTTTCCAACAAAACATGTGGGTTTTCACAGAGTTCAGATTAAGCTCTCTCCATTTAATTTTCTCATTTCCCCCCATTTTATTCTCCAAGGAACACTATTGACTATTCACTACAGCTAAGCTCCTTTTGCACTTGGACCATTTTTAGTAGGAAAGCTGCATTATGTGAGTGAGTGTACAATCAATACATTATATACACTCACCAGCCACTTCATTAGGTACACCCTGCTAGTACAGGGTTGGATTCCCTTTTGGCTTTCAGGGCTGCCTTAATTTTATGTGGCATAGATTCAACAAGATGCTGGAAACATTCAAAGGAGATTTGAGTCCATATTGGGCATGTGGTACTAACATGATACGATAGGATCCTAATATGTTAAGTATCAACCAGCATTACCTTATTATTATGAGGTTACTAACACAAGTCAGCATATAAAATGAATAAAATTATATAAAGAGACCATTTTATTGCTAGCAGGCTGTTATATTGTTAGCAGAATATTACTATACTATTGTTACCACAAGTTTGTGGCCTATTATAACCCAATAACATTACCCCAGTCACGTAAAGTTCAATGTGATATTACTTAGCTACAGCCACGCTTGATAAAAGATTATGACCTGGCTTTGTTAATTAAGTGGTAATAATTTGCTATTTGCTAAATGTTCCCTACAACCTTGATATGTAATATGTATTCTCATATTCTACAAAAATGAAATATTAAACTTAAGCATTAAAGCCACACCTGCAGTTAGGTAGATTTTGCATTAAAAGTAGTCAGTAGTAATAAAAAAAAAATAGACACAATTGTGCTGACTGCTCTTCACCAAAACATATTTAGGCTTGCTTTAATTTGCCTAAACTCATTTTAAATATAATTTTTTGTATCTCTAAACAGGGGCCTTCTGGAGGTTTTACAACTGGACTTTGTACCAAAAGCTGTTTCACAGCAGGTTGAAAGTCAGACCATCTCCTGGCGTCTGGAGTTGCCAGGGAATGTGAAGGATGTGGGCGTAACGCGGATCTACACCACCCAGAGAGATTACGTGGGGCTGGCACCGCTGGTGATGGTGAGAATTGTTTTAGCATAATGTATATTGGAGTATATTTATTTGAAATATCACACTATAGCATAAATCTATGTGTATAAGATTATGCATGTTTCATATATCTTACAGTTGTTTGCATTCATCTATGCCTTACTTTGTTTTTATTCATGACTGTGATTTAAAGATGTTGCGTAGCCTTCAGGCTTTGTATTGAATTATTTATTCAATCAGTTGTACTCTTATTAATACTGATAGCAAAGAAAGTGGAAGGCTTAAAGTCAGATACCTGATTAGGCAATCTGCCGGGGCATTTAACTTTATCACAGGGCAATATCAGAGCATGCAAGAGCCCCCAGCTACTTCACTCAGTCTCTATGAAATTGGCATTTACTGCCTTGGTTCAAAGAAAGAAAACTGTTTATATTCTCAATGAATAAACAAGATGAGATGGGTATATGCATCATATATAGCAAGGTAATGCCACAAGAAAGTGAACTCTTGGCTGCTGAGAAAAATGCCACATTTTCCGGACTTAACATGCACAAATAGTCTTTTTTTTCTGAGAGTGTTCAGAGTCTGTCAGCATTTACGATGCACTCATTTGCAAGGTTCAATAAACGCGGCAATTAGCATTTTAATTAGTGTCGTCATATCACACTGCAAAGATATAAAGAGGACAAAAACCTTAAAATCTTTTGAAAGTCAGCTCAATCAAATAGTAGAAACTGTCATAAATTTTTGTATTTTGTATTTGAATAGAATGAAATGAATGTCATGTTGTCAGCAAGTTGCTTTTGTGACCAGTCTTCCTTTGTTTAGTTTTTCTTCCATGCCAACTCATTGTGGGTCTCCCCTTTGATCACAGTATTGTGCATAAATATTCAACATGCTTTCACTGATTCCCTGCTGCCACTTGCAATCTCAAAACATTTCGAAAGAAAACTCTCTAAAATGTCAAAGTAGCTCTACTCTACAGATGTCCTTAAAAGATGATCCACACGTCTATTTTACGGTAACTGTAATTTCAAGTATCATTTTTATAGCCAACACTGTATGTTTCATCCGTCACTTGCATAATTCACATGAGGAAAATACCCTTTTTCCAACAGTGGAGTGAACTGGCCTTTTTCACGAGGAGGTCGTAGCTCTCGTCATACAAAAACAACTATTACAAGACCATGAATCATCCCCAGCATATTCACAGCTTTGAAAAAAAATTGAACCAACGTAATATCATAAAAATGTAACATTCATTCAAGTGACTGTCGAACAAACATGAATCACAATGTCACAATGTCTGGGAGCAACCCCCCCCCAAAAAAATAAAACCCATCAGAATATGATTTATACTGTAGCGTTCATAATTTCCTTTACCACTTATACTCAAGAAGTGAATGAATAAACAAATAATGCTAGAGTTTGCAGCAGAGTGAAAACAAACACCTCTTTTCATAAATCACATGAAAAACAAAGCTGAACTACTTTTGCTGAACTTGATGAAACCAGGTTTCTGCTTATGGTAACATCGACCATCAAGACCTCTCAGTGTGGCACTGGCATCACCACAGAGCGAAGCTATTGCTTTCTGATTTTCTGCTATCCCTGATCCAGTGGCTTATGTTTGGGTCAGTGTTGGAGTCTGAACTAGAGCATGTCCTTTTGGAATTGCGGTCAGCAGCTGTCAAGCCAGCAGAGTTCAGAATGTGAAGCTGTCAGGGAACATCTGCCGAGCGACGCCTGGCACTTTATTTTGCAAGTATCAAGAGATAAAAAACCCCACTACTGATCAGCCAAAGCTTCTTACACACACGACGCCTCTGCCTTAAAAAAAAGACATATTCAGAGATCTTATAAACTGGGATGTATTTGTAAATCTGTGTAGAAGGAGGAGTTAAAGTGTAAAATTAAAGCTGCATCAGGCTAGATGACAAGTTGCGGGATGTGTGCGGGATAAGCTGCTGCTCTGCACTGACAACGATGTACAGTAAAAGGTGGGAAAATAGGTTAGAAGATTAGACATGTAATCAGGTTTAGGTGTTAGTCTGTGTTAGTGCTGATCTGTGGGCAATATAATGCACTACAGGAATTAGGGAATTTTCATCCAGGTGTGTGTTTGTGACACAGTCATACTGTCATCGAGGGGAAGTTTTTAGGACATTTAACCAGTTTTAATGTGTGCTTTGATCATTTACTCATGGTAACACTTGGTCTTGCTTCACATTGCTGTTCCTACAGCTATAACAGTGATGACTGTAAAACATGTATGATATGATAGTCTAGCAGGGTCATGAAAGTTTCTCACGAATTGTGGGTTTATTGCAAACAAGGTGTGGACCCAGATGCAGGACTCAGCAGACTGACATGCAACAGAGAACAGAGGGCGAAGCAGACAATATACACACAAGAGGAGATTAGGCCAGAGTGGACACACCTGGGGATCACAGCTGAACAGAATCTGACTGACGAAACAAGAGAAGCAAAACGTCACATCACACACACACACACGAGACAGGAAACTATCAAAATAGAACAGGAAGTAACACACACATACGCTGAGATCTAGACTGAGATGTGAACTTGACACTGGGACTGGAGAAATATGACTGACTGGGGAGACAAAAGGATGAAAAGAAGAATATGGGAATAGGAATGGATAAACATAAGGACACGTATTAACTTAATAAGGCAGGAACACTAGATAGAACAGAGAAACCAGATAAACATGGGAACATGACTGGGGATAACAAAAGGATAACAAAACATAGAGACTAGACAAGAACCAGAAACTAAAAATAACAAATTCTGTTTCTCTTCAGAATAGAAAACTCCAACATTTCATAAATTCAAAAGAATGAGTAATGAGTCCAGAACAAGCTCAGAAACAGCCTTGAAAATCCAGGACCATGACAAAATGTTGGCCAAAGACTTTTTCCTACTGAGTTTCTTATTATTAAAAAAATGTAAAAAAAAAAAAAAAAAAAAAAAAAAAAAAAAAGAAAAGAAAAAGGCAACAACATGTTGTTTGAATATAAGTGTAATTTTGTCCCATACCTTAACTCACTTAATAATGAACTTAGAATTAAAAATATGTGTGTATGGGTTTTAATGCGGCAGCACGGTGGCACGGTCGTTAGCACTGTTGTCGCACAGCTAGAAGGTCCGGAGTTCAATTCCACCATCAGGCCGGGGTCTTTCTGTGTGGAGTTTGCATGTTCTCCCCATGTTTGCGTGGGTTCTCCCCGGGTACTCCGGCTTCCTCCTACAGTCTAAAGACATGCAGTTATTGGGGATAGGTTAATTGATCAGTCTAAATTGCCCATAGGTGTGAATGTGAGTGCAACTGTTTTTTTTTTTGTCTCTGTGTGTTGGCCCTGCGACAGACTGGCCACCTGTCCAAGGGTGTACCCTGCCTCTCGCCCTATGACAGCTGGGATAGGCCCCAGCACCCCCCGCGACCCTGAAAAGGATAAGCAGAAGCGATTTTAAAGCATGATAATTCAAATATGTACCTGTATGTTAGTTTAATTTACAGATCTGGTACATTGCTTCTGCTCTCCGGCACTCCCTTGACAATCATGTTAAAGTAATAATACTAAAAAGTTCTATATACTATAAATACTATAGCTATAGTATATAACTATAATATTGTAAAGTTCTGTCTGTCTCTCTCTTTATTTCTTTGCACAGTTGAGGAGCGTATCAGGTCACATCTCACTGCGTGTTATACCTGTATAACCGTGCACGTGACAAATAAAGAATCTTGAATCTAAAACGATACAAAATAATCTTAAAAAAAGATCCAGAGTCAAAAAGTGCATGTTCTTCTGCGGCTGATGTGTTGCAAGAGGGGCTGGATGTTTTGGGAATATGTTTAGAGCAAAGATTCATCCCTTTGGAAGCGCGTGACTCTTTTCACTCTTTCAGCTAATATCTAGGAATTAGGCTAAAAATGTTAACAAATAATCCCCAAACTACTAACTTTGTGGCTCTGTTTCTTTGTACACAACACCAAAAAAGCCATGATGTTGTGTTAGCCTAGACTGCTAGCATGTGCTTTATTTGCCCTTCTTTTTTGCCCAGAACGCAGATATATTGAATACTGCAGTACTGACAGGAAAAAGAGTTTCAGTCCCAGTGAAAACTCTCGCTGTTGAGGCCAGTGGTTCAGTCACTGACGTGACCAACTACACCAACTGTAGATCTACAGATGAGGATGTGCTCAAGGTAAGTCAAGAAAATGGTTTCTCATGTTTCTGGTTCATGTGTTTGGCTTTTTATGAAATAAGTAACCTAAGCACCTAAGCTAGAATGCATAGTGTTAACTGTGTACATGAGTTCTGTATTATGCACGAATAATAAATAATTACATAAAAAAAAATAGCTATATCAGCTAATGCAGTTATTACAGCAGATGTAATTGAAGGATTGATGTAATTGATGTAGATATTGTTTTGAATTGAATGAAAATCAGGACTCATTTGCACAAAAAGTGAAAGTGAATTTAAATACAAAGAAAAAGAAATAGTTCATGAATCGTTCTGGTATATGCCTCTAAGACATCCACTGTCACTGTGGCATCACACACAACAAGCCCAACTCTAGTGTGTCAGTGTGTGCTAAAGTATTACAGATAAAAGCAACCTCTTCCAATATAGCACAAGCTTATGCTCACAACACTCAGTCATTAAGTGATTTGACCTTTGTGCAATGGATTCATGTTACTAGGACAGAAAAAAAGTGAGGGTGACGGAGAAGAACTGGAAAATTAGAAAGATTTTTGTTATTTTCTATCAGACGGCTGACCTGCCATGGGCTGAGTGTAAGGCAGTAAGTAAACAGTAAGAGAGTGAGAAAAGAGCTGAAGAGAGTGAGACTGCGTTTGTAATGATTTTCTGTATCAAATTAATCCAGTTATTATGTGTCTCTGAATGAATACCTTATGCTTCCTGTAGTCACTGACTCTCTTTATGCAATACCACTAACTGGGTGAAGTTGAGGGCTAAAACCACAGACTTAACTCTTTATAGCATAAGCGGAACAGACTGAACCTTTATTGGGGAATTCAGTTGTATGCAGTATAAACAGATGGAGCTATATTACACATTTTCCAAAACAAACCTATGCGCTATCCCGTACACAGAAAATATGGGATGCATTGGCATTGTATAAAGGACTGGAGGGAAAATCAAATGTAATCAATTTTGTAATCAAGCAAATCACTCGAGGTTATGTTATATCTTTCATATCCAAAACAACCGTTCATATCTAATTTTATTTTACTCTGAAACTCTTCCCTTCCTGTGTTGCCATGCTGGACACTAGGATAACAGTGAGATTTCAACCAGTTATACAGACGGGGGAACATTTCTCCTGGGACAATGACGAGCAGTCACCAAAAATCAATGAATCTGGGATTTCTGATCCTGCAAGCACTGAGAGGGAATCCCATAGCATTCACCCCTTCTGCTCCAGTTAGATCTTCAAACTTGCAGTGGTAATAGGCTGATGCAGCCTGTTTTTTAGTCCTGCATGTGAAATAGTTATTGTAGATATACCATCAGTGGTTTGTTATGTGAAAATGAAGGCGCATTACTTCTTCTCTTTATGCTAATTGTGTGTTTTCTCTGTTTTTGTTCTTGACCTTAAAGACTAACAATTACTGCGATTACTGTAATAATGCAGTATGCCATTAGTAACCCTTTGAAATAATCAGCCATTATTTTTATTATTATTATTTTCAATGAATTTTTTTTATTTTTTCTTATTTTGAGAATACATAATTGTGACCAGTGGGATAATTTCATGCTGCATATCTGAATTAACATATTTCTTCAATGCAGTCTTAAAAAAACACATTAGATATTTTTAGGCATCCCAACACATTAACACATTTAAAACTCTGGCTTGTTCCTAATCTTGCAGAGACCAATTGCTGGACCTTTGGTAGAGAAATGTCCCATTCTTGTCTGATATAGGATTATAGCTGCTCTGGTTTGGGGTCTTCTTTGTTGTATTTTTTTTATTCTAGATGGGCCAAATGTTTTGAATAGCTGAAAGGTCTGGACTGTGGACAGGCACGCTGACCACCTGGACTCTTCTACTTTGACATCATGCTGTTGGAATAGCTGCAGTATGTGGTTGTCTTTCTCAAATATGCAAGGTCTTCCCTGAACACATCACATGTTGCTCTAACACCTTTATCTATATTGATGGTGCCCTTCCAGATGTGCCATGTTTTCCAAAAAGAATTTCAAAATTCAATCGGTCTGACCACAGAACAGATTTCCACTTTCCTTCTGTCCACTTTAAATAAACTTTGGCCCAGTGAGGACATGAGTGTTTCTGGGTGTTGTTGTTATATATCCTAAAATAAATATTGCTGTTTTTCCATATTTACTGCAACTGATAGATTGTTGTTGTCCTTCAAGCAGGCCATCAACTTCTCTGTTTTTGGTCAAAACCTTAGAGGATTCCTGGAATTACCTCATAAAATCCTCCTATGTCATTTTAGAGATTTTAAAAATACCATGTGTTCCTGTCTGTATAAACCGTGTTTGTATAAACTTAATATATGTATCCAGCACCCAGGCTGAACACAGCTAGTCTTTTGTGTTAAAATATTATACTGACCTTTTATCCTATAGTTCTAATGCATGCATTCTTGTCTCATGATGCGAAGAGGAAGAATTAACACTTTTCATGTAGTACTTTACTAATGCATTGATACATCGTTTGTTTTTTTTAAACCCTTCTAACCTGAAATAGTTTTATGGTGAATTTAGGAAGCATAATAATGTAACAGAAAGAAAGCAATTTACACAACATGAAGTTCATGGACTGCCCATTCCAACACATTTCAGCAGTCTCCCAAACAGAGATCAACAGAAAACAACACAAGCTGGGAATGGTAGATAAAACATTCACTATTATTAAGCACTGCAGTAAAATTCATTGCTCTGAAATATATCTGATAGGCTGAAATATGCAATAGGCTGAAGTACAGAAGAAAAGATGCACAGTTAAAAGAATAAAACTGCAGTATAAAGAATATCTAATTGTGCAATTTCAATTTCCTCCAGTTAACATCCTTCTTTTCCTACTTTCCAATTATCTTTTTATAACTGCATGTTAAAGTAATAAGTAAATACACAGTAAAAGTTTATGCAGTGGAATGAGTTTATTCAGGTAGCATTTTCTCATGTCTCTCATAATACACTGTAAGCGTATTTTAAGCGTGTAGTATTTTAAATTACGTGTCATGAGTCAAGTTTTATGTATATTTAATTATCTGGACTCCAGTAAAATCCAAGGCAATATCTTCGTTTTGAAAATAAATGAGGGTCAAGCGGTCCTCCTGATGCCTTCCTTGCAACAAATTCACAAAGCTGGCAATGCCACTGTGTGCCTCTGATCTCCTCGAGTGCTCTTTATACCTCACACCCTCAGAAATCCCCTGCTTCCCTTTCTAGTCATAGTAGGAGAGGGGGAGGCGGAGAGATGACTTTGTTAGGCCTTTGTTTGAATTGGTTTGAGAGGCATTTAATAAACACAGAAATAACGTATTATTTATAATTGATGTTACACATTACTCATTACTTTTCTTAAAAGTAATGCATTTTCTTACTTAACTACTCCCCAGTGGAGGTAATTCAATGCACTCTGCAACATAGCCTAAAATAAATTGTCATTGTTTAGGTTTGTTAAGAAGTTAAAAACATTCCCAAAGGGACTTTAAAACATGTACAGGGAGAAACGCCGTATACAAACCTGACTGCACATCACTCTATTTGTTACTTGCTGAAACTCGGGCTGCTGGGCTGCAAGTCAGCATGCACTCAGCTTCATCAAACAGAGTTCTTTGCTAGCTTTGTGTTTGTATGCAGTGTGTGCAGATGCTTGCAAAGAACCAGCGTTGTGTTAGCAGTATAGCGCAGCTTTTTTCTGTCCTGGACATAGTTTGTGCTTTATTATTGTGCTCTTTTCTTATCGTGCAGTGCAGTGTGTAGGAGGAGAAAAGGCATATTGGACTGTATATTTAGCGGTCTATCATGTAGTTAACTGAAGCTTTATGACACATGTGATAACATAACTACAATTGTAATGTGGATACTGGATTTAGTAAAGCAATACAGTACGTTTATATTACTATATCACTGAAAAATGTAATGTGATTGTTTAATTGCTACTTGTTGGCTCTTTAAAATATCAAGCTTTAGTTTCTTGGTTATGGACAACATACACCCAGTTTGGTTATAAGGATCTTTTGCTACCACCTTTTAATTAGGGTTAGTTTATGTCTTTCCACATGCTTGGTAAGCTTTGATATCAGGGTGTGGGTAGTTGTTGCTGGCCTGTATTTTTTTTCTGTCACACACTTGTCCCTTGCTGGAATAAATTTGAATTAATGTTTGTATCTTCACCCCTTAAAATTGTGGGCTGCTCTGCAACTTTTGACATGATAAATAGTAAATCTAGTAAATCGATAGTTTGAAGTCTGTACATTATACAGATAATTGAAAACATATGTAATAAAGTGACAACATAACTATCTGACTAGCAACATGTTGCAAAAAAATAAATAAATAAGAAAATCATGTTTATACACAACAGTGTTCAGGCCCGCAGACAGTCATTTATCTAAGTCAGATAAAGGATCAATGAGGTAGGTGAACATTTACAACTGGTGCATTCTTTCCTGTGCTATCACATGAAGATGAGGGGTGGTAAGTTAAAAAGAAATACATTCGATCTATTTGTTAGCAGTAGATATGGCATCCCTCATCTTCCACCGTCAAATCGTCTGCTGACTATAGAAGAGGAAGTTGAATTGGAGAGATGCCCAAGAAATCTGAGTCATGAACAGTTAGCATGATGAACTGCCCCCTGTCATCATTTCCATGAGAGTTCAGCTCGACTTGCTTCAGAATTCATTCCTCCTGCTTTTTCCTCACTTTTTCCCTCCTCCTCCTTTTTGCCTCCCTCTCTCCAGTGCTCCATTCTATTCTCCAGTCTAGTGCTCTCCAATTACCTCTGTGGAGCCACTGGTTTGTTAAGATAAGTACGGCGGCAGTGGAGATAGGCCTCCAATCTTAAATAAAACACACCAACTGCTGTGTCTCACCTCATTGCGCTCGCTGGTGGGGATTGTGGCACTCCAACCTACAGTAAGGCATTACAGGAACAGTCATAAAGGAGAGCTAATTTACATTCAGTAACAGTTTCATAGAGACCACAGATGTGAATTTACATGACATAAACACAAACAGGCTGCAATTCCCAGGCCAGACTTTGAAAGTGGTGTGAAATTAATAAAATGTTGGTATGTGTGTGGTTTTGCCTTATTGGGTTTGGCGGCTCTGTCCCCTCTACCCTCTCATCATCCATATATTCAAACTTATTCAGTTTGCATAGGCTTTACATTAAAAGACCTTCACCAGGGTACATCCAGAGAATATTGATTTCACATCACTAGATGACAGTCCAGTCCCAGTTCTGGTCAAGTGACTCCTGTGTACATTTTAAAATAACTTTCTTGTTCGGTATATTTACAAAGTTTTCGAGCAACTTTGAGTTTGTGAACCAAGACATACTTCTTGAGGCCTTTGTTCTTTATCTTTCTTCTCTATTTTTCTCTCCAGGTGTCAGAGCGCTGCAGCTATGTATATCTGAATGGGAAGGAAACCAGAGGGAAAAGTAGGATAATGCTCAACTTTACATATGGTTTTCTGAGTGCCCAGCTGGAGATGAGTGTATGGATGCCCCGTCTGCCCTTGCGTATTGATGTGGCTGACCCTGAGCTTAGCCAGATCAAAGGCTGGAGGGTTCCCGTTACTACTGGAAGCAGGAGGTAAGGCCTGACCAACTGCCGTACATCTATTGTTCCTTGGGGTTCTGTTACCTTCTGTCACCTGCCTTACCTGTAAGACTTTGCTTTGAAGTACTGAGACAAATCCTAAAGCTTTTTTCTGCATAAAAGTTTACTTATGCATCATCAATAGTTGGCTAACCTCATCTATAGCATAGAGAAGAATAAAAGTGATGTCACGACTGGCTTCCAAAGTGTTGTTTATAAGCCTTGGCGTGAGTGTTTCTGCCACCTTGACTGCAAAAGAAGAGTAAAAACAAGATGTAGAGAGGGGTAGGTCTGACTGTGAAACCACGCACCCATTGGCTAGCAACTTGCGATGAACAATTTTTATATGATAGAGAATCCTCCATTTTGAAGCATGGTATTACCAAGAGTTACAAAACAGACTTAATCTTTTGTTCAATATGACCCAACATGTTTACAGAGGCCAAGACCTAAAGCCGTTCCCATTGACCTATACGTTATAGGCATGTGACATGTAGGAATGGAAGTCTGTTTCCCACCACAGCTAACACCATCCTCCACAAATTCACTGCACATATATATGGCACAATAAAGTGCTATTCTATTATTTCTGGTGTTTCAGATAAAAACCAGGTTTAAGTCTAAAGTTGATGTTTAACCTGTAAGAAATCTTTGCTGTTTTTTTTAATTTTTTTTTATTAATGTTTTTGTTGACACTGGCTCAGAAACAATCAGCTGGTACATGTTGAGACTGTTAATGGGGGTGTTGAATTGAATGACATTATACTGAGTGGTGTGTTTCTAATATCCATCTGTGCACTCTTTACAGTCAGTCATAACAAACAACATCACATCTGTGTTTGGTACATTAGTGAGCAGGCGAGTGTAAAGGCAATGCAGTTGCCCTGGAGGTAAAGGTTAGTGGGATTTTACTCAATACGAGTCACTATTTTCCCCACTCAATACTAATGATGATGGTCACCTGATGGGCTGTCATTTCCCAAAACATTCACTACCGAGCTCTGGGCCCAAAGGGACATTAGGTCAGTATTGTGAAATTTCAACAGTGATTGTACTGACTATTCTCTATTTTTCTCTCACTTTTGCAAGTAATAAAGGTGCTCAATGTTATTTTCCATCCTATACTGTGGAATACACTAATCTCTCTCGATAGATAGATAGATAGATAGATAGATAATATAATGGAGGCAAAACTTAAGGTCAGACATCTTATGGGTTTTTCATATGTTTATATCTTAAAAAACCATGTAGATTCATGGAAATGTTTCACCTCAGCATGTTTTTTACTCTCTTTTGGTTTCAAAATAAACTCTTAAACACTTGTAGAATGTAAAACACTTGTAATCAATGAACACTTATACTGTTTAATTAACACTAATACTGTGATTATTGATTTCCAGCCTAGCAATCCTAAAAAGGCGTGCTGGTTTAAGGGTTATTGAAAAAACTAATTGAAAAGTGAGGAAACATAGAAATCTCAAAGTTTTTCTAAAAGCTACTCTCTGAAATCTTAAAAATCAAGGGCAAAATATATATCACTGTGCAAATGTCTTTTACCATCTCTCATTTCTTTACATTTTTCTTGCAGTGATTAATTAAAACATGTCCAAACATACATGGAAATACAGTATAAAGAGCAAAAACAGAGTTTGCGTAGTTCTAATGAGCTTGAAACTCATAGGTGGTATGAGCACTTTGTCTGTCAGCACAGCCTGAACTCTCTTAGACAGCTTTCTTATAATTAAGACATTTTTAGCTTCTCCAGACTTCTTGAAGGGCAGTCAAAGGTTTCTTCATTTATCTCAGATGCAGATGGTATTGCTAAATCTACAGTATAACCTGTGAAGTCATGGTTAGACTTGTAGTCAAGACCGCCTAAACCAAGACCAAGACAATACCAAGACCAGAGGGTATCGAGACCAAGACAAGACCAAGACAGACCGAGTCAAGACCAAGACAAAGTCGAGACGAGACCAAAAACCAAGACCGAGACAAAAAAGTCTTTAAACTGCAGCCAGATGCTGCTTCGTTTACGGGTGTCAGGCATATTTATGTGTTTTTGCGATGCACTTGCACAGCCCTCCTCATCGCTGTCTACTGTCTCACTCACTTACTGAGAGGACAGACGCACGCTCCACTTGACTGTCGCGTCTCTCACCCTCTCTGTTTTCCACATAATGATATTATCCTATATTCTCGCATGTGATTGGCCACAATATGGAGGGATTGGAGCATAGCTGAGCCACTGTGTGAGAGCTGAGCAGTGAAAGGAAATTAAGTGAGGAGCCGGCTCTCGCTCAATGGGAGTCGACTCTTCTGATTCACTACAAAGCACTCTCTAAGCACGGCTCTTCGAGCCGATGCTTTTGCGCATGACACATTATCGAACGTTAAGTTGTGTGTCATGGATACAGTTGACTCCAAATCTCCCAACCACTGTGTCGATCTGAGACAGCAAGACCGAGACAAGACTGAGGAATCCAAGACCAAGACGAGACCAAGACCAAAGTCCATCGAGACCAAGACAAGACCAAGACCACGTAAAAGTGGTCTCAAGACCAAGACCAGTCTCGAGACAACCAACTCTAGACGTGGTTCAGAGTTTTCAATCTTAGTTGTTCACAGGTTCTAAAGAAGAATCAACTAATAGTTGTTCGCGGGAAAAATCGCAAAGATTTTTTTAAGAGGAAACAGCGGCTTGGCATGGTCAAGTACTCATGTTATCAAAGGTTTGGGTACCCATAAAAGCTTTATTTATCTCTCTTCATTCAATCTCTGACAGTCCAGCATTCACACATCATAACAGTTCACAGCGTGTCGATATCTTAAATCCCTAAGATGCTGCCAAAATGCATATTTAGGGTTTAACCTATAAACCCATATGTGTGTATATATGTGTGTGTGTGTGTGTGTGTGTGTGTGTGTGTGTATATATGTGTATATATATATATATATATATATATATATATATATATATGTATATGTATATGTATATAGAATAGAATAGAATTCAACTTTATTGTCATTGCACATGCACAGGTACAGGGCAACGAAATGCAGTTTGCATCCATCCAGAAGTGCTTTAGTGATATAGATATATTACAATATATATTAGCAATAATATAGATATGTAAGTATGTTACAGAAATGGGTCTATTATGGTATGTTATAATGTACACGGTATGAAGTATGTTAGGAATATTCTATAACTATAAGTATGTACAGGCTGTAGTGAGTACAAGCTATGTACAGGCTATGAACAGGATATAAATATGAAATAAAAAAAAACTATACAGAAATCTGAGATATACAGTTATACAGAAATGTGAACTATGCAAGTTATAAACAGTTGTAGGATTAGAAATTATCGTATGTACAGAATGATTATTTACACAGAGCTATACAGTAGTGCAGTCAAGATAAGTGAGATATGTGGATAATTTCTACAGAGGTATATAAAGTGCTAGTGATTGTGAATGGTGGTTCAGTCCATGTTATTATTGTGTGTTTGAGGGTACGGTTGTCCATTGTGTGTGTGTGTAGGTGGTTGTGGGTGTGTGTATGTCCAGTCCATGAGTTTAACGTGGGTCAGATGTCAGGAGGCAGAGTTCAGGAGTCTGACAGCTGTGGGGAAGAAGCTGTTCTGGTACCTGGTGGTCTTAGTCCGGAGGCTCCTGTAGCGCCTCCCAGAGGGCAGGAGGGTGAAGAGTCCATGTGCTGGGTGACTGGGGTCTTTGATGATTTTCCCAGCCCTTTTCAGACACCGCTTCCTGTAGATGTCCTTTATGGCAGGAAGTGGTGCTCCGGCGATGCGCTGGGCAGTTTTCACGACCCTCTGCAACGCCTTCCGGTCCGAGGCCGAGCAGTTCCCATACCAGACTGTTATACAGTTGGTCAGGATGCTCTCGATGGTACAGCGATAGAAGTTCACCAGGATGTCTGAGGACAGGTGGTTTTTCCTCAGAGTCCTCAAGAAGAAGAGGCGCTGGTGAGCCTTCTTGACCAGCTTGGAGCAGTTGGTCGTCCAGATGAGATCCTCGGAGATGTGGACTCCCAGGAACTTGAAGCTGCTCACACGCTCCACAGCCGTCCCCTTAATGTGGATGGGTGGATGTGGGTCAGCATTCCTCCTGTAGTCCACGATGAGCTCCTTGGTCTTCTCTGTGTTAAGCAGCAGGTTGTTTCTGTCGCACCACTCAGCCAGACGATCCACCTCCTCCCTGTAGGCGGCCTCATCGTTGTCACTGATGAGGCCAATCACCGTGGTGTCATCTGCAAACTTAATGATGGTGTTGGAACCATCAGCAGGTCTGCAGTCGTGGGTGAAGAGGGAGTAGAGGAAAGGGCTCATCACACAGCCTTGTGGTACACCGGTGTTCATTGTGATTGTAGATGAGCAGTGGTTATCCAGCCGGACATGTTGGGGGCGGTTGGTCAGGAAGTCCAGTAACCATTTGCAGATGAGGGAACTGATGCCCAGGTCTGTCAGTTTCCTGATGAGTTGTGAGGGGTGGATTGTATTGAATGCTGAACTGAAGTCTATAAACAGCATTCTGGCGTATGTGTTGTTGTTGTCCAGGTGTGAGAGGACAGAGTGCAGTGCGATGGAGACTGTATCCTCTGTGCTCCTGTTCTGGCGGTATGCGAATTGGTGGGGGTCCAGGGTGGGGGGGAGACAGGATTTGAAGTGTGCTAGGACCAGCTGCTCTAAGCACTTAGTGATGATGGGGGTGAGTGCTACTGGGCGGTAGTCATTGAGGCAAGATGGGTTGGAGTTTTTGGGTATCGGGACGATGGAGGTGGATTTGAAGCAGGCCGGTACCACAGCGTGGGCCAAGGACAGGTTGAATATGTCTGTGAGCACTCCTGCAAGCTCCCCAGAACACGCTCTGAGAACACGCCCGGGGATGCCATCAGGACCTGCAGCCTTGTGGACATTGATCCTGCTCAGCACCGCTCCTACATCGGTGGGGGAGAGAGTCAGAGGTTGGTGGTCTGGCGTCATGTCTGTTTTGGTTGTGGTTGTTGGATTCCCTCGCTCAAAACGAGCATAAAAGTTGTTGAGCTCGTTGAGGAAGGAGACATCAGAGGATGCGGGGGAGGGTTTGGTGGTCCTGTAGTCTGTAATGGTCTGGAGTCCTTGCCACATGCGTCGGGGGTTGGA